>NC_056739.1:1281745082-1281775082 GCF_019279795.1 Protopterus annectens | reverse complement strand
TGCCCATTCACGCTCACACGTGCAATGCATGTCTTTAACGTCACTCGACTGTGGGGAGGACATGCAGACTCTACACAGAAGGCTCTCCAGCCGAGAATCGAACGGGAGAACCTCTTGCTGTGAGGCGACAATGCTAACTGCTGCACCACTGCGGCTTCAAACATGCCTTATATACTATAAAAACGCAGTGAGATATATGTACCCTGCCTAACACTGGAAGGAAGTCTTTAAGAAAATCTTATAGAAACTCAGCCTCCTTTACAGTGGGAATTTTTATGGAAGAAAATGAAAAAAGGGCAACACTTAAGAGACAGAGGACACATAAATAGTGAACAGGGTGCTTCATTGAATTTCCCCGCCAAACTCATGAACAAGCTGCATGTCCAGTAACAGATTCTTTTTGACAGCAGATGCAGTTAGTGAGAGATTACCACTGGGCATGTTCTGTGGAATTCGCTACCTTGTTTATCACTTTGAATCTCGGACAAAGCTTCCACTGAAAGAGTCCTCCTGTATATATCTCAAGCCAAAAATCACTGGCAAATAAATCTAAGGCTACCCCTTAAATGACAGATTAAGATTCAAAGATTCAAAGAAACTTTATTGTTATTTAGGAAACACAAGTGCTAACTAAACAAAATTTCGAGTGTCAGCTCTTTTACAGGAGAAAAAGTAATGCCGTTCAGCTTTTCCCGGTTAGGGGTCGCCACAGCAGAACTCCGGTCCGCTAATGATTGGCAGTGGATTTTTACAGTGCCAAGTTGCCAGCCCGATGCCCAACACCCATTCATGCACACACCTACCTGCATGTCTTTAAACGTCACTCGACCATGGGGAGGACATGCAAACTCCAGACACAAGGCGCTTCAGCCGAGAATCGAATCGGAGAACCTCTTGCTGTGAGGTGACAATGCTAACCGCTGTACCACCATGGCCTAGCTCTTTTACAGGAGAAAACAAACACAAAAAGACAGACATGATAAGTGTTAACGAATAAACAATAACTACAGTACAAAACTAAATATCTAAGTAGCTGTCGCACATGCTTGTACACTATTACATTGGACAACACTGACTACTATATAATTAACACATGAAAAGAAAAGTACACTATACACAGAGGTGAGATTGGGTGATACTGTACATAAGGAAGTGACTCGAATGGCACTTAAATGAGAATATACTAATTTTAGTATGCAATAAATAAATAGAATTACTGTATGGAATAAAAGAAAAAGAATAAGAGCCTAACAACCTATTATAGTTTTGATACATCCAGATTTAGGTCTGCATTAATGAGTCTTATTGCAGTTGGATAAAAACTGCTCATGAATCTGGAGGTCCTGCAGTGGAAACTCCATAACCTTCTACCAGAAGCAAGTTTAGTGAACCAACCATACGCTGGATGAGAAGTGTCACTCGGTATTTTGTGGAACCTCTTTTTACATCTCAGTTTAAAAAGCTCCTGTAAGGTAGTAAGACTAGTGCCCACGATCTTTTCTGCTGTTCTTATTATTATTTGCAGCTTCTTCCTTTCGGCCATTGTGCTGTTACCGAACCATACAGTGCAGTTGCTGGTGATAACGCTCTCAATGGCTCCTCTATAGAAGGTAATTAAAGCATTCATAGAGAGCTTTGCTTTTCTCAACCTTCTTAGGAAGTGTAGTCGCTGCTGGGCTTTTTTAATTAGCTGACCTGTGTTTGTACTCCAAGAAAGATCCTCTGACATATGTACCCCCAGGAACTTTGTAGTTTGGACTCTCTCTACTTCTTCATCATTGATCTTGAGAGGCAGATGCATGTCAGAGCTATTTCTGAAGTCAATAATAACTTCTTTTGTTTTATTGATGTTCAGGTCCAAATTGTTGTTATGACACCATTCAATCAGCGAGTTGACCTCATTCCTCTACCCACTCTCGTCATCACCACTTATGAGTCCTACCACTGTGGTGTCATCTGCAAATTTGATAATGTGGTTGTTGCTAGCTTTTGCAGAGCAGTCGTGGGTAAGGATTGTGAACAGCAGAGGACTCAGCACACAGCCCTGGTGTACTCCAGTGTTGATTGTAATACTCCCTGAACGGTTGTTACCAGCACAGGTTCTTCCAGTCAGGAATTCAGGGATCCAGCTGCACAGCCCTTTATTTATGCCAAGGTTGATTAGCTTTTCTATAAGTTGCACTGGAATCACTGTATTGAATGCCGAGCTGAAATCTAAGAACAGCCTGGCACAGTTGTTTTTCTCTTTAAGATGCTCCAATGAGAGGTGAAGTGCCATTGAAATGGTATCAGCAGTTGATCTGTTTGCCCAGTAGGCAAACTGCAACAGGTCAAAGGATTGGGGTAGTACTGTAGTCAAATCAGGTTTTGGGCATACAATGGAGATATGCCTATATATCTTTCCCACCTCCACAGCAGCTCAGACAATGTCTAAGCCTTCCCCTCCTTGGACCCCCCCCCCCCCGAATGGGCATACCAATCCCTTCCTGCCAATGCCTCATATGCCCAAGCCACTAATCAAATCTGGTTTTATCCCTCTATGCCAGTATGCTGGCTGATCCTAAAAATTAAAGGTAAGGTGCACTTGTTTCCCACCAGTACTGGGTGATATGGCTGGCCTTCATGATGGTTTCCTTGGTCGCAAATTTTACAAAAGAATCTATGAACACAAATGCAAACTTAAATGGGACAGTAGAAGCTAGATATTAGAAGTCATTCATACATTTTAGTTTACTTGGTACTTAGGTTATTATGTTAATAGTTAGAAGAAATGCTGACATTAGCAACCAATAGGAGCAGAGTCTTACACCAGCTTTAGTGACCCAACCGTAAACATCGACCTGCTCCACCATGGCTAGGTCAAGTTCATTAGTGTGAGAGGTCAAATCAAGAATCGCTTACTCTATTCTTCCCTGTCTCTTCCTATTACATCCTAACAATTATCAGAATATTATGAACAGTCATTATTTAAAATTTCTGATTGCACCAAGCCATCTACTAATGCCATAAGAACACTATGTGGATATCTTTTGTTGAAGTTGAAAATGTTGGTGAGTTGGTAACTTTCTAAACAATTAAATATTTTTATTATACATACATTCACCAATAAAAAAAAATAAAAAGAAGCAGCGTTAAGATGTGGTGAGACCAACACTAGAAGTAGCCAGGTAGTAGTCAATTAGGAGAATCCCCACTATTCATTATTCTTAAAGTTAATTCTCTCTCTTCAGTAAGTACTGCTTGATTAGCTACTGTCTAACAATTTCAGAATATCTCCCTAAATACTTCCTCTACAAATCATCGGGATTTACTCTAGTAGTTTCCCCTCAAGTGTTTGGCAGTGCCCTGTATAGACACATGCACCCTGAGTTGACATTTTTCCTGTAATAGCACTCTTAAAATTTCACCAGTACCTAGCTTTACACAGAGCAACTAGTTTGCAGTGACAAGTTCTGGCCCCAGAGTTGCAAACCAGATACTCTTGACATTACTATACATTCTCACTGCAACCTTCTAATCACTAAAAAGGGGCCTGTTGCCATGGAAATTAACTTCCTCACTATGTCCGTTACCAGCCTGGTGGATATGGGCATCCTGAGGCATTGTAGAAAATGTCTCATATTTACTGACAAACACCTAATTCTCTTACAAACTGACAGAGTATGTGAGATATGCATTTACACAATGTCAATGGATGCAAAGCTTAATGCTGTATGGAGGTAATGCTTAATGTAATGGTGCTTACCAGGGTGTTAGATCCTTTATTAATGATTTATTTACTGAAGCCTGCATTGATATTAATATGTACAACTACCTAAACATGGTGGCTCCTTTTAACACCGGTTATATTTGGTATCCCAAAAATTCACAAAGATCTAGAAAATATCCCATTATAGCCTACTGTAGACGGGAGAAAGTCTATTAATATGCATGTGCCAAAACAGTGGATAACAAACTGAAAAAATATTTAGAAATAGAATCTCAAATATGCTGTGATTCCTGGAGTTTTTTGCAGGGGATAAATGACCTGGAATATCAGGAGGATTTTAATTTCCTGACCGTAGATGTTAGGGATTTATACACAGTAATCCCCCAGGATGTAGGCATAAGTTGGGTCAGGGATTTTTGCTTGGAAAGGAGTAGAAGGGGAAAGATCAATTTAATTGAGAGATTGTTGGAAACTGTTTTATGCAACAACTTTATACTGTTCAATAACGACTTCTTCCTACAAAAAACTGGAGTAGCAATGGGTTCATCCGGTGGGGGTAGCTTTGCTAATTGTGTGATGGCATATTGGGAAAAATAATTCTTGTTTAAAAATGAGGATTTTATGGATAAGGCATATTGGTACACTCATTACCTGGACGATACTTCTTTAATTTGGAAAGGGGACCACATTTCAACAATGAGGTTTTTACTAACATAACTGGTTTAACAACATTTTTACAATTTATCAGTTTGAAACTGATGTTGTTTCCTTTTTGGACGTCCAGTTTTCAAAAGATAGACCAAATAAGAGATACTTGGCAAAAATTTTTAGTAAACCAACATATTCCAATGCCTTTTTACATTTTGAAAGCTCCCACCCCATTTCATCAAAAAAAAAAGGCCATAGTAAAGGGACAACTAGTTAGGGCTGCTAAGATGACTTCCCTAGATGATGAGTTCCAAGTTGAATGTGATACTCTTAAAAACCAACTTATAGTAGAGGTGGATAGAAAAAGAAAATCAAGTTATTTTAAACCTATTTTAAATAAGGGTGTGTTTCTTGATGGACATATCTCAATAACAAATGTGCGTGCTTATAATGGTAATCCAAGCAATAACTTGATTGTTTGCTATAATGTCAGTTTCACTACTCCTTTTTCAAGTGACACTGACATTTTGAGGGATATTTTGATAAAAAATTGTGCCTTAATTAATGAAGATACATCCATTAGAACTGCGTTAGGGGGACAGATTGAGATTGATTTTTGTAATCTGAAAGGCCTTTTGGAGAGGCAAATGACACCATACATGTATAATATTGGAATGTTTAAATGTGGATGGTGTCATTATTGTAACTTTATTGAGGTTACAAAAGAGTTTCAGATATATAATAGGACCTATAAGTTAACAGGTAAATATAATTGTGACACTAAAGGTGTAATATATTTAGCCAAGGGCCAATTATGTGCAAGTTTTTATACAAGAAAAACTGAACGGCCTTTGAAGTAACATAAATATGAGCAGCAATACCACACTGATTAACAAAATACGATCAATGCACTGGCAAAACATATTACAGAGAATCCCAACCATTATTTTCATTATTTAGTAATAGAACAAGTTTGTAAAAATATTAGGGGTGGCCCACGGTCATGAAAACTAGAAGAAAGTGAGCTTCTTTGGCAGTTGAAGTTGAATGCATATATATGCATATCCAGGGTTAAATGACTGCTGTTCTGTGAAATGTATACTAAAACTGAAATCGCTGGAAAGGTGATAGATACTGAATTTGTATAATGTATGTTTTAAATTTTGGATATTTATTTATGCCATATGTTTTTGATACGGAATAATGGGTGCACTGTTTTAAATTTTATGTGATAATGAGTTAATTTTATATATTGATGGGGCTTGAATGATATCGAAATTTCATATTATAACTTTAAAAAGTGGGATGTGTTTGTGATGTCATTAATGAGAGGGATATTTAAGAATGAAACTGAGCATTTTCAATTGTCTGATGAAGTTCATTGATGTAAAGTGAACGAAAGTGCTCACAATAAACCTTTTTGGTGTTTTATGGTGGAATTCCCTGCTTTACCATTTTTATTACAGTATATATATATATATATATATATATATATATATATATATATATATTCACATTTATCACCACCTACATACAAGTTCATATGTAAGAAACTAGGCTAGCTGCTCTTGTGGGCCTTTTAAAGCCTAGCCAGTTTCCCTCAAAATAATATGTCCCATTTGGTTATAGACTGGCCTGGCATGGTCGATAATTATATATTACCCATAATGAGAATAACTGGGACTGTACCATGGATAATTTGAGGGAACCCATGCATGGCATAAATCATTTAGGAGCTGCATCTGTCCATTAGTACTGTGTCGGGGGGGGGGGTCCTAGGGTAAATTATCTGGTTCTCACTCACAGATCTAAGTTGTGCTTAAAAATGGATAGAGATGAGCTTTGTTTTATGTGGATGGGGAATCTGTTCCATAGTAGCAGTATCCTCAGCTAAATATACCTATACCTCCAAACCGTTCTGCTGATGTTGTGCGCGCGCGCACACACACACACACACACACACACACACACACACACACACACACACACATATTGCATGCACACAAAAATAATGGCTTGATATAATGTGGTTGTTGTTTGAGTAAACACATGGAAGTGGTGGAGAGGAATAACAGATAGAGAGATGGAGATGAGCAGATAGGTGTCAGCTGAAATGTCTGCTAAAGACAGCCTTAAGAAAACAATACTTTATACAGAGGGTGGTAGAGCCACTGCAATGTACTACTGAGACAGTAATACAGGGTAGAATATCACAGCATTCAAAAATGCTTTTGATAGAACAGAAAAAGTTTTAGCATGGACAGTGGTGACATATCTGCAATATTTGGATAGACTTCATAGACCAGGTTTTTTTTCAGTTGCATTTGTGTGTGTGTGTTCATATTCAGCACAATGTTTATACAGAAAGAACAGTGGGAATAATATGAGTGCATAAATGCATGAATTTTGGAAAAGTGCATGCTTTTTCATATTTATCAGTATTACATGACTGAAGAAATGGTTCACTGGTTCATAATGAACACTAGACTAACTGCCTTTATGGGCTATTTTAATCCTAGCCAATTACCCATACCTAGTTCCAAGGTCTATAGTTATATACTGCCCATTGGACATTCATTAGTTCTGAGTGAGACAGTGATTATTTCTAGGGAATACTACTGATTATTTACAAGGGCCATTATGTACAAGGAGCATTTTAGATGCTGCCTCTGTTCATAAGTAGTAAAGGGGTCAGTCCTGGGGTAAATTTCATCATTCCCATCCACAGAACCAGGTTATGCTTGAATAGGAACAGAGCTGAATTGTGTTTTACATTGACAGGGAGTCTGTTTCAGAGTAGTGGGGACCTCTGATGGATATACCTATCTCTCCAGACTGTTCTGTTTAAGTTACAGAAATGGATTAGGTGCTTGGAATGAGTACTTCTGATACCATCTGACTTGTAGATGTATAGTAAGTCCACCAGTATGAGGTCAGAGGATGTCTTATAAGCCAAATACACGTCCCCTCTCAGCAGTCTGTACGATAATGAATACAGTGAGAGTGTTTTGAGGTGGTCCATGTAGGACTTGTGTTTTGGGCCCTGAATTCTCTTTGTGAGGAACCTATGTGGGCATATGAGATAGATGCCAAAGAAGACACTGTACTCAGTGGCTGACCCGATGAGAGCAGAGTAAAGGGGGGCAATGACATCCCTGGACCTGGAGACTATCCCCTGGCGTATAAAATGAGCAATACAGAAGGATTTTCCTACCACTGTGGACTCAAGTTGGTGAAATGTAAGGATACTATCCACATATGTTCTCAAATCAGAACTACATTTTTGACTCTTAAAAGTGTATTGTTAATGTGGTAATTTCTCAGAGTAGAGAGTTTCCCAAAGGACGCAATAATGCACTTTTTGACATTTAGTTTTAATCCATGTGTATGACACCAATTATTTGTTTAGGATAAGCCTTCCTGCAGAAAGGCTGAGCCATTTAGGGATTCGATGACTGCACCTAACTTGCAGTCACCCACAAACTTTGTCAGGCAGACCCCTTGGTGTTTGCCTTTACTTCACAGAAGTAGATACCAAGAGTAGAAGTCCCAGTAACAAGCCCTGTTGAATTCCACTGGTGACTGACTTTTGAGTGGAGGTAGCTTTCCTTATCTTAACCTCTTGGGTCCTATTTGTGGACCAGTCAGTAATCCAGTGGGTGATATACAGGTTTATTCCCAGTTGGGTAAGTTTCTCCAGTATGCCTTTGGTCAGATCTAGGTAGGAGGTATGCAATACCTTGCTTTTGCCCACTGCTTTGGTGATCTTTTTTAAGAAGTCTACTAGGCTGTGTAAACAAGACCTGCCTTTGACAAACCCAAACTGGGATGGGTCCCGTGTTTGGAGGGTCCCTATGTCCTTATTGATTAAATCCAAAATGAGTCTTTCCATGGCCTTACAAATGAGGCTGGTCAGACTTATGGGCTGGTAATTACCTGGATCAGTGGATTGGTCTCGCTTCTGCAGTGGTATGACTGTTGCTGTCCTCCAAATCGCTTGGTACAAAGCCTGTGTGGAGACTGAGGTTGAACAGTGTTGTTAAGGGTGCAGATAAATCATGTCTCATGCTATTTAAGATATATCCTGAGATACTGTCAGAGACCACTGATGTTGTACTCCTGGCTTTTGACAGCGCATTCAGGACTTGGTCCTGTGTGAAGGTGAGAGGGTATCATTATTGGAATATCTTATGAGATAACAGTGGTGAAAGAGGAGTGAAGTTGGAGCTGAATTTATCAGCTAGTAATTTTTCTATGTCTTTGGTGCAGATGGTGTTGTTCACAATCAGCTCAGCACATTGCTGCATACAGCTCTTGTGAATGCGAGCACAACTGAAGAAGGCTTTGTGGTTGTCCTCTGCACTGGTGGCTTGGTGCAGATGGTGTTGTTCACAATCAGCTCAGCACACTGCTGCATACAACTCTTGTGAATGCGAACACAGCTGAAGAAGGCTTTATGCTTGTCCTCTGCACTGGTGGCTTGGTGCAGATGGTGTTGTTCACAATCAGCTCAGCATACTGCTGCATGCAGCTCTTATGAATGTGAACACAGTTGAAGAAGACTTTATGGTTGTCCTCTGCACTGGTGGCTATCTTTGTCTTAAACTTGACTTTGGCTGTTTTGACTAAACTCATCAGCTGCTTATTTAATTTAATGATGACAGATCTAACCTGCTGTGGATTACTCTTCTAATATTTGGCAATGATTCCCTTCCTTTTATTGTAAAGCTTGTTTATGTTGTAGATCCACCAGAGAGGTTTGTTTTTGGGGTAAGCCTTGTGCTTATTCCGATACTGTACAGCTGCTTCTATGCAGTTGTGAACATGCTGGTACAAGTTAGTGGTTTTGTTTCTGCATACTCAGCAGAGTTTAATAGGTCCAAGGAATTTGAAACTGGCTAGGGTATTTCTTTGAAGTAGGAAGTTTGCCTTCAAGATGTTTCTAAAGGTTCTAAGGGCTGCTGGAATCCCAGTTTCAAATTTACATCAGGCGGAAACAGTTTTATTGTCTGACAAGTGAAAATGAAACACAAGGTGTGCAACACAACTCACCCATATTAGTAAGGATAAAGTCAAGGATGTTTTTCTCCATAGTGGGTACTCCCACTAGTGGTTGTAGAGCATTTCTACTAAGAAAGTTCAGGAATCTCTGTGATTGTGAGCTACTGGTGGTGTAGGTTTCCCAGTCTGTAGTTAGATAGTTCATTGGTTCATAGGTTCATACTAGGCTATCTGCCCAAGGCATTTATAAGCCTAGCCAGAGTGTGTTTGGCTTTCGCCACCCATTTTAAATTAAATTTGCTATGCCCTCTTTCGAGGTTAGTATACTGTGCCTCTGTCTAGTGACACAGAAGTGATACCCGGGGTAAACCTACGATCTCCCATCCACTCATCAAGATTCCTCTTAAAGAGAGTCAATGAGGGACTCTGCCTAACCTGGACTGGGATTTTATTCCAGAGTGAAGGGAGCCTCTGGGTTATGAATCTGTCCCTCCAGCATGTCCTATTTATTTCAGTGCTGAGGTTCAAGTCTCTTGAGTGCGTAGCTCGATGGGATTTGGATTTTCTGAGGTGCAGCATGTCCATTAATTCCGGGTTGGACATGGCTTTATACGTCAGGCTCAGATCGCCTCTGAGCAGACGGTATGCCACTGAGTAGAGCTGGAGTTTCTTTAACTGGGCAGCATATGAAATCTGTTTGAGCCCTTTAATCCTCTTGGTGAGGTACTTTTGGGGTCTTTCTAGTTGCTGCAGGTGTCTGGTAAGGTACATCCCAAAAGGGGCATTGTACTCAATTATGGGCCTGATGAGGGATGAGTAAAGAGGCACGATGACCTCCCCTGATCTAGATGTGAATCCCTTCATGATTAGGTGGGCTATATAAAATGTTTTTTCTAACCACTTTGGCCACGTGGTTGTCAAATGAGAGATTGCTATCAACTTGGGTCCCCAGGTCCCTAATTACTTCTTCTGTACTTAATGGATTACCACCTATGTGGTAATTTGTGGGCACTTTGTTTTTGCCAAAGGGGATGACTATACACTTTTTGGCGTTTAGCTTGAGGCCATGGCACTGGCACCAGTTGTCTGTTTCTATGAGGCCCTTTTGAAGGATGCTTGTGTAGGCTGGAGAGTCGATTATGGCGCCCAGTTTGCAGTCATCTGCGAACTTGGTCAGCCACAGTCCTTCCGTGTCGGCCTGTACCTCCGAGAAATATATACCGAACAAGAGAGGTCCCAGGACTGAGCCTTGTGGGACGCCACTTGTAACTGGTTTGGAGTCTGACATGGCTCCAGCAATTCTAACCATGTGGGTTCTGTCCTTGAGCCAGTTTGCAACCCATCTAGTGACATAGGGGTTTATATTTAAGCTGGTGAGCTTATCTATAATGCCCGAGTGGGGTATTGTATCGAAGGCTTTTGCGAGGTCCAGGTAGGCCGTGTGGACCACCTTCCCCTCGTCAATGGCCTTGGTGACTGTTTCAAAGAAATCGACCAAGTTTAAGAGGCAGGATCTGCCCTTAACAAAGCTGAACTGGGTAGGATCCATTGTCTGTAGGTCCTCAATATCTTTATTTATGAGGTCCATGATGATCCTTTCCATAGCTTTACAGACCAAGCTAGTCAGGCTTATGGGGCGATAGTTTCCAGGATCCGTTGAGGCACCACCTTTGTGGAGAGGGACCACTGTTGCTGTACACCACTCTTTGGGTACATATCCTGTAGTAAGGCTGAGATTGAACAGTAGTTTTATGTTTGGGTTTAGCTCTTCTTGGAGTTCATGTAGGACGCAGCCCGGGACACCGTCTGGTCCCATTAATGCTGTGTTTTTTGCTTTGGAGAGGGCGGCTCTTACCTGAGAATCTGAGATGTCAGGGGGGCAGCACTCTGCTGGGATAGATATTTGCCCTTTTGGTGGGGGGGGGGGAGTTTGCACTGAACCTGTCAGCTAGGATGTTGGCAATGTCTGTGGGTTTGATGTATTTTTTGTCATTTTGGACTAATTCTGAGCATATCTGGGAATTCCCACCCAGGTTCCTAACATATTATCCTTAGTGTCCTGTGCATTTTTTCTCTCGAAGCTGGCCTTAGACGATTTTATGAGTGCCCGTAGTTTTTTGCTAATACTGATCAGAGATGCCTTCCCTTTTTGGAATGTTGCTCTATCATGTAGTAGCTTCCTCCTTCTATTGTATAGTTTGTTTATGGCTGGGGTCCACCTGGCAGGACGTCTGCCTTTGGAGGACTGGGTCTTGGTTTTATTTGGGATTGCATGATTCATGCATTCCTGAAGGTGTTCATAGAATGCGTTTATAAAGGATTCTGCAGTCTGGGCCGTATTTTCCACAGGCTCAGGGGCTTTGAAGGATTCCACCTCGGTTTTGAGGAGTGTGAAATTTGCTTTAGAGAAGTTTTTCACTGTGGTTTTCTGGGCAGGGGGTGGGGTCGGGATGTGAATATCCAGTGAGATTAGTTTATGGTCTGATTTTACCAGTGAGGAATACACTTCTGGTCTGGAGCATAGAGTCCCCATGTTGGTGATGATCAGGTCCAGTATGTTTTCCCCTCTTGTGGGAGTGGTAACAAGTTGTTCCATAGCATTTGAGTTTATAAATTCTAGGAACCTTTGGGCTAGGGTGTTGGAGCTAGAGTAATGCTCCCAGTCTATGTTTGGGTAGTTGAAGTCGCCCAATATAATGGTGTTTGGAGAGACCTTCATAATTTCCAGTGTTCTCAGGACGGCTGTGTGGGGTTCCTGGGTTTGGGAGGGTGGTCTGTAGCAGGCTATAAACTGGAAGGCAGTTTTACCCACTGTTAGTTGCACATGGATAGTCTCTGATGCTTCGTGCTGTGCCACCAACCTGGAGGTGTGGGTATCTTTGACAAATATTGATACTCCCCCTCCTTTTGTGGTTCAGTCCAAGTTTTGGGGCCAAAAAGCATGGTATGAGGTATAACCTGGTAGTGCTGCGGTGCTCTCGGGAGCCTTGAACCAGGTTTCTGTTACTGCACAGATATCGATGTTCTCCATGCTAAGGAGAGTTTTGAGTGCGTGCATCTTGAGGTTTAGACTTCTGGCGTTGAGTAGCATTACTCTTAGATTCTTATCCCTTGTGATACCTATGGAGGTGGGTTTGTCTTTTGAGCCTTGCCTAAAAAAGGCACTATGGGGAAGCAAGAGCCTTTGCCAATATCCGAAAGCCCAGGGGTGACAGGTGCAAGCCGTCCCTAGCGAAGCATCGTGGCTTGTCGAGCATGTCATCCCAGGCTGACAGGCATTGGATCCCCTTTGAATGACACCAATACTTAAGCCAATTGTTGAAATTGATCATCTTGTCTTCATATTGTGGCATCATTCTTGGTGAGGGTAAGATGCTACTCAAGGTCAGGGTCATACCGGCCTGGGCTACATGCTCAGAGAGCTCCTCTATGTCTCTTTTCATGTAGTCCAGGGAGGTATGTCTCAGGTCATTCACACCAGCATGGACAATGACCGAGTCATATTTGTACTTGCCTTGGTGCTTGTGTTATGTGGCGGATCCTAGCGCCCGACAGGCAGCTCACCGTGACCTTCTCCTTGTTCAGCCTGGTGAGCGGGACGTCAGTGTGCCTGACGATAGAGTCACCTATTACAAGTGTATCAGGTGTGTTGTTTAGCCTTAAGGGCTGTGACTGTTTGGCACACTGGCTTTGTGAGCTATGTGTTTTGTTTTGGGGTAGCGGTTGCTTGGGTGTCTGCTTTGGAGGTCTCTGCTGCTCAGACAGATTTTTATTTAGAGCCTCCGAGTATATTTTTGTGTGTTTATGTGTTTGGTTTGCTGTCGTGGTAGGTCTATGTGAGACTGGAATTGTAGTGAGTGTGGTTTCCTTCTCCTCCTGACTGGTTACGCCAGTACTGAGTTGAGAGAGCTTAGCCTCCAGTTTGGCTATATGGTTGCATCTCTCACATGTGTTGGAATTTGTTGGGAGGAGGAGAGGGTTGTCTGTGTACATGAGGCAGTTGTAACATTGCCTCAAGATTCCCAGATTCACCAGCTGGACCGGAGAGGAGATTGACAACTGACCTTTGGACATGATAGAATAGTATTGGGGATTCCTTTATAATTAAAAAAAAGGGCCAATGGGGAACAAGGTACTCAAGGGGAGTTTGTGAGGGTGTAGTGTTTTTAATTTTTTAGTGCTGACTTATATAATTGCTTTAGTGAGCAAGTGCCAGGTAACTTAAATGCAATGTGTTACAGGTAACTTAAATGCAAAAACGACAAACAGTAACTTTGTTTCAAGTGAAACAAGGAAATAAGTACAGTAAGCAATGCAGACATCACTAGGGATCCACAGAAGCGCTGAAAAGCCGCGTTTTAGGTGGAATTAGCGTTTCGGGGAAATAACAAGTAAACAAACAACAAGCATACAAACAAAGCTAGATTCAGCAGGCCTGGATCTAGTCTATGCTACAGCAAACAAGGTGTACCAATTTCAGTAAGAAACAGTTCAAATATGCAGGCACTATAAGCCTTTAACCAGAAATTCCCAGCTCAGAAGGGCAGAGTCTAGCCTCTCCTCCCACAAGAGTGCAGACCACAAACCTTCTTAATGTAAAATAACTGGCCTGAAGCCCAAGTGCTTAAACCAGAACTAATACACTTTTAGAATAACAGACATTGAGCCCTCAATCAGCAGTTCCCAACTTAGAAGGATGTAAGCTACCTGTCCTGCCCACACAGTGCAGGCCACAAACCTTCCTAATGTAAAACAACTGGTCTGAAGCCCAAATGCTTAATCCAAAAGACTTAGAATAATAGCTACACTTTAATCAAGTTACTACCAAGCAGTAATAAATACAATTGAATACTTTAAATAATGCCTGGATTAGTGCTCAAGTTATACAAACAAAGCTAGATTCAGCAGGCCTGGATCTAGTCTATGTTACAGCAAACAAGGTGTACCAATTTCAGTAAGAAGCAGTTCAAATATGCAGGCACTATAAGCCTTTAACCAGAAATTCCAGGCTCAGAAGGGCAGAGTCCAGCCTCTCCTCCCACAAGAGTGCAGACCACGAACCCTCTTAATGTAAAATAACTGGCCTGAAGCCCAAGTGCTTAAACCAGAATTAATACACTTTTAAAATAACAGACACTAAGCCCTCAATCAGCAGTTCCCAACTTAGAAGGATGTAAGCTACCTGTTCTGCCACTACAGTGCAGACCACAAACCTTCTTAATGTAAAACAACTGGTTTGAAGCCCAAGTGCTTAAACTAAAAGGCTTAGAATGAGTTACACCAAGCAGTAATAAATACAACTGAGTACTATTAAGATGACGCAAAAGCAAAATAAAGTAGGAAGAAACACAAATACAGTAAAAGCAGATAACATTTTTTTTTTGAGTGAGCAAATGAGATGGGCCCAGGAGTTACAGGACAGAAACAAGTGCAAATGCAGGCCTTCAAATCAGAAAGTTGAGCGAGATGGAAGACCGCCCAAACGGCCAATAACTACAAATTCTGGGCCAAAACCACTCCTTATGTGGTAGACAGGTTACCTAGTTAAAGTCACTCAGGAAAATGGTACTGGATTTAAATACTGAATGACTCCAGTTCTTCTAAGTATGTGATGTGACTACATAGAGGGAATTCTGCAACTGGTTATAATGTGGTAAGGGACTTTAATGATGGTGAGTTGGACATGAAGAAGTTCTAGTGCTTTGTGCTGCTTAATCAGATAAACATTGAGACACCTCCAACATTTTTTCCTCCTGCATAGTACCTGGTGCAAATATGTGGAAAACATTATAGCCCTGCACAGCTGGAGTACTCTCTGCCAGTTTAAACCATATCTTGGTTACTTGGCAAACATTTACATCCTTCACAGTGAGGAAGACTTGTAGAAAGTAGAAGGTTTTTTTTAGGCTCCTAGGATTGATCTGTAACACCTTCATATTATCCTTTTCTCATATAGTTATGTTGATAGGTACATCTAGCTTGCATTGCCTAGAAATGGCGGTATGGGGTTGAGAATGTCTTATCCAGTAACCAAAAACCTGTAGGGGACAGGTGCAGAACATCCTCAGAATGACAAATATTGTACCCTCTTTGAATAATACCAAAAGCTAAGACAATTATTGAAGATGATTAGTTCATGCTTATTGTGACATCACCCTTGGAGATGGTAGAATGCTGCTCAATGCTAGGTTCATACCTGCATGGGACACGTAATCACAGAGCTCCAGCATGTTCCTCTTCATACAGTCCAGGGAGGTATGACTTAAGTCATTAACACCTACATGTACTAAGACAACA
Source organism: Protopterus annectens (assembly GCF_019279795.1). NCBI lineage: Eukaryota > Metazoa > Chordata > Ceratodontiformes > Protopteridae > Protopterus > Protopterus annectens. The sequence goes on along the minus strand of NC_056739.1, from coordinate 1,281,759,427 downwards.
CTGGTACTTGATATTCAAGGACTGGAGTGTGTGCATGGATGTTCTGATGAAGCGTGGCACTCAACAAGCATCTGATTCTCACTCTTTCCTTGCTAAGCATTGTAATAAGTATATCTATATGTCCTACAGTGCAGTCTCCTATAGCTAGAATATTTAAATGGGTAGATGTTTGCCTTATGGGCATAGCATCTAAAACTCTGGGACTCCTAATGCTATATAGGTGGTAGACTTTGCAGTTTGAGTGTTGCTGAAGGTGTTTATTGCCTGTGTTACGTTTTGGTAGTCATTGTGGTTTAGAAAACCTGATCTTAAGAACCTCACCATATGATGCATTTTGTGTTGTATGGGTGCCATGGTGAGTTGTGCTGTGTGATGTACTGCTGACAATCCTGATGTCTTGGTCGTCTATATATGAGCTTTTGGCCTCCAAGGGCATTATATAAGTGTGCTGCTTAAGTAATAGGTGAGTGTCAAACAGCAAGAGACAATTACTAAATCTGTTACTGCTGCTAATAAGTACATTAAGCAAGATCATCTAAACAAACTATGCAACCCACACTTCCTTTTATAACAATATTTACTGTCTTCTTGGAGTCTTGAGCAGAAAATCTGTTTATAGATGTATAATGGCACCGCATAAAAGTAAACCTTAGCAATTATGGCTGAATCAGAAGGGGTAACACATAACCTGAAAAAATGGATAACTGAAATTTAAAAACAAAGTCACTTGCAGCTTAACAGGCTCTGAAGAGGAACACGGAGCCAATTATAAATCACACTGATCTAGCAGACCCAGGTGACGGATACAACATTATAAAGTATTAGAATACCAAGTAATATAATCCCCATGTGAAAATAAAGTGTGCATAAACACTGAAAAACATCATACTTCTCACAGCCTGTCACTATCAAAAAAGCACTAAAATTCTACCAAATTTTACAATAAGAGATTTATAAAAAAAAAAAAAAAACAGAAACTAGTGGTCTTGCAACTTTGTTGATGAGCTCAGTCACAGTAATTTCCAAAAATCATGAAACCCAGGCAGTGTAGGAACACTACCTGGGTTTCATGATTTTTTGGAAAGTACTGTGACTGAGGTCATCGATGAAGTTGTAAAACCACTAGTTTCTCTGTTTTTTTATTTTTTCTCCAACACTCATGGTGGTGAGGTTGGAACTAGACAGATTCCTGTGCTCGTTCATTTTTTAGATTTATTTCTTTATTTACTGCCATTTGTTTATTGGGAAAGTCTGACTGGGTGCAGGTGCCTTTTTCAGTGGACGCCTGAGGAGAACAACTCCAAGTATCATGTTTAATGCAATCAATATTTACTATAAAACATTTTATAATGTTGTTTAAGTGAATACGTAGCATAGTCAGTATAATACAATTTGTAGTGATATTCACAAACTTTAACATACAAACATCATACTGAGAATTTTCCGATAGAAGAACATTATATAATTTAAGAAATAAAACAGAGTGAGGTATTTAAGTGTTAATAGAGAAGTAGCGATGGAATAGCAATATGGTTGTGCTAATCAGAAGTAGGAATAATACTTTAAGAAGTACAATAAAGTGAGGTATTAGAAAGGCATAAGCAGGTTAAGTGATTTTGTGCTTTAAAGAGAGATATAAGAAAGGTGATGAAGGGTATTAGGAGAGCTCTGTTCCACATGAGGATCACGGAGGAACAAAGCCAGGAGACAGAAAGTCTTTTAATAATTGTTTGAAAAGATGACTTTCCGAGATAGACCTGACTGATGCAGAAATTTTGTTCCAAGTTCTAGCCATACTATTAGAATACAGTGTGATTCCAGCAGCCCTTTGTGGTTTGTAGATAGTAAACATGTGTTTATCATTTGACAGAAAGGGACAGTTTGCAAGATAGTATTGGAGCATGGGGGTAATTGCTGGGCAGGAAGATGGGGTATGGATGATTTTGTGAGTTAAGATGAGCTAAGTATAAGGTAGGTGGTGAGGACGTTTGAGCCAGTTAAGTGTTTTTAGTGCTAAACAATGATGGGTCTGGTAAGGTTTGTTGCAAGCAAATCTGGCAATGGTTCCACTATGAGTGGGCGAAAATGAATGTACGGAGGAATAGAATACCCAAACTGCTTTTGCCAAAAAGGTGTTTTTTACAAGATGACAGGCCCCTCTGCACTCCCTCCAGCTTATATATCAGCTCCATGACTGCACCCAGTCAAATAATGGGGAAATTCCTCTGAAAAGGGCATTACTGCCAGCAGAACTTGTCAATAGTGATTTCCAATAGAGGAACCTCGATCGTTAGTGGCTTGAACCTTGTGCAACTGAAACTTAAGAGTTCAGTCTACATACACCACTAGGGTAACATTTCGTGACTTTGTTGTAGCATTGTTCAAGTTTAGAACTAAATGAGGCTTGTAGGTTCCTCATGATAGGGCTCCATAAAGAAGGGGGTAAGATGCAATTCGTAGCTACAGTTACCTGGCAGTGTTTGTAAGGAATTTCTTTGCTCTATGTAGTATACCTAGTTTTTGATGGGATTTCTTGCTATTCTGGATATGCAAATGGAATTTAAGACCGTCATCGACTGTCATGTGAAGTAGTTTTGTATGTAGCCATCTTTCAACAAAGTTAAAAGCTTTTTATAATACGGAGGATTTTGAGCAGGTTGGTGATCGTAACCACTTTATTATGTGTTCGAGACATAGATGCCAATAAATTCACCTCAAGAGTGAAAATGGAGAGCTGAATCTTGGCATCCATGTCAAGAAAACATAATACAGGATTATCATCAGAGACCTGATCATAATTCTTTGTAGTGCATAGAGCAAAAATGGGAAAAAAAAGTTAAGTGTTTTGCTGGCATTCACAACCAATGAAGCACTTAGCAAGCACTGTCAAACAAAATGTAACACACATCATGGCTATATTTTTTAAGAAAATTAAGGATAGACCGGAGGCATAGCATGCAGAAACAAAGCTGTTTTTCGAGTTATGCCACTGTGGTTTGCTGGCTGGCACTGCCATTTGTGTGAGTCCGGAGCTTAACAACTCTTGGGGGTGCTTAACAATTGCTATGATTAGGTCTTGCACCACTCTAGCTCTTTACTGATGTTTTCGCCACACTCCATGCACTACAGTATGATTCACATTCACTACATGCAGAATGTGTAAGCTTGTCTGTGCGCCTTATTTTACTCTTTTTAGGTTATTCAAAACATGTTGCTATGCAAAGCTACTTCAAAGAAAAAAAACACGAAAAGTCATGCAAGCAAATAACGTGATGACAAAATGTATGCATAGTATTATTTGTTTAATTAGATTAAAAACCTTCTTGCAATGGAAACTAAAGCACATGCAATGTAAGTACAGCCCATTCTTACAGCTATAATTTAATTACTACCCAAACACGTTTTCATTTCATCTTCTTTCAGATAATAGCACCTTAAACTGCAAACCAACCAAGCCTTCCTGAAAAAACAGACATGCAGGTTACTCCATTACAGTGACTGTCAGGGCTTAAATTAATTATCTAAGCATGGTGCAAGGTACACTAGCAGTTGTACTCCTTTCATTGTCTTAGTGACAAACAGCAGCTGCTTTGTGCAGCATACTATAGGAAATAGACCAAATCGAAAAAGGAGCACACAAAAACGAAAACTTCTCATGATGAATAAACAGTTACATGAAAAATGAATACATGAATGACTGAAAAATGAAATAAATAAATAAAACTTGCAAATACGTTAATGAAATAAGTGATTGTACATACTCTGAGTGACGGCCGCATTACGATTAATGAATAGCTCTTTCTCTCTTGGGACAACCACCATTAACCACTCCAAATCCACTGACCACATCTGCTTTTTAGCGTCCAATAATACTGACAACAGATGCATGGCTTTATTTTGGAGAAATACATACCAGTCTGGGAAAGCAGCAGCGTTAAAAATAAAATAATAATAATGTATTGCTTAACTGACAAACCTGGCTTATATTTGTGATCACCGAAGACTCCAACGTATGGAATTCTGACTAAACTATGCAAGACAGCAACTGCCCAAAAACGAACAAGTAGAACAAATATAGTTTTAAAGTGATGTGCAACTCCCAGTACTATAAACAAGGATACAGCACTTGCAATTTGCAAATGAAAATTTAAGAAAAGGCAAAACAGTATGTACAAGTTCATGGTTCTGTACACTCGTAAGTAAAACCATAAAATAGCAAGCTAGAAGTACTCTCTTCGTTCAGTAGCCTGCACAATACTGGACTGAACACGATAGAGAACTTGCTAACATTTACAAGATCTACGTATTTGCAAGATGGTACCTTTACATCTTTTCAAATAAAACGTAATCTAGATAACTGTATACAATGCAGCTTGAGCCAACCTCTGGTTATCCCGTGCTTCTTGTCAAGCAACTCGACTAGTCGTTTACCTTCTCCCGTTCTCACAAGAAAGGCTATGTACACACACCTGGCACATACGATTAACACGAACAATACATTAACCTACCTTTTTTCCATAGCTACATTTAGCCGCCGTGTATGTTATTATTGTCTTTCCACATACCAGTAAACCCAACCGGCTATCAACAACACAGTACAGATAAGCTTCTATTATAAACCGCTCACAAGGTACCAAGTTCCGTGTTAGCCGTTTGTCTCAGCATGGGACTGGCTTTTCCATTTAGCGTTGCCGCACTGCTCAGCCTTAATGCGATAAAGATAAATTTAGTTGTACATAGCCTGCCTCCGGTCAGGTCACAGACACAAATTCTGACACAAGAGTCCCTGGAGACTTCGTTGTGTGCCACGCCTATCCATCCCCTCGCCACATCCCAGTAACCGCTGAAGGTCCCCCGCTGCCACTGCTATAGCCTGTGTCACGATGCTATCTCCCGCGCACGCGCATGCTCGACTCTTTCAAAACGCATCGGCGCGCTACTTAACATCGCTGAAAAGAGATGTGTACCACTATACGAGGTTAGACAACAGGCAATAACGGTGAGACTTTTTGTCACACAGTCAATGAACTAAATAGCGTTAGGTGACCTGCAGAGAATTTTGCAAAAAACTGAAAGTGAGTACAGACAAGTATACAAGATCGATGCGCAAATGTGTACCAAAACTCACTCGAATGACACTATGTTTTTACACAGAGCTTATTAAACAGAAAGAAATGTATTGCTATGCAGTTTGGTAAACGTATAGCTGTGATAAAAATGGGAGGGTTTGCACTAATATAATAAGGTGTCACTTTAGCGAAAATAATAGTCACTGATTTGTGTAAGTATATATGGTCGTTGAACGTACTATATATAGTATGCGCTCAAGACAAAAATGTACTTCAGAAGTGGCGTAAATCGAGATTCGAGTGAATATCTTTCAGCTGTAAAAAATTTCGGAATGTTCACTTTTTTTGCTTCATATTTGTCTGTCTCTTGTAAAACTTGTGTTTTTTCTTGACGTTTAAAGTATGACCATATTTTTGGGGTTTGTCCACTTATTGTATTTGGCTTTGGCCCAAGGCTAAGCAGTTGAAATAAATAATTATGAGGTGAATCCTGACATCTCATAGCCGGCCTCATAGGCCAATTAGGCGGCCGCCTAGGGCGCCGGTCTAGCAGGGGCACTTTTCGACTCACAGTTAGATGCTGCCTGTTCGATTCTCAGAGCGTCTTCCGTGTGGCGACATGCGTGAACGGGCGTTGCTTCGTTGAAGGTTGTGCGTTAGGCCCGGCAAGCCAGCACGTAAAACTCTACTGCCAATCATTAGCGGACCGGAGTTCCGCTGTGGCGACCCCTAACCGGGAAAAGCCGAAAGACACAAACTTATTGTTCATAGATATGTACTAGGCTATCGGTCCTGGGGCCTATATAAGCCTAGCCAAAAAGGTTCCCAGGCTGTCGCCACCCAAGAAAATTATTTTCCTGTTCCCCGAGGTGAATTTTCTATTTCCCATCCAGTCGTCAATATTTTAATTAAAGAGGGCCAATGAGGAGCTTTGCTTGACATGAATGGATAGTTTGTTCCAGAGTATGGGAAGTCTCTGGGACAGGAATATATCCCAGTATGTTCTGTTTATTGTGGTGACAAGGTTTAGGTCCCTGGAGCGTGTAGTTCGGAGAGATTGGGGTTTCTTTAAGTGTAACATGTCCAACAGCTCTGGGTTTGACATAGCTTTGTATGTTAGGCAGAGATCCTCTCTGAGTAGGCGATATGCGATGGAGTAGAGCTGGAGTTTTTTGAGACGGTCTGCGTACGGCATCTGTTTGAGGCCTGTAATCCTCTTAGTGAGGTATTTCTGTGGCCTTTCCAATTGTAGGTGTCTTGTGAGATACATGCCAAAAAGGGCATTGTACTCTATAATGGGTTTGATGAGGGATAGGTAGAGAGGAACAATGACCTCCTTTTTTCTAGAGGAGAACCCTTTTGTGATAAGGTATGCGACATAGAAGGCTTTCCCCGAGTACTGTGGCGATGTGGTTATCAAAGGAGAGACTACTGTCAATCTGTGTCCTGTTCAGTGTTGAGTGAGCTACCACCTATGTGGTAGTTCATGGGTACTGAGTTTTTCCCAAAGGGGATGACAGTGCACTTCTTGGCATTGAGCTTGAGGCCATGGCTTTGACACCAAGCATCTGTCTCTGTGAGGCCCATTTGTAGAATGTCTACATCATTAGGTGATTCTATTATGGCGCTCAGTTTGCAGTCATCTGCGAACTTTGTTAGCCAAAGACCATCTTTGTTGGGTTGCACTTCAGAGAAGTAGATACTGAACAGGAGGGGACCCAGGACCGAACCCTGTAGTACTCCACTCATCGCTGGTTTGAAGTCGGACTTGGAGTCGGCTACTTTTACTGTGTGGGTTCTGGCAGTGAGCCAGTTGGCCACCCATCTTGTGACATAGGGATTTATGCCCAGTTTAGTGAGTTTATATATAATTCCATAGTGGGGGATGGTATCGAAAGCCTTGCCAAGGTCAGGTGTCGAAAGCCTTGGCGAGGTCAGGATAGGCTGTTTGCACAACCTTGCCTTCAAGTATTACTACAATACACTTAACAAGCAGTAGTAGAAAGGAACAGCCGTTTATTCAAAACATAAATGCAACACCCGCCACAGCGTTTTCGTCAGCAAAACTTCTTCAGATGTATAAATAAATACATCTACATTCTCTTTTATACCCCATAATCCCTTAATTACATAATTGTTTAATGAGTTAAAACTAGTGCAGTTAAAGAAATAGATCATAAAAACAGTTTAAAACCAACCTAAAATGTTCCTATATAAATACTAATACATCAATATATGAATATATAAGTATATAAATGTAAATAAATATGTATATAAAAATGCATTATTAAATTCTTTAATCAAAATAATTATAAATAAATAAACCTGTATACTAAAATGCATGAAGTAACATTCACATAAATAGAACATGAATAGGCTAAATGCATATGAATTTGATTAAAAATATATTGCAGCATTGTCATAAAACAGAGGCCAGTCAGGTTACAGTTTTGCAGCTCTCATTTTCAGTATAGGGGCAATAGATAAATGTTCATTAAGCCCCGGGGTCCTATTGGCCTCTAAAAGCAGTTGTCAATATAACTCCCTTACCTCAATCCTGGTCACCCAGGGACCCCCCCCCACACACACACACACACACATCCTGATCCACCTTTTCAAGCACAAAAAAAACATCTTGCCTGTGTGCATGCTAAGGTATGTTTGTAAAGTGCATTGTCATTGTTGTGTATTCTAATAGCATTAAGGTGTTCATAGATCCTTCTCTTTAATTTACGTGTAGTTTTTCCTACATAAAATGCTGCACACTATTTACATATAGCTAAATAACTCAAACCTTCACTGCAACAGTTGAAAAAGCTATCACTTTTAACCGTGTAACCCCTCTCTGAAATACACACTGAATCCTGATTTAAAATAAATGGGCACTGGGCACAAAATCCACACTTATAAGTACCTAATCTTTTTCTATGGACTAACTTGTAATATCTTTCCAATAATTCCTTTAGGTTCCTTCCTTTCTTATATGTGAACTTTAAAGGGGCTTTAAACACTACTTCCATCTCGGAGTAGCAACCAAACTTACCCCAATGTTGGGAAATGATATTTCTAATATTGGTGGTATTCTGATTGTAAAACATAACACAGTTACCCTCAAAAGCACCATCCCCTTGATTATCTAGATGGTTCGATGTAACATTCGTGTCCATAGGAGAAACCTGCCCGTGGTGAGTATCCACCCTTTCACCCCCCCCAAAATAGGACTAAACCTGCCAGATCTTCCTGCCCTCACCTCAGCCATAACCTCTGCTACCAGTTCCCTAAGATATTTTCTAGCCAGAAACATGTCCCTTACTTTGGTACTTTCACATTCATAATCCACATCTTTAGAGGTCATTCTACAACTGCGAATAAATTGTCCCTTTACAATACTTCTTTTCTGCTTAAAGGGATGGGAACTGGTGAAATACAAATAAGAATTAGAGAAAGTCTCTTTCCTATACACCACTGATGCAAATTCCTGTAATTCTGTATATTTTTTTATTGTAACATCCAAAAAATCTGATTTACATGCACACACGCAGACAAACAGATGTCAAAGCAGTGATTAACACATAGAGAGAAACTCGGATACACATATACACACACACAGTGGAGACTTTATTATTGGCATGATTTGTGTATTTCTTCATTAACTGAATCAGAATAAAACATCTGCAGAATGTAAAGTAAAGTGGCTGTAACTGGTGGGCACCCCCCACCCACACACACAGAAACATGTCCAGCAGTTACAGCCCCTTTATTGACCTTGTAGACTTCAAATGTTTTATTCTGATTCTGTGAGTGAAGAAATATATAAATTGAGACACAGTTAAAGGCACTGTTATCAGACACATATAGTGCAAAACATTAAATCTCCTATTCCATTCCCCCCCACACACATAGCCACAATATTGTCATCTATCATTGATTTTGCTGAATATCCCTAATTTTCACTTATTCAGGATAGCAGTCAATAAATAATGACAAAATTTTGAGTTTCAGACTTCATATCCTTTAGAAAATGCATGCTAATTCAAAACACGTTATTGTAGCAAATTTCTAAGTATATAACAACAGTATTTAAAATATATATCTTAATTTGAAGGCTTTGTCCCTAGTTATTTTTTGCCTTTATCTGTGATTCTTGAGCTGTGAGACTGAACCACACACATGTACATATCTCTCTGTGCCTCACACACGCACACACAAGTCCTTGTAACTGCTAGTATTGCAGTTACTTGCTTTAGCCATGCTTGGCTTTTTTTTTCTTCCCCTCACTAAATGGAATTACCTGCAACTGTGTTTAGAGAGGGTAAAGGAAGATGGTGGCAGGCTATTTGTTTTTCTCGTCTGTGCTTCAGGGTGGCTTAATAGGTCGTCCTAAAGCCATAAACATGTATCTGCTGAACACGTGAGTCATTTTCTCATTGACCTCCTTTGCAATAATTGTGACTGTAGCCAATCAGGATGGAAAGTGGAGCTACCACTGTTTGAAGCAGAGCAGTGAAGTACTATTTCAATTGTATGTGAAATGCAGAGTTTTCCGTACAGTGTGGTGCACACAAGCACTGAGATGGCACTTCAGTCTATGTTACTGTCCCCGATTTTGCCTCATACTTTTCTCCAACTCGTAAAATTTTTAAGTTTCTGGTAAATTACTGACGATTATCAAGGCAGTGATTTATGGTTCTCAAAAAAATAAAATTCTGTTTTCGTGAGATGAAATCCATGATTTCTGGACTTTGCCATTATTTCATTATAACTTTCTAATACAGATATAGCTATCTGCATGTATGTATGAATATATATATATATATATATATATATATATATATATATATATATATATTTTTTTTTTTTTTTTTTTAATTTTACATTTGTTGACCGGGATAGTCCGAGGCCCGGGGAGAAAAGCTCCATACAGATGAACACAAGAAAGATTGGTACAAATTTACATGTTACACATTATCAAATTTAGAGACAAATCAAAATGAAAACTTTTCAAATTTTTATATATATATAAATTCACTTCCAGGTTTCAGTACAAGCACTAAACAACTCCTTATTCTTTTATATATCAATTCTTGGTTCTTTGCAGTTTACATACAAGGAGAGGAACTAGTTTGTTCAGATTTATTTGACTAGACCCTGATGAGAAAGGCCAGGGAGACCTCTGAGGGTTCACCGAGGAAGGGGGGAGAAATTAGTCAGGGGTGGAGCAAGGACATAGCAGCATTTTTTGAGGTATTGAATAAGATTCTTTTTGAATGGGGCTGAAGAGGGTTCTGAAGTTAGCTCTGCAGGAAGAGAATTCCATGTTTTACCAACAGAGTTGGTAAACAGAGTTTCCCCGTCTCAGTTGTTAGCCTTAAGTGTGAGAGCTAACATTTTGTTGGAGGATCTGAGAGTTTTGAGGTTCTGGTAGGAGGTGATGAGACTTTTAAGATCAGGTGTGTGTTCTGGCTGGTAAAGGATCTTGTGGGCAATAACTAGTTGGTTGACCAGTAGTAGATTAGGTAGTTCAAGCCATCCTCATAGTTTTAGGTTAAGGCAATGGTGAGTTCTATGGGCAGGGGCAGTTGCAAATTTGGCAATATGATTATAGCAGACCATGTACTTGTTCAGGTCAGTTTTACTCAAATTTGTGAATAGGGGAGAGGCGTAGAGAAGTGTAGAGAGTAGATGTGTGTGAGCAAGAGTAGTTCTGGCTAGAGGAGTTAAGAAGGGTTTGATCCTGTATAGAGTGCCAGTTTTTTATTAACTGTATGGTTGATATGCAGGTCAAACCTCAGGTTGTTATCAACTGTTATTCCTAGGAGTTTAGTAGAGGGATCTGGTGAAATAATAGTACCATCCCTTGATTTAATAGAGAAGATTAGAGTGGAGGACCTACGAGATGGAGAGAACAGCAGTAGTTTCATTTTTTGGGGATTTAGTATAAGATGACATTAGAGGAGCCAGTTTTCAACTGTATTAAAAGTAGTTTGGGATAAGGCCAATAGCTCTTCAGGAGATGTGACAAAACATATTATGGGTAAGTCATCGGCATTCTGAATGCAGGAAGCTTGTGATACAATCTTGTGCAAGTCATTAATGAATAAGGAGAATAGAAGGGGTCCTAAAATGGATCCTTGGGGAACTCCGAGTGCAATAAGAGGAGTAGATAAGTTATTTTTCCAAAGGACTGCTTGCTGTCTACCATTCAGATATGATTTAAAACACTGTGTGGGCTGGGATGTAGGGAATTTGATTTTAAGGTTTGCAAAAGCAGTTGGTGGTTTAAAATGTCAAAAGCCTTGGAAAGGTCTAGGAAGATGGCTGAGGAAAGCTTATCACTATTACGGTTTTGGTTTATGACATTTGTAAAGGAGAGTAGGGCAGTGGTGGTACTATGGTGTGGTCTAAAGCCATGCTGAGAATTTGTCAGGAGATTGTTTGCTAGTAGGTGGGTCAGGAGTTGTCTATGGATACATTTTTCTATGATTTTGGCTAGTGGAGACAGGATAGCTATGTGTCTGTAATTTGAGAGTTCAGTGGAACTGCCTCCTTTATGGAGCGGAATAATGTGGGAAATCTTCCAGATAGTGGGAATGGTAGTAGCTGCTTTTTGTAGGTACTCTGCAGGGAGGAGGTCTCCGGTTAGGGTGGCTGGTTTTAGTTTACTGATTAGTTTTTGAATAAAAGAGGTTGAGACTGGATGAAGTTTAAAGATGTTTTGGGCATTGGGTGTAGTGGCAATTGGATTAGGTCCACTGGGCGATAATTTATTAGCTAGTTGTTGGGACAGAGCTGGGAAAGATGTGCAGCAGGTAAGGGTGATAAAGGACAGTGAGGGAAACATACTCACAAGTGAGGAGAGTGTGTTGAGTAGATGGAAAGAGTACTTTGAAGTGCTGATGAATGAAGAGAATGAGAGAGAGAGAGAAGGTTGGATGATGTGGGGATAGTGAATCAGGAAGTGAAGCAGATTAGCAAGGAGGAAGTAAGGACAGCTATGAAGAGGATGAAGAATGGAAAGGCTGTTGGCCCAGATGACATACCAGTGGAAGCATGGAGGTGCTTAGGAGAAATGGCAGTGGAATTTTTAACCAGATTGTTTAATGAAATTTTGGAAAGTCAGAGGATGCCTGAGGAGTAAAGTGTTTTGGTACCTGTCTTTAAGAATAAGGGTGATGCGCAGAGCTGCAGTAACTACAGAGGGATAAAATTGATCAGTCACATCTTGAAGTTATGGAAAAGAGTAGTGGAAGCTAGATTAAGAAGGGAGGTGATGATTAGTGATCAGCAGTATGGTTTCATGCCAGGAAAGAGCACTACAGATGCAATATTTGCTCTGAGAGTGTTGTTGGAGAAATACAGAGAAGGTCAGAAGGAGTTGCATTGTGTCTTTGTGGACTTAGAGAAAGCATATGACAGGGTGCCTAGAGAGGAGTTGTGGTATTGTATGAGGAAGTCGGGAGTGGCAGAGAAGTATGTAAGAGTGGTACAGGATATGTACAAGGGTAGTGTGACATTGGTGAGGACTGCGGTAGGAGTGACAGATATGTTTAAGGTGGAGGTGGGATTACATCAAGGATCTGCTCTGAGCCCTTTCTTATTTGCAGTGGTGATGGGCAGGTTGACAGATGAGATTAGACAGGAGGCCCCGTGGACTATGATGTTTGCAGATGACATTGTGATATGTAGTGAGAGTAGGGACCAGGTTGAGGAGACCCTGGAGAGGTGGAGATATGCTTTAGAGAGGAAAGGAATGAAGGTCAGCAGGGCTAAAACAGAATATATGTGTGTAAATGAGAGGGAGGGTAGAGGAATGGTGAGGATGCAGGGAGTAGAGTTGGTAAAGGTGGATGAGTTTAAGTACTTGGGATCAACAGTTCAGAGTAATGGTGGGTGTGGAAGAGAGGTGAAGAAGAGGGTACAGGCAGGGTGGAATGGGTGGAGAAGAGTGTCAGGAGTGATTTGTGGCAGACGGGTACCAATAAGAGTGAAAGGGAAGGTCTACAAGAGGGTAGTGAGACCAGCTATGTTATATGGGTTGGAGACGGTAGCATTGACGAAAAGGCAGGAGTCAAAGCCGGATGTGGCAGAGTTAAAGATGTTAAGATTTGCACTGGGTGTGACTAGTATGTACAGGATTAGGAATCAGTATATTAGAGGATCAGCTCAGGTTGGACAGTTTGGAGACAAAGCAAGAGAGGCGAGATTGCGTTGGTTTGGACATGTGCTGAGGAGGGATGCTGGGTATATTGGGAAAATGATGCTAAGGATGGAGCTGCCAGGTAAGAGGAAGGCCTAAGATAAGGTTTATGGATGTGGTGAGAGAGGACGTGCAGGCGGTTGGTGGGAAAGAGAATGATGCAGAGGACAGGAAGAAATAGAAACAGATGATCCGCTGTGGTGACCCCTAACGGGAACAGCCAAAAGAAGATGATGATGTTGGATGGTTTCAGTAAAGAAGTTATTAAAGGAATTGGCAACTTTTGCAGGGGTTTTAGTTTTTAAATTTGTGGGAATAGGGGTGGAGGATTGTCCTGGGTAGAGAAGCTTATTTAGACCTGCCAAGAATTTTTGTGGTTTATTTTGGTCTTTCTGTTGTAGGTGGCAATAGGGTTTTTTTATCAGACATAACAGATTTTTAGTATCATTCCTTAATTGTCTATAAGTAAGATGGTCTGTTAGGGTTTTAGTGACTTGCCAGGTGGCCCATGCTTTGCTCCTAAGTAAGATTTTTTGCCTAGTTTCTGCTGTAAGCCATGGGGTAGGTTTAGTTTTCATTCTAATAGAAGATTCTGGAGCATGAGTGTTTTGGATGGATAAGAATTTGCTGTTAAAGTATTTTACAGCCTCCTCAAGTGGCAGATGCCTGAGGGCAGACCAGCTGCAAAGTTTGAGGTCAGTTTTGAAATTAGTAAGGTTGAAGTTTTTCTTATTCCTGATTATTTTATAGATAGATTGTTTAGGGATTCCAGCCTTCTGCCTGATAATATAGATGAGAAGATGATCACTTATACTGTCAGGAAGGGTTCCAGCTTTATACATGTCGGGTTGACCGTTAATAAGGATCCAGTCTAGGATAGTTTCTTTATCGTTAGGTTTAATTATCGTGGTAGGGGAGGTAATGACTTGTGTGAAACCATAAAGCTTAATATGTTGAGTAGGGGGTTCTGATGAGCAGGTGTACCAGTCTATGTTAAAGTCCCCAAGAACAGTGGTTTCTTGGTGGTAACTATATGACACCCAGTTTAGAATGTCCTCAGGAATTTGTATGTTTTTACC
>NC_056739.1:1281460082-1281737582 GCF_019279795.1 Protopterus annectens | reverse complement strand
GACCAAAGTGTGTCGACAGAACATATGTCAATATTTGAGGGCTTTGACTAAAGTCATATTCAAATTTAAAGCAGAATTCTGTGCATGAAATAATTAAGCTAGCTGACAGTATTACAAGTAATAAGTACGAGAAGTACAGGTCGTGGTGAATGAGTTCTGAGTACTACAATAACAAATTCCATTAAAATAACATTTTTTGTATACTCACTCCATGTTTAAGATTTACCAGTATTCTGTCAAATAAATCTGGGTCACTAAGGATTACAGTCTGTCAAATAATGACAGACATTAGAATTTCATGCTTATTTAAAAATGCATACTGATTGTAGATCAGTGTGTGTTTGTACAGCTTTAAGCAGCTTTCTAGGAGCATACCAAGTGTATAAATACTGAGCACGTGCGAGCCTGATTGCCATTTTGTATTTAGCTGTTGAGATGTAAGCATGTATGTCTGTGTAGTCTGTCTGTTAATCAGTTCGCTTGTATTTTGTACTGCTGCTATCAGTCCTGATGTGTTTCTGTGTAGTAAAACATATAAATGAAATACCCCGCCTGTTTGTCATCTATATTAGAGAGAGACAAGCAACATGGTGTCAGAAGTGGCATGTCTAAAAGGACGTGGCCAGAAAGTAATCCAGATTCTTCAGTTTGAGACTGAGAATCACTCAGTTAACACTGGAGGAATATATAGGAGTGAGTCATCCCTACTGCATGTATAACTTGCAATACACATCAGAAACAAATTTTAGGTATTGAAACTTGCTCATGCTATTTCTTATTCGCAAAATATGAAGCGAGGCATTCCGAACACTCTAAACGAATTTCTAAGTAACAGATATATTCAGTATTATGATATATTAACAGAAATATTCTAAATAACTACAGAAAATGTTTGAAATAAAGTCCGAATTGCATAAAATGAATAAAATAAGGGAAACGCCCATATTTTTTTCGTTAAGCACTACCTTTTCCCATTAATCAAAGTTATGCAAGTTGTTTGAAGTGTTTGCATGTTTGTGCAGGATTATAGTATCGTTATTTCACAAAATACAGTCATTATAGAGCAGATTTAGTAGAGTAAAGAATTTTGAAGAGTTTCTTGTGCATTTGAATATTATTACAAGTGCTGGCTGTATGCATGTTCGTACATAATTACAAGGGCCATATTTTTCAGTGTGTTTGGGCATAATTTGTTGGCATGGCAGACGGATTTCGTAAACCAACTCTACTTGTGTTTGACAATAATATTGCAGAGAACTGGAGAGTGTTTGAGCAAGAGTAGATATTTTCATACAGGCTGCATTTTCTGATACAGATGACTGTATAAAGACATTTATTCTGCTTAATTCAGCTGGGTCAGAAGCCATAGGAAGGGAGCGTTCATTTGTGTATGTACCTGCTGTCTTTGCAGGAGAGGTGGAAAACTGCCATATAGTTGTACTGTCTGAGTCAAGGGAGGACCCCGAGTGCTTAAAATGTAAATTTAGAGAAATGTGTAACCTCCAAATGAATGTTACAATGGAAATAAACTTATTTTACACAAGGGATCAAAAGCCTGGTAAAACTTTTGCAGCATATATAACTGATTTTAGAAACAAGGCTAAAACCTGCAGATTTGGTGATTTAAGGGATGAGTTGATAAAAGATAGACTTTGGTGTGGTATTAAAGATGATGCTGTGAAAACAATGTTGCTTCGTGACAATGATTTAACTTTCAATAAGGTCATTGAGATTTGTCAGATATATGAGCTAAAGAAAGGCACAGAAATATGCTTAAAAATGAGAGATGCATGCTTCCAGTAACTTCTAAAGCCTATGTTGATAGTATGCAGCACATGGTTAACAGAAACAAATCCAAGCACATGGCTGCAACTGTAAACCCTGCAATACTCACAAGGAAACCCATAGTAGCTTTCTAACACGTTCCAAAGCATGCTCTGGAAACCGCACAGTCTCAGTGAAGCATAAGAGTAAGTCATCAAACTCAAAGCATGTATCCCCACCCAGTTTCATAGCCAAGTGTCGTAATTGTTGAGGAAGTCATGAGCTTTGAATGGAAAAATGTTTAGCTTTTGGTCAGCAATGTCATAAATGTAATAAGTGGAATCATTTCAAAAGGTTTTGTAAATCAAAGGGCACACTTTTTTTATTAAAAGGGAACATTCAAATAAACAAGTTGATCATTTAGAAAGCTGCAACCCTACTGTTTATGTTGATGGTGTATCAGTGCTTCATGAAACAGTCAATGCATTAGATTTAAGGGCAAAGAATTAAGTATTTTGTACTGTTTGGATAAATGGAAGACCAATAGAGCTCAAAGTTTACACAGTTCCAAAGTGCAATGTTATGTTTGCATAAACATTTGCTAGAGTATGTGCTGTGAGAAGCTTGATTTGGCAAAGTGTGCGAAGCTTGTTGTTTATGGTGGTGAAGAGATTCAAATGGAAGGCTCAATAGAACGTATATGTTACTCTGCTGGGAGAAGCTACGACTTGTTATTTTATGTGGTTGAAAGGCACATCCAGTCTTTATTAGGGCTCAGAGATAGTTTGAAAATGGGACTGCTTTTACAGTTAATTTTCAGCTAACCGGCACCCACGGGGATTGGTAGATGCCAGATAACTGTAGTTTCCTGTTGCTTGAGAGTTACTATTAAAAATAGGCCTGACTAATACTGTACTCTATAGTATTTGTAATATTTGTTTAGTTTGACTTGTTCTCAAGTTGGGGAGAGAGGGAGTTTATTCCTATCTTCCTTTTTAAAACTCTAAAAACGTAAGGTATGTTTCTGTGTGTGTGTGGGGGGGGGGGGGGGTAGAGGAAGAAAGTGCAACACGTGAAAATTGTACCGTATTTCTGTGATTTTTTTTTTGGGCCGGTTGCTTGAGTTCCAGTTAACTGAGAGTTTACTGTAATAAGGAAGTCCATCGTGTTAGCTTAAAAGACCACAGTGCTAATTTCACCCAGTATATTTTCTCTACCCATGCTGATCTTTTTGAAGACAAACTAGGCAAGCTTCCAGTTGTGTACTCCATGAAGTTAGACCCAGATGTCAGACCAGCCCAGAAAGTTCCAATAGCTGTGCAGAACAGAGTCAAAGCCGAGTTAGACAAAATGGTGCAACAAGGTGTAATTTGTCCAGTTGGTTCTTCAACCCCAACTGAATGGGTGTCTTCCATGGTGGTAGCTCATAAGAAAAGCTCAGATGATATCAGAATATGTATTGATTCATGAGACTTTAGCAAGGCACTAAAAATACCTCATCATCCAATGTGTACAGTCAAACAAGTCACAGCTCGTATGCCAAATGCCACTGTTTTTTCTGTCTTAGATGCAAAGAGTTCATTTTGGCAAATTTTGCCTGACAAGAACTCCTCGCTGCTTACTACATTCAGTACTCAGTTTGGCAGGTACAGATTTTTGAGAATGCCATTTGGGATAAATTCTGCCAGTGAAGTCTTTCAGCGTGCAATGGAGCAAATTGTTTTTGGGTAACCCTGTGCTATTATAGTAGATGATATTCTAGTAGGAGGTAATGGTGAAGCTGAGCATGACAGAAAACTTGAGAAAGTTCTGGAAAGAGCTCGCCAAGTGACTCTTAAGATGAATCCTAAGAAGTGCAAGTTCTGGCTATGAGAAGTCACCTATGTTGGTTATTTGTTTACCAGTTCAGACTTAAGACCAGATATGTCCAAGCAAACAGGTATTCTTGAGATGCCAGCTCCAGACAATGTTCAAACCTTTCAGTGCCTTCTTGGCATGGTTAACTACCTAGGCAAGTTAATTCCAGACTTAAGCCAACCAGCAGCACTGCTGAGAGAGCTGACACGTAAAGATATATCCTGGTTATGGTTGAAACAACTCCAAAGAGCATTTGATGTCCTGAAACAGAGAATTGCCAGTCCACCAACTCTCAGATACTATAATTTTCACAAACCAGTTACTCTTTCCTGTGATGCTTTGAAATTTGGTCTTGGTGCAGTCATTCTTCAAGAGGGTCAACCTGTTGCCTATGCAGCCAGATCTTTGACCCAAACTGAAATGTGATATGCTCAGATAGAGAAAGCAGTTTTGGTAATTGTGTTTGCATGTCCAAAGTTCTATGATTATATTTATGGTAGACCTATCCAGATCGAAACAGACTGCCAACCTCTAGTTACTATTTTGAGAAAGTCTGTACATTCAGTTCCAGCCAGATTGCAACATATGATGTTGAGATTGCAGAAGTACATTTTCAGTCTTGTCCTCACAAAAAGTAAACTTCTTTATCTTGCTGTTTCATTATCCAGATCACCCAGAAATATGACTGAAGAGTATGAGAATGAGAAAATTGAAGTCATGGAAGTGAGAAATATTTCTTCCACACGTCTTGATGAGCTTAGAGATCATACAGCCTCAGATCCTGTTTTACAGATGCTCAACCACTTTATCAATTGAGGATGGCCGTTAGAGCAATCTAGTTTGCCTCAAGAAGTGCAGCCTTATTTTCCTTACAGAGATGAGATTTTTGTCTGATGATTGTATTGTCATGAAAGGTCCAAAAGTCATTGTTCCAAAGTCCTTGCAACAAGAGTATACTATCTTGCATCATGGTCACCCAGGAATTGATTCTACAAAAAGGAGGGTGAGAGGACTAGTGTTTTGGCCTTCTATATTACAAGACATTGAGAGAGTGCTTTCACCTTGTTCTGTAATAGTATAAAGCCACATCAACAGACGGAACCACTTCAGGTAAACCAGATTCCTGAACTACCTTGGTCGACAGTAGCCACTGATATTTTTGAGTGGAATGGTCAACATTACTTGATGTTAGTAGACTCTTACTCCAATTGGTTTAAAATTGACCTACTTCCTAACCTAGCATCCAGTACTGTCATTACTAAGATGAAGCGTCATTTTGCAGTCCATGGTAGACCACACAGAGTTATTTCTGACAAATGGCACACAGTTTACTAGCCAGCAATTCAAAACATTCGCTGAAGAGTGGAACTTTACTCAAGTCATAAGTAGTCCTGAGTATCCGCAGTCAAATAGTTTGGCAGATCGTGCAGTTCAAAGTGCGAAACAGTTACTTGAGAAGTCGAAACGAGATAATAGTGATGTTTTCCTGAATCTCTTGAATCTCAGAAATGTTCCTTGTGGTAAACATCTTGGTACAACTGCCCAGAGACATCTGTCGAGACAAACCAGAACTACTTTCCAATCAGCAGTAGTTTATTGGTTCCAAGTGCTGTGAATAACAGATTCGTGAAAGCCCATCTGTTAAAGAAACGCCTAGCCCAGAAGTGTTATTACGATAAGTCCAGCAAACTGCTCATTCCATTACGTGAAGGAGAGACAGTAAGAATGCAAATGTGTAAAGGTTATGGTCGGACTAAAGTCGTGAAGAGCATTTGCCCAGAGCTGAGATTGTACATTGTGGAATCGCAAGGAGCACAGTTTAGGTGGAATAGGTGGAACAGCACCTAGCCTGTGAGAAAAACTCTTTATCTCAATTGAGTTGTCCAGCATTCCAGTTCCCGAGGATGTTCCAGTAAATATCCCTGTTCCTGAGATGAATCCCGAAGTTCCTGATAAAAGTTGTTCACCGATGACTGTCCCTGTTGCTAAACCCAATTCTGAATACTATGTTACTAGATCAGGTTGTATTTCCAGACCATGTTACAGATACATGGCAACTTGGAGATGAATAGTGTGTTTGTTTCTAATGCGTATATTATTGCATGTCTTATTCTAATGTAATTTCATTGAAGACAATCCATTTAAGAAGGAGGATGTAGATCAGTGTGTGTGCACAGCTTTAAGAAGCTTTCTAGGGTCTTGTACAAGTGTATAAATACTGAGCTTGTGCGAGCTTGACTGCCATTTTGTAGTTAGCTGTTGAGATGTAAGCATGTATGTCTGGGCAGTCTCTGTTAATCAGTTTGTTTATATTTTGTACTGCTGCTATCTATCCTGATATGTTTCTGTGTAATAAAGCATATAAACGAACTGCCTCGCCTGTTTTTCTTCTATATTAGAGAGACAAGTAACACTAATGAAAAGTCAGTTGTAATATTAGCTTTTTAAGTGAATTATAATATTTAAAATGTTCCCTGATATTGGCTTAGTCCCTGATTCTTTTTTTTCTAAACAAGAAAAATCTTTATTGAATTGTCACTTATGACATAAGCAGTCATGCATTTTTATAAATGAAAGCAAACCATATTGACATATTTTCAGTTGCAGACATTGTCATTTGAGCATTACATAGCTTATTCAATTCCTGCATTCCCTTAAACCTCATTCCTCCTCCAAAACATTATACTGAATGTGTTCCCACAATTCCCATTTTCTGTGTAATTTGCTGTTGCCCTTTTCTATAGATCCCACGTCCAATTCTTTTATCTCTATATCTGTATTCACTGCTTCTAGTGTGGTTGGTTTAGACTTTGATTTCCATTTTCTAGCAGTTGCTTTTTTGGCAGCCACTATAATTAGACTCAGCAAGGCCTTACTATGTCTAGGCAATTCCGATTCTGTCTCACAGCTCAAAACATTTCCTTAGTTACACCAAGTTGTTCACCCAGATTTCTGACAGAGTAGTCTGCAGGGAATTTTTAAAGTCTGACTGGACGCACAGGCATTACTCTGGCTTAAATCTTATTTAGACAACCGACAGCAAGCAGTCCTTTGGGATAATAAGCTTTCAACTCCCCTCCCTGTAAACATTGGAGTACCTCAAGGCTCAATCCTAGACCCTCTTCTCTTTTCACTGTTTGTTAATGAACTAAATACTAAAATTCCTCAAGCCACCTGCATACAATATACTGATGATTCATCTTTAATATGCTCAGCCAGGTCCTCAACCTCACTCCAGACCCTCACCCAAACTGTATTTAATATTGTGGAAAATTGGTTCATGCAACACTGCTTCCTCCTGAACCCCAGGAAAAACAAAATTATTACTCTTTGCTCCTACTCAAAAATCACCACAAATTCACTTCACAATAACCTCTAACAATGGAACTACCATATCCCCTGATACTACAACCCATCTCCTGGGGATAACCATAGACAACAACCTTAGCTATGACGACCATATTAACACTACCATAAAGTCCGTCAACAAAAAACTAGGTTCCCTTTATAGAATCAAACCCTTCTGTACACCAACAGCCAGAACCACTATTGCCCAGACCCACCTGATCTCTACCCTGTTCTATGCTTCTGCCATTTATACCAATCTTTCTAAAAACAATCTTAACAAACTTGTTACTAGCTATAACAACATAGCCAGATTCGCATCTGGCAACACTTTCAGAACCCACCACTGTCTCACCCTCAAACAATTGGGATAGTTAGAACTGCAGCACCAACTACCCTGTCATCAACTTACTATAACCCAAAAGATACTTTACCACCCTAATAATACACCAATCCTCACTAATCTGACTACCCCTTACAAAAACCTTACAACTCTTCGCTCAGCTAATAAGCTTCTCGTTTCCACTATTAAATCTACCAACAAAGCTGGGGACTCACTTTTCACTAACACAGTGGGAAAAGCCTGGAACCAGCTTCCAAGTGAACTTTCTACTCTCTCTTCCACACATCATTTTAAAAAACATCTTAAAGAATATCTTAAAACTCATTGGCATTGTCCCTGTACAAACCCTGACTAATTATCCCCTTTACCCATCTTGCTCTCCCTTTACTCCACTTCTCTACTGTACTATGTTGTCTACCTGTCCTAACAATTAAGCTAACCTCAAACCAAGAGGTAATATGATCTCTGTCCTAGTACAAAAAAAAAAATATATATATATATATATATATGTATGTTTTTTTTCCTCTCAAATGTTTATTTTCTGTATTTCATCTTAGTTTATCCCCACTACATGACTCTGTACACATTTATTTCTCTCAAATATTGTTATTATCTGTATTTGATCACAGCTTAATCCCACTAAATGACAATATACACATTTATCTTAAGTACAATCTATGTTTTATATTAATATGTTATAATAAGTTACTGCCTATGCTTGGAGCTTTTCTCCCCGGGCCTCTACTGAAAATGGACAGGTATCCAGTTAGACTGGCCCGGTCAACAAATGTAAAATAAATAAATAAATAAATAAATAAAATAAATCATTACACTTCCAAAAAATATGTTCCCAATTACCTGTTTCTTCCCCATCACACTTCCAATATTTGCAATCTACCTGAGGGAAAATTCTTGAGCAATAATATTGAGAGTTATTCAGGGATGTTTTTTTTTTTTTAATCCTAGTGCTATTTCCTGAAAACAGGGAAATGGTTGAACAATAATAAGTATCTGAGACCCTTAGTATGCCCTCTGCTCACCCTAGTGAGTAATTTGTTTGCAGGTCTTTGTTAACTAATATTGTTACTTGTAGTACCCCTGGGATGCACAGTAACAAATCCTGT
This sequence comes from Protopterus annectens, assembly GCF_019279795.1. Classification (NCBI taxonomy): domain Eukaryota; kingdom Metazoa; phylum Chordata; order Ceratodontiformes; family Protopteridae; genus Protopterus; species Protopterus annectens. Next base: position 1,281,729,149 of record NC_056739.1, on the reverse strand, counting down.
CTTCTGGATCGACAGGCCTTTTTTTTCAACATGTTTATAATGCAAGTCGGAGCTGAGGATTTACAGTTGGCTAACTTCCCAAATATTCAGGGCACCTTCCACTCGCCCAAACTGCTAGTCAGCCCGCGTTGTATGACTTACCCATATAGCTAAGGCTACTGCAGCAGAGATCATTCGAACATATGCTGTTATGGTAAATTTACTTATGCAACTGTACTTTTGTTAATCTGATAATCGAGTCTGGTGCTGTAGATACTTTACAGCCTTGGCCCAAAGCAGATAAACCTTAGTAATGGAGAAAGTAAGCATTTTTTGAATTCTTAGTATAGTAAATTATTCAAAGTGACAAAAGAAGTACATTTGTGCAACATATAACCAAAACACACTTCGGTTAGGATTCATTACTATCTTAAGCCTTGTACAAGCCTTTTCCCTCCAGGTTTGTGCCACATATAAGAGTGTTCATGGCTGACCCCAGTTCAGAGATAACCCCAGCAACCCCTCCCCCAACACACATATGCACCTTCTCCATCATTGCACTTAGAGTAAGCAAACTATTCATAAGTACTTGCTGCAGATGTAACCATGTGATTCTTAACAACACTGCTGTTAGTAGACACTTATGAGTACCAGAAAACAGCAATGTAAACCATTACCCTTCACATGCAGTCATTAGTGTGAGCCCTCTGATTCCTGGCCTCTATATCAGCAGGTAGATATGGACTTCTCCAAATTTGTTCTTTTTTTTCTAACATCTTTATTAAATCATCACATTTTAATTATTGACATGGGTGGGCATACATTAATACAAAATAAAACAAGCTATTATCTTCACTCAGTATACATATGTTTTCTTTTTAACAATTTTCATTCAAACCAACATTACATAAATTGCTCAAGTCCTGCTTTCTCTTAAACCTCACTCCTCCAGAACATTATTCTGCATGCACTGTTCTCACAGATTACAGTAGCCCTGCCCTTTGCTAAAGATCCCACATCAAGTTCTTTTATCTCTCTTACCATTTTGGCGACCCCTAACCGGGAAAAGCCAAAAGACAACAACAACAACCATATTTAGTATTTCATTTTCATTTGGTTTAGATTTTGATTTCCACTTTCTAGTAATTGCTTTATTGGAAGACAGTCGCATTAACTATAGTAAGGTCTTACTATGTCTAGGCAATTAAGATCCTCTGTCCCAGCTGAACCAAATGATTTACCTAGTTACAACCATTCGCTCCCCCTACATTTCAAATTCTATATGGAGTTTTTAAAATCTGCCATTTTGCTACATTTCCAAAAAAACATTCCCAATTACTTCTTTCTTTCCCATCACAACTCTTGTCTTTGTTATCGACTTAAGGAAAAGTTTTCTGAAGTCCATTTGGGATATAAAAATACGTATGCAAATATTTCCATGCAAAAGTCCTAAACATTCTTCACAGGTCCATAAGTGTGTACTAAGCTAACGGCCACAGGGCCCTTTTTAAGCCTTGCCTTGCATCTCAAATCTCTGACAAGTTCTGGTAGCCTTGATAAATGCAAACGGGCTTGGGAGATGAAATATTAACAAGCAGGTTATGGGAGATGAACCATTTACTGTGTTCATTATAGACATAGGTGCCAAACTAAGGAAGAATTTTCTGTTCCCCATCCAATTGTCCAACATACGCTTGAGTTAAGAAGGAACTCTGCTTCACATGGATGGGAAGCTGTTCCAGTGAAGGGGGCAGTCTCTGGAATACATTCTGTCTCTCCAGCAGGTTCTATTTATATCACAGGCACGGTTTACGTCTTTAAAATAGATAATTCTGGTGCTGTTTGTTTTTGGGATATGCAGGAAGTCCATCGGGGTGGAGTCTGACAGTGCCTGCTCCTAATTTGCAATTATCTGTAAATTTAGTCAGCCAAAGGCCCTTGACATTGGCCTTGATTTCAGAGAAGTAAATGCCAAAAAGGAATGGTCCCAGGACTGATCCTTGAGAGACTCCACATGTAACTGAAATCTTTGTAGACGTGGACTCCCAATTCTAACTTCCTGTTTATGAGCCAGCTGGCTATCCACCATGTGACATAAGGGTTTATATTTAACCTCCTGAGTTTATTAATAATGCCCAAGTGGGGTACTGTGTCAAATGCCTTCACCAGGTCAAGGTTCATAGGTTTATACTAGGCTATCTGCCCTAAGGCATTTATAAGCCTAGCCCAAATTTTTGTGGCTTACGCCACCCCTTATATGAAAAAATACTGTGCCCATTAGTTTGTTGTGCCTCTGTCCAGCAGTGACACAGATATGATTCCCGGGGTAAACCTACGATCTCCCATCCACAGGTCTAGATTTCTCTTGAACAGAGTCAGTGAGGTGCTCTGCCTCACATGGACCGGGATTTTATTCCACAGCATAGGGAGTCTCTGAGTGATAAATCTATCCCTCCAGCACGTCCTATTTATAGCCGTGCTAAGGTTTAAGTCGCTTGCTCTAGTGGTTTTGGTGGATTTGGATTTTTGAGGTGGAGCATGTCCATTAATTCCGGGTTGGACATGGCCTTGTATGTCAGGCACATGTCACCTCTGAGGAGACGGTATGCGACTGAATAGAGCTGGAGTTTCTTCAATCTGGCAGCATATGACAGATTTTGGAGTCCCTTTATCCTTTTGGTGAGGAACTTTGGGGTCTCTCCAATTGCTGCAGATGTCGGGTGAGATACATCCCGAATGGGGCATTGTACTCGATCATTGGTCTGATAAGTGAAGAGTACAGGGAACAATGACCTCACTAGATCTGGATGTGAATCCCTTCATGATCAGGTGGGCAATGTAGAAGGTCTTTCTAACCACTTTAGCAATGTGAGTGTCAAAAGAAAGGCCACTGTCAACCTGGGTCCCCAGGTCCCTGATAACCTCTTCTGTGCTTAGTGGATTGCCACCTATATGGTAGCTTGGGGTTACCTTGTTTTTCCCGAAGGGTATGACTATACATTTTTGGCGTTTAACTTCAGGCCATGGCTCTGGCACCAGCTATCTGTTTCCGTGAGTCCCTTCTGAAGGATATCCGTGTCCGATGCACTTTCCACTATGGCCCAGTTTGCAGTCGTCTGCAAACTTTGTCAGCCAAAGTCCTCCCATGTTGGCCTGTACTTCTGAGAAGTAGATGCCAAACAATAGGGGCCAAGGACCGAGCCCTGTGGGACACCACTTGTGACCGGCTTGGAGTCTGACACAGCGCCAGCAACTCTAACCCTGTGGGTTCTGTCCTTAAGCCAGTTTGCAACCCATCTTGTGACATATGGGTTTACATTTAAGCTGGTAGTTTTTCTACAATACCCGAGTGGGGTATTGTGTCGAAAGCCTTGCAAGGTCAAGGTAGGCTGTATGGACTGCCTTTCCTCATCAATGGCCTTGGTGACTGTTTCAAGAAGTCGACCAAGTTCAAAAGGCATGATCTTCCCTTGACAAAGCCAAACTGGGTCGGGTCCAATGTCTGCAAGTCCCCTATATCTTTGTTTATGAGCTCCATTATGATCCTCTCCATAGCTTTGCAGACTAGACTTGTTAAGCTTATGGGGTGGTAATTACCAGGGTCCGTGAGGCGCCTTTGTGGAGTGGGACCACAGTTGCCGACGCCACTCCTTGGGCACATATCCTGTGGTAAGGCTGAGATTAAACAGCTGCCTTATGTGCGGGTTTAATTCCTCATTTAGCTCGTGTAGCACACAGCCGGGGACACCATCCGGTCCCATTGATGCTGTGTTTTTAGCTTTAGAGAGAGCAGCTTTCACCTGCGCATTTGAGATGTCCGGGAGGCTACACTCGGCTGGGATAGTTATCTCTCCTTTAGGGGAGAGGGGTGAAGTTTGCACTGAACCTGTCTGCCAGTATGTTGGCAATGTCTGTGGGTTCAGTGATTTTGTATCATTTTGGACTAATTCTGAGCATATCTGGGAGTTTCCACCCAGGTTCCTAATATAGCTGAAAAAGGCCTTATGATTGTCCTTTGAATCCATGGCAATTTTTCTCTCAAAATTGGCCTTAGTTGATTTTATGAGTGCTCGTATTTTTTACTAATAATGATCAGGGTGACTTCCCTTTTATGGATTTTGTTCTATCATGTAATAGCTTTCTCCTCTTATTGTAAAGTTTGTTAATGGCTGGGGTCCACCAGACTGGACGTTTGCCCTTTGTGGAAAGAGTCTTGGTTTTATTTGGGATTGCCTGATCCATGCAGTCCTGGAGGTGTTCATAGAAGGCATTTGTAAGGGCTTCCGAGCTTGGGTTGTGGTTTCCTCTGGCTCAGGGGCCTTGAAGGATACCACACCAGTCTTGAGTAGTGTGAAGTTTGCTTTAGAGAAGTTCTTCACTATGGTCTTTTTGTTTGGGGTGGGGGCGGGATGTGGATTTCCAGTGAGATTAGTTTATGATCAGATCTCACCAATGAGGGATATACTTCGGTGTGGAGCATTTTGTCCCCATGTTTGTGACAATGAGATCTAGTATATTTTCTCCTCTAGTGGGAACAGTGACTAGCTGTTCCATGGCATTTGAATTTATGAACTCCAGGAACCGTTGGGCTAGAAAGTTAGGGCTTGAGTAATGTTCCCAGTCTATATTCGGTAGTTGAAGTCACCCAATATGATGGTGTTTGGAGATACATTTATACCCTCCAGTGTCTTCAGGAAGGCTGTGTGGGGTTCCTGAGTTTGAGAGGGTGGCCTGTAGCATGCTACAATTTGTAGAGCAGTTTTGCCTATGGTTAGTTGCACCTGGATGGTTTCCGAAGCTTGTGCATTGCCACCAACCTGGAGGTGTGGGTATCCTTTATGAATATGGATACACCCTCCTTTTGTGGTGTGGTCCGGGTTTTGGGCCGGAACGCATGATATGAGGCAAAACCTAATAGTGCCGGGGTGCTCTCAGGAGCCTTGAACCAGGTTTCAGTTACAGCACAGACATCGATGTTCTCCATACTGAGAAGGGCCTCGAGTCGTGCATTTTGAGATTTAGACTTCTGGCATTGAGCAGCATTACCCTCAGTTTCTTCCCATTTTGTTTTCTAGGGTGGTAGGTTTAGAATTTGAGCCTTGCCTAAAAAAGGCACTATGGGGGTGGCAAGAGCCTTAGCCAATATCCGGAATCCCAGGGGAGACAGGTGCAAGCCGTCCCTTGCGAAGCAGCGTGGCTTGTCAAGCATGTCATCCCAGGCAGACAGACACTGGATCCCCTTTGAATGACACCAGACATTAAGCCAATTGTTAAAGCTGATCATCTTGTCTCTATATTGTGGCATCATTCTTGGTGAAGGAAGGATACTGCTCAGGGTTAGGGTCATACCTGCCTGGGCTACATAATCAGAGAGCTCCTCTATGTCTCTTTTCATGTAGTCCAGGGAGGTACGTCTCAGGTCATTCACACCAGCATGGACAATGACTGTGTCATATTTGTACTTGCCGTGGAGTGACCCGAGTGCTTGTGTTATGTGGCGGATTCTAGCTAGGCAGTGTGAACCATTTTCCCTCATCCATTGCTTTGGTGACCTTGTCAAAGAAGTGCACCAGGTTGAGTATGCATGATCTACCCTTGATGAAACCAAATTAGGTTGCTTCCAGTGTTTGGAGGTTTCCTGTGTCATTATTGATCAACTCCATGATAATTCTTTCCATGGCTTTGCATATGAGACTTACAGGTCTGTAGTTTCCAGGGTCTGTAAATAGCCTACCTTTCTGCAGAGGGATGACTTTTGCTGTTCTCCGTTCATGAGACACAATGCCTGTTTGGAGGCTACAGTTAAATAGCAATTCCAGAGGGCCTGATAGGTCACATTTCATGCTATTTAGAAGACATCTTGGGATATTATATAGGTCCATCGATGCGGTGTTCTTGGCCTGAAAGCATTGAAGATCTGTTCCCAAGTGATACTGGGGGGTATATTTGATGGTGTTTCCTGAGGGGAGGTTAAGGGGGAGAGATGGGTAAAGTTAGAGCTGAATTATCTGCCAGTAGGTTTGCTGTATCTTTAGGTTCATTGTTGGTGGCTACATTAACAGTGAGCTCTGCACACAACTGTGTACTGCTTTTGAGGTTACGGGCATAGCTAAATAATGCCTTGTGGTTGTCTTTGGCCTGGGAAGCCAAATTTACCACAAACTTGGCTTTGATAGACTTTATTTGTCCTCTGAGTTGTTTGTTTAATTTGATGAGAGTGCTTTTATCCTGCTGGGTGGTACACTTCCTAATTTTTCCATGAGATTCTTCCTTCTGTTATACAGCCTATTGATGTTGTGATTCTACCAGGGTGGCTTGTTTTTTGAGTTAGTTCTGTACTTCTTCCTGGTAGTTACAGCTGCCTCTTTGTAGCTATTAACATGTTTGTATAGGGTTTTTGTGAACAGTTTTGAGTAGGCAGCAGTGTTCTTACGGTTTATGAGGGCATGGCATTTTGCTAACTTATCACTTAATAATAGGAAGTTAGCCTTAGAGTAGGTCTTGAACATTCTAGGATTAGCTAGGGTTCTGGGCTTTATTTTTACTTCAAAGGAGACCATTTTGTGGTCTAACCCTACCTGCAAAGACATTCCACTAGGGGGTGTGCAGCACTCTCCCATATTAGTGAGGACCAGATCCAGTATGTTTGCTCCCCTGGTCAGTGTATCGACAGTCTGGTCTAGGGCATTTGTATTTACAAAGTGCAGGAATCTCTGCTGGGTGTCATATATGATTCCAGGTTAATAGTGGGGTAATTAAAGTCGCCCATGAATATGGTATTGGGTTGGATGGTGTGTTTACAATAACCTTAAGGACATGTTATGGGTTTCCTGGGTCATGGAGGGGGATCTATAGGTTGCAAGGAAGTGGTATGGGATTTTACCTATGGTGATTTGAACATGGAGAAGCTCAAATGTATCATCCTGTTTGACCAGCTTTGGGGTATATTTATTTTTGATGTAAATCAAGACACCTCCACCTTTACACCCTGCCTGTGTAGTTGTGGGTCTAAATGTGTGGAAGGCATTATTGTCTTGCACTACCGGTCTGGTGTCTGCAGCTTTAAACCATGTCTCAGTGGCTGCACAGACATCAGCATTCTCTAGGGTGAGGAGAGCTTGTAGGGAGTGAATTTTCTTATTTAGACTCCTAGAACTGAGCAGTAACTTCTTGGTTTTGACGTGCTATGTTGGAAATATTTTCAGTTTGACATTACCTGAAAGAGGCAGTATGGGGAGGAAAAAGTTTTAGCTAATATTCGAAAGCCTAGAGGAAAAAGGTTCAGTTCATCCCTGATAAAGCAGCGTGGTCTGTTGACCATCTCCTTCCACGCTGACAAATATTGGACCCCCTTAGAATGACACCAGAAACTTACCCAATTATTAAAGTCAGTCATCTTCTATTTGTATTGTGTCATCATCCTTGGGGAAAGTAAAATATTGCTCAATGCTAGGCTCATATCAGCCTGGGACACATATTCCGAGAGCTCCATGATGTCTCTCTTCATTTAGTCTAGGGAGGTACGTCTCAGGTCATTTAACTAACATGGACTATGACTGAGCTGTACTGGTATTTCTGGTCCAATGCCCTGAATGCATGTGTAATATGGCAAATCTTGGCCCTTAATAAGCAACTGACCATGACTTTCTCCTTACTCAGCCTGGTGAGAGCGGCATCAGTATATATCACAATCGAGTCTCCCACAAGCAAAATTTTGGATTGTGTGGTGGCTTGTCTTATGGGCTTAGAAGTAGAGGCTCCTTGAGATGTGGCTGTATGTGTTGATGGGGGCATTATTTTGAATGAGTACATTTGCGGCTGCAGAGGGTATTTGTTATGTGTATTTTACCTAGGAGATCTTGAGTTTAGGAAGGTTACTTTAAGTATGTCTGTGTTTGTACTTTGAAGTGTGTGTGTGTGTGTGTGTGTGTGTGTGTGTGTGTGTGTGTGTGTGTGTGTGTGTGTGTGTGTGTGAGAGATGGGTGCAGCATGTGTACTACTGACAACTTTTGCCTCCAGTGACATTGTGTAAATACATCTCTCACATACCTTACTAGTTTGTTTGAAAATTAGCCGGTTGTTAGTAAACCTGAGGCATTTTCTACATTGCCCCAGAATGCCCATATCCATCAAGCTGGTAATGGAGATAGTGGGAAAGATAATATCCATGGCAACAGGCCCTTTTTTATTGATTAGATGGTTGCATTGAGACTATAAAGTAATGTCAAGAGTATCTGGTTTGCATCTTTGGGGGTAGTGCTTGTTACTGCAAACTAGTTGCCCTGTGTGCAACTAGGTATTGGTGAAATTTCAAGGGTGGTTTTACAGGAAGAATGGCAGCTAATGGTGCCTGCATCTATACAGGGCACTGCCACACACTTGAGGGGAAACTGCTAAAGTAGACCCGGATGATTTATGGATGAAATATTTAGGGAGATATTCTGAAGTTAGGTTAAACAGCAGCTAATCAAGCAGTACTTTAAGAAAATGTCAAGAACGATGGAAAGAGGGAATTTGCATCATTGGCTGCTGCCTAGCTACTAATACTGCTGGTCTCACTACAGCTTCAGGCTGCTGGAATACAATGCTCCTTTGCTTGTTCTGTCACTAGAAGCAAGGCAGTAACACCAGTCCCAGAATGAGATGCAGGCCACAGGCTCTTTGGTGATCAACAGTCTTGTTCTAGATGATACAGGGGTCTGTAGGCTTGTTGCAGCCTTTTTTCTGGTAGATGCCTTGAATAGCAACCAGACCAATCAGGAAGGTCCCACACAGACACTCACTGCCCAATCAGAAACAGTCAGGAATCAATGCCATCTTCTCCTTCTCTCATCAGTAGGAAAACATAAGCACAAATACCTATGAAGCAGTTATCAGGCTTTCTTGTGATCAGCAGTCTTCTGGAAATAACGTCCTTATGGTCCTTCTCTCACCAGGAGCAAAACAGATGCACTGATCCCTAGATGACTACTGAAAAACAGATTGTGGGCTCTCCAGTAAATGGTGGTCTTGGACTAGATGTTGCAGATTTGGGCACAGGGATTGGCACAACACTGTATGCTATCTTGACTTTGTTGCTTACTTGGGAGCCATACCAATGTCCTTCCACTGTTACAGTCGTATTTATTATTCTGGTGGTAGCCTGTGCTGTCACACACTCACTCCACCCTTACAGTGATTCATGAACCCTTTCTAGCCTTGCAGCCATTGAAGTTGCCTTTACTCACCAGGCATTCCACTAGCAGAGTTTCTGGCTTCCCTCAATCCTGTGTTTTTAAAGTCCTATAACTGCCTACTTCCCCTTCTAGCCTTCAAGTGATACAAGTTCCTTGGTTTTCCCAGTCATGTCAACAGAGAACCACGGCTGCCTTTTGCTAGCTTGTTGATGTTCAGTAGAGTTCTCCTTTAAACACACACACACACACACACACACACACACACACACACACACACACACACACACACACACACACACACACACACACACACACACACACACACACACACACAGTTTATCAGTGAACAGAGCCTTGCATTCACATCCCACACACATTGCCCATGATCAAAACAGCCCCTTCATTCTTTCTGACAGTGAATGAAGCACACTCCCTGCCTGTCTTCATCCCATCCAGGCGCAGTAGGAAGAAAGCCTTGCTCCCCCACCTCTTTTTTTGTATTGTTTTCATTCTGTCAATGTCTTTGTTGGTGTAGGGTTTGTAGAATGACATTTGTGATCAGAGTATCTTGCCCTCTCTGAGTTCCTCATTCCATGTGTCTTTTTTAACACCTTTATTGAATTACAGCATCACTTAAGATATAGGCAAACATACATTTATATAAAAGAAAACAAACCATATTAGCATGTTTACATTTTCATAAATTGTACATCACATTTGTTCTTTTGTATAGCTATTATCAATCCAGCATTAAATAAATTGTTCAATTCCTTCTTCCTTCCCTTAAACCTTACTCTCCCGACAAAATGTTATTCTGCATGTATTCCACTTAGTTTTATTTAAAGATAGCCAGTGCACTTTATATGTTGGGATATGAATATGTCATGCCAATGTGTCATATTTATCTGCTGATAAAGGTTTACTTCCTTTAACCAAGTATTTGATGTACAATTAGTTCTGCAGTAGGAGATTAAATAGGGTTGGATCTTTCAAGGTACAAAAGACTTGGCATAGATCTCCATGGAAGAGTCTGTAAGACCCTGAGTACAAATAAAGGAATTCCATTCTCTACTGAAAACTAAGATTTTTGAGGCCACTGATCTTTTTAGTCACATGTCTGTGAGGTGTTAAATGTTGCAAGCCACTGTTTTCTTGAGCAAGAGAGTGCATATTTGTGGTCAGGTCCATCACTTCTAAAACTAACTTCTTGAGCCATTTGTGAAGAACTTCATATAAATAGACTGCAAATCACTGGTCTCCTAAACAAGCATAGTTCCACTTTACTCAGCCTAGGTTTGGCCTCCATGCTGGGACTGACCGTATTTGGAATCTATTTCTCAGAGATAAAGACTAATGTCAAGGGCCTTTGGATGACCAAGTTCGCAGATGACTGCAAACTGGGAGCTATCATAGATTCCCCCCATAATGCAGACATCTTACAAGATGGTCCTTCACTGACAAATGTCTGGTGTCAAAGTCTAGGACTAAAATTCAGTGCCAAGAAATGCATTATAGTGCCTTTTGGGAAAACTGCAACTCGGGCTAATTATTAATAGCAGGCTGTTGTCAGATATGAAAGTAGACTAGAGATCAAGTGGGCACACATCTTCAGGCTTTTATGAGTGAGAAACAGTTTTTGTCTACTACTAATTTTTTAACTTCTAAGACTAGCTTGTCAAAGTGTTTTTGAAGTTCCTGTCAGTTGTCAGGTGCTGATTATTAGTGATAACTGCTTCAAGATGTAAATTTATTTGATCTTTATTGCTTCTGACTGGTTCTGTTTCTAACAGGAGCTCATTGTTAATACATTGCAAGCTATTCCTTTCATTGATCAACTTTGGCTTTCCTTTACAGTAGCCTAGAAATGTATGTTACTGTTGTTTCTTTTATCACTTAACTCATTGTCTGAGCAAGAGTTTGGACATTTACAGTCAGCACTTCAATTTCTAAAACTGACTTCTGAAGTTTCTTGTGAAGAGCTTCTCTGTCATTTTCCAGATTCTGATTTTTACGTATAACTGTCTGAAGATGTTTGTCGAGATGATCTTCTTCTTTTCATAGGTTCATTGGTATATACTAGGCTAATGACCACCAGGGTAGTCCAACCCAGTTTTGTCCCTCAGGCATTTATTAGGAGGGGTATGTTAGTTAGGAAGTTTCTAGAGGTTATGTAGTGGTGATATGTTAGTTTGGGCATTACTGCCTGCCTCTGTCTGTCAGAGACATGGGGGTCAGATCCAGGGTGGATTTCCGATTTCCCATCCATTGGTCAAGGTTATGCTTAAATAGGGTTAGGGATGGACTCTGCTTTACATGGATGCAAAGCATGGGGATTCTCTGAGACACACATCTGTCTGACCAACATGTCTTATTTATGTCGCAAGCAAAATCTAAATCCTTGGAATTAGTGGTTCTGATGCTTTCATTTTGTGAATGTGCAAAAGGTTTATCAGTTCTGGATCTAAGGATGCCTTGCATGCCAGGCACAGATCCCCTCTCAGTAACCTTTAGGAGTCGGAGTTTAGAGATAGGGTTTTAAGGTGATCCATATAGGACAATGTGTTTATATCCTGGATTCTTATGGCAAAGAAAGTCGGTGGACGTTCCAACTGTAACATATGTCTAGTCAAGTACATGCCAAAGGAAGAGTTATACTTGATGGTGGGTCTGAATAAAGTAGTACTATGACTTCTTTAGACTTGGATGCCATGCCCTTACTTACAAATTGGGCAATATGGAATGATCTTCTTACTACCTTGGTCATATGTTTGTCAAAGGCCAAATTACTTTCTACATATGTTCTCAGATTTCTGACTACTATGTCAACTCTTAGGGGTGTCTTATCAGTGGAATGATTAGCCTGATGACAGTTTTCCCAAAAGGTGCAGTAATGTATTTCTTAGCATTGAGTTTTAGTGTGAGACTTTGGCACCCGTCATTTGTCTATGAAGGACCATATTGTTAGATGTTTGTGTCATGGGACAATCTATGATAGCTCCCAATTTGCAGTCATCTGCAAACTTGATCAAGCAAATGCCCTTGACATTAGCCTTTATTGTGGAGACGTAGATGCCAAATAGGAGTAGTCTGAGCACAGAGCCCTGAGGTACCCTGCTGGGGATCTGCACCTTTGTGGAGGTGGTATCACCAATCCTGACATCTTGGGTCTTGTTTATGAACCAGCAGGCAGTCCAGCAAGTTGTGTATGGGTTTATGCCCAGTTTGGTGAGTTTGCCAACCATAGTAGTGTGGTATTGTATCAAATGCCTTAGCCAGATCCAGGTAGGAGGAATGCACCATTTTCCCCCCATCCATTGCCTTGGTGACCTTCTCAAAGAGGTCCGCTAGGTATAGTAGGCATAACCTTCCCTTGACAAAGCCAAATTGGGTTGTGTCCAGGGTCTGAAGATTGCCTATAACTTTGTTGATCATTTCCATGATAATTCATTCCATGGCTTTGCAGATTAGACTAGTCAGACCAATAGGTCTGTAGTTTCCAGAGTCAGTTGATGGTCCACCCTTGTGAAGTGGGATAACCATTGCAGTCCTCCATTCTCATGGTACAACGCCTCTTTTGTGGCTATAGTTGAAAAGTGACTCAAGTGGTTCTGATAGGTCATGTTTCAAGCTATTTAGGTGGCACCCCATGATATTGGGATCTATTGAGGCTGTGTTTTTGGCCTTAGTGAGTGCTGCCAGGACCTGCTCCCTGTTAATAGTTGGGGGGAGAGATCAGGCTAGTAGGTATTTCAAGGGAGAGAGACAAAGTGAAGTGGAGTGAAGTTTGAGCTAAATTTCTCAGCCATCAAATTCTTTATGACGCTCTGCTCAGTGAAGGTGCTACCTTTCAGGTTTCAGACATAGCTCTAGAAGGCCTTGTGGTTGTCTTTAGCTTGTGAGGCTATCTTAACTTTATAATTGGCCTTATTGAACTTAATTAGTCCTATTAGATTCATGTTCAGTTTAATTAGAGAGCTCCTATTATGAGAGTTGCTCTTCCTGATTTTAGCCATGGCTTTATTTCCTTTTGTTATATACCATATTAAGGTTAGAATTACACCAATATGGTTTGTTTTTAGAGTTTCTTTTGAGTTTACTTCTAGTAGGTACAGCAGCCTCTAAACTGCCATTTACATGGTTGTACTGGGTCTCTGTGAACAATTCTGCATAGGTTGCTGTGAACTCAGGCTTGGTAGGAGCACTGAAGTTTGACAACCTATAGCTTAATAGGATGTAGTTTGCTGTGGAATAGTTCCTAACTGTTACAGGGTTTGCTGGGTTTACCAAGCTGATTTTTATTTCGGAGACAGCTTTGTGGTTTGACCTCACCAGTGAAGACTTGATTGGGGGGGGAGCACTCTCCTGTATTGGTGAGTACCAGTTCCAATATATTTGAACCTTCGGTGTGTGTGCACACTATTTGCTCAAGGATGTTTGTGTTAATAAAGTGCAGGAATCATTGTGCCTGGGAATATGAGACTGTATGTTTCCCAGTATATAGAGGGGTAGTTAAGAATTCCTATGATTAGGGTATTTAGTTTAATTAATGGTGAGTGTCTGTAATAGATCTATCTACGAGCTATGAAATTCTAGGGACATAGAGGGTGGGTGACTTGTTGCTTGCTAGAATATAGTATGGGACTTTGTATGGTGATTTGCACGTGGAAAAAATCCTGGGCATTGCCCTTTTTAAGCAATGTACAGTTATACTTGTTGTTAATATAGACTGAGACTCCTCCACCTTTTGTCCATGTTTATGTGGCTGATGGTCTAAATGTGTGGAAGGCACTGAAGCCTTTCACTGCCAGAGACATTTCTCCAGATTTAAACCACGTCTTGGTAATTGCTTAAATGTCTATATTCTCCAGAGTGAAGGGAGCTTTTAGGGTGGGAAGTTTTGTTTCTTTGAGTTTTATTTGCTATATGTCTGTGGGTTTGTCAGTTTGCCATTGCCTAAAAAAGGCTATGGGGGGTAGGGGTAGATGAAGTTTTAGCCAATATTTGGAAGCCAGGGAAGATAGGTGCAGTCCATCCTTTGTAAGGAAATGTGATCTGTTAACCATGCCCTCCTGTGCTGACAAATTTTGAATCTCCCTGGATAGACACCAGAAACTCAGCCTATTATTGAAGTCAGTCAGCTTTTGTTCATACTGATGCATCATCCTTGGTGAAGGTAGAATGCTGTTCAGTGCAAGGCCAATACCTGTCTGTGACACATATTCTAAGAGGTCAACAATGTTTCTCTTCATATAGTCAAGGGAAGCATGTGCTGGTTCATTAACACCCACATAGACTATGATAGAATTTAACCGGTGCCTGTGGTGTAGTGACTTGAGTGCATGCTTAACTTGGGAGATCCTGTCTTCAGATAAGCAACTAACTGTTAACTTCTCCTTGTTCATTCTAGTGAGAGGAGCATCTCTGTGTCATACAATGGAGTCCCCTGTGACAAAAATAAGGAATAATCTGTTGACTTGCTTTATGGGCTTTGCTGTTGGGACTCCACAAGGTGTAGGTATATGTGTAGTGTTTGGTGCTGCTTTTGGTGAGTGCTTTAAAGATTGATGAGGATAGGCATTGCTGTTTATCAGCTTAGGAGGTCTTTGATGTTTGAGAAGATTGCTTTTTAGTGCCTCAGCATAGGTTGGGCTATGTGTGTAGTGGACACTATGTCTGGAAGATGTAATGTGAAAGTTCTTGACAACCTTGTTTGTATGTGAGATTTATATGCATCTCTCACATACTGTGTTTGTTTTTTTAAGGATTAAATGGTTGCATGTGTAAATGAGGCAATTGCTGTGTTGTTTCAGGGTGCTCATATCTACCATGCTGACTATGGAGACATTTGGAAATTGCATATCTGTGTTTTTCAGACCTGTATTTGGGTGGCTACTGTAGGTTCTGGACTGAGTTATACAAAGGTTTCCTTGGGTGGTCTCTATGGTTTGGCACTAGACAAGGTTAGATTGTGCTAAGATTTGATATTGATGAAGTAGTGTGAAACTGGAAGCTCTTGTTTATGGATATGGATAGCAAGATACAAGTAGTGAAAATGTTTTTAGTCCCTTTAGTTTTATATACAGGTTGGATATATTTTATCAACCAGAGAAGTTGTGGACATTAATAAAGAGTTGAAGGATTTTATCTGGGAGGGAAGAGGATAAGGGTCAAGTGGATCAAGCTGATCCTTCCAATAGAACAAGGTGGTTTAGGATTTCCTGATTTGAACTGATATTTAAGAGCTACACAGTTAAGGCTGATATCCATAACACAAGCAGAAAGCTATAATTAAAAGTGGAAAGGGATGATGATGATGAAGCAGGGGGAAATTCAAGAAATAAGGTGAGAGTGGGATTTTGGATGCAGATCCTTAATAAGAATAACAGCCATACAAAATATTATGTTCATAAAACAACAGAAAGTATTATAAGAACTAAACCAATGCAAGAATGGAAAAAGGAGATTCTGCCAGTAGGGATTACTGTAATTATGGATACAGAGAATAGGTAAGAGAAGGCTGGAATTTGCTCAAAAAAACTGGCAAAGGAGCCAAGATATTGGGACAAATAACTAGAGAGGGAAAGGTAATAGAATAGGAAGAATGCTGAGAAGACATTTGGACTGCAAGGTAGAGACTGCCTTCCCTATCACAAACCAATAGAGCATAGGCAAAGATAAAGGGATAGGGGCATCCTAAATGAAGGACTTGTTCTGGTAGAGTTTTTAGTTGAATCTAGAACAGAAGCTGCTTTTAAAAAAGGGATAATTAATAGGGCATGTAAAATATTGCTCGATAACTGTAGGAATCAGTCAGAGGAGGTTAGAAAAGATTGAGAAGAGAGGTTGAATAAGCAATTCATAAGGAAATGATAGGAGGACATTTGTATGGCTCTCAAATATGCAACAAAGTCTAGAAAATTTAGGATTTTTGCTTAAAAGTTTTTGATTAGGTATTTTGATACCCCAAGCAGACTCCAAGGAATTTTTCAAAGGGTAGATGGCAAATGTTGGAGGCGTGATAGGGAAGAAAGAGGAAACTGGGAACATACATTTTTGGAGTGTAATGATTTGGCAAACTTTAAAAATTCTCTGCAGAATACTTTATCAGAAATATTGGATGAGCAAGTAGTTGTAACTAAAGGCATTTTTATTTTTAAGTTGGGATACAGGATCTGAATTGCCTAAACATAGTAAGGCCTTGGTCTGATGTTATTCTTTCTCATTCTTCCTCAACTTATGGGTTCGGAGCTGATTCTTGGATATGACTTGGTCTCATATTCAGACTTTGGATCCAGCTCTTGAGCTGTCTCCTCTACCCATAATGCCCTATTCCATCCCCATTACTTCAGATCTCGTTTGCCGCTATCACAAACAGACGTAGGTTCATCTCTTGAGTTATAGTAGGTTTTCATGAGTTTTGAAAATATTTTACTTCTCTAAGAGATTTTTCTTTAACTTTAGTCATCCTCCCTCTTAGTTTTTCAAAGGTTCATTAGGAGTTTCTTGCAGTTTTCTTTTTTCCTTTGCTATTTTATATAGCATTCTGCATACCATTGTTGGTATTTCCCTTATCTGTTGTTTACCCTTTCTAGCTTAACAGGGTATGTATTCCTTCTTTGACATTATTGCTTATATTTAGCATATTGGATAAGCCAACCGGATTTAAAAAAAATGCACTTATTGTGGGCACAAAATCACTAATTTGAATGACCATAAGGAGTATGTGTATTGCCTTCATCCTGAACACTTAGATACTGCATGTAAGTTTGTTCTACCTTTAAACCTAGAGCCTTGGCAGATAGGCATAACAAACTTATTTTAAAAGGTTTGCTACCTGCTACTACTACCACTTCTCCTGGGGCTCAAACCCCATCAAAACCAAATCATTTGGCTCAGTTTTTGCATAAGAAACACTCTCCTCTGAAGTCCCCAAGGTCTTCATCAGAGTTTCCGACCAAAACAAGAAAAATTTTAGATCCAACGTTATCTGATCCAAAGATCCGACCCTTGGATCTGAAGGTTTCGGATCCCATTGTTATTTCAGCATCTCCTACTACTACACCTTCGAATCCTAGGTCCTTGGATCCAAAGCCTGGGACATCTCACAGGAGTTGTACACCAGAATTTCTTAACAAACCCATATCATCCACCTTGCTTACTCAGTTGTTTCAGGCACCCAAGAAACACTGCAGGACCCCATCCACTACTTCTTCTACGTCCTCCAGAAGTTTATTGGAAGCAGATGTGGATAGTATGATGTGAAAATTTCTCAGAACTCAGATCCGGTTGGGGGTCTTGCCAGCTCCGTCCCCTGTCAGATCTGTGAGTATGTCTATGACATCCAGGACCAGTCTATCTCCTTCTCCGATCCATCCAGTAGTTTCTGAGTCCCAGGATCCAGAATCACCGAGATAGTCAGTGTCGGATCCAAAGAAAGCTTCTACTTCCACTCTGACTATATCCTTGACTAGTTCTTCTCCAATACCCTCAGATCAGAATGGGTCTTAGAGTCAAAGTGTTGGTGTCGGATCCCAGGGGATAGGTTCAGGTCTGATTTTTTTTTGGACCCATCCCTTCCCCTTGGAGCCTCAGCCTTGGACAGTTTAGATCCAGTTCCATCCTCAAGGCACAGATCCAAGGGAGGTTGAGACCTACCTTCGCTGGGAATTTTGGCTCTGACAGGCAGGTCGAAACTTCTCCAGGTCTGTTGACTTTTGAGGCAGTGGAAAGGGCATTTTCTCTCCCAAGAGAACCACCCTCTCACTGTTCCTTTTCTCTCATCGCTTCTGAGTTCGGATTCAATCAGACCTACTACTCCACAGGGACAGCCAGTTCCAATAAGTGTCCTACCAGTTCTAGTAGAGGAACTTCCCCTCTCTCCCAACACCTCACCTCAACATCCCACAGAGGAGGTGCATTGAAAGAGAAAGAGTGCAAAAGGAGATACATTGACTGCCCAATGGAGTCACTCACAGAGGATACCGATTTTGATGAAGGAGAGGGGTCCACCAGATTACCACCAGATGGCATCTTCTTTCAAGATATTTTAGAAATCCAAAAACAGAAAGGTGGCTGGTCTTCTCAAAGCCCATCCTCCAAAGAATCAGTATTTTTGAAGGCTTTTGGTACTGGCCCTTTCTACGTCTTGTGTTATCCCTCAGCAGATGAACTTATTGATTTTGTTTCCCACTGGGTTTGGAAGGAACCAGATACCATCAAACTGATTCCCAAAAGACCTGATAAATTTTTAGCCCCATCAACGGACAGACCCCACTGGAGCAAAGGAGTCTCAGTTGATAATATGGTGGTAGTGACAGCAGCCACCAAGAAAGAGATAGCAGAACAGAGCTCTTCTGTCAGTCCGCCAAGCAGGGAGTCTAGAGCATTGGACAGATTCGGAAAGCGAGTCTTTGCCTTGGCAACCTTTGCACTGAGGTCACTAAACTACATGGCACACTTTGCAAGGTTTCAGAGAGATTTGACCAAAGAGCTATCAAATTCTCTCTGAGTCCACATCTGTAAAGGACTTCAAAAGAACATCCTCACAGTTAGCTGCTCTCTTATCCATATCAAACGCTTCGATGAGGGGGTTCCGAAAATCTCAGGGACCTTTCCAAGATCTGTACAGTGATAATTCCTCCAGAGGCAGAGGAGGAAATTTTAATGGAAGACATCACCCTAGAGACAGAAGAGGCCTGCAGAATCAAGGTTTCAGGGATTCTTTTCAGGACAGGCCCTTTCAGCTCCTGAAGTGCTTGCCCGACTGTCCAACTCAGGAGGCAGTTGGGGGACAATTGTCCTTGCACCCAGATGCCTGGGTAAGTATAACACAAGATTCATGGGTACTAAGAATAATATCAAGCAGTTATTAAATACCATTTTTCCTATCCCCTTCCTCCAAAAGAAAGAAGCTTCCCGACATTCCACCCAGTCAAAGGAAGGCAGCAGTACAAGAAATCCAAAGTTGCTAGAAAAAAAGAGTCATCCTGAAGGTCCCACCAGACCAAATAGGATTCAGAACCTATTCACACTTCTTTTTAGTGCCCAGGAAAACAGGGGACCTCTGACCCATTTTTGGATGTAAGCAGTTTGAATCAGTACATGAAGAAATCAGCGTTCTGAATGGTCACAGTACAGTCCATCCTACCTTTTCTTCACAAGAGCAATTGGATGTGCTTGATAGTACACATCCTGAAGCATTATCATATCAAAATAGACAGACACTCCCGAAGACACTTATGCTTTCGGCTGAGAACCAGTATTTTCGAATTCAGAGCCCTGCCCTTTGGACTCACCACAGCCCCCAGGCTATTTACTAAATGTATGGCAGTGGTGTCAGCTTAATTGAGACTAAAAGGATTCCAAGTATTTCTATATCTAGATGACTGGCTCCTCACCGTCCCCTCCAAGCATCTCCTTCTGTATGCCAGGGACTGTTTACTCCAGATTTGCAAGTCACTGGTTATAACAATAAACTATGCCAAATCAAACCTAACCCCAGTCCAGAGTTTGAAGTTCATTTATACACTTCTGAATATGACAATGCAGGTAGCATCTCTCCTCATCACATTTTCACTATCAGTAGTCAGGTTCATCTTCTTTTTTCCCATCCATTTCCTTCAGCAAGATCAGTACTTCAAGCACTAGGTTCCATAGCAACAGCCATTGTACTACTTCCTTTGATACATTTCTTCATGCATGTTTTCCAGTGGACTCTGGCTGTGCAGTTGTTCATTCTGCATCAGTTCCTATCTTTTCCAGTCAAGCTTACTCCAGTTTGCAAACAACACATCCATTGGTGGAGTCAATCGGATGATGTAAACCTAGGTCACCTTTTTGCTGTACCAACCCCAATGGCCACAGTGACCACGGACGCTTCTCAACTGGGGTGGGGGGGGCATTTCTTGAGAAGAATGGTCCAAGGCATGTGGTTCCCATGAGAGACCACCCCTGGGCTTTCGGATATTGGCAAAGGCTCTTGCTACCCCCATAGTGCCTTTTTTAGGCAAGGCTCAAAAGACAAACCCACCTCCATAGGTATCACAAGGGATAAGAAACTAAGAGTAATGCTACTCAACGCCAGAAGTCTAAACCTCAAGATACATGCACTCGAAACTCTCCGTAGCATGGAGAACATCGATATCTGTGCAGTAACAGAAACCTGGTTCAAGGCTCCCGAGAGCACCCCAGCACTACCAGGTTATACCTCATACCATGCTTTTCGGCCCCAAAACTTGGACCAAACCAGAAAAGGAGAGGGAGTATCAATATTCGTCAAAGATACCCACACCTCCAGGTTGGTGGCACAGCACAAAGCATCAGAGACTATCCATGTGCAACTAACAGTGGATAAAACTGCCTTCCAGTTTATAGCCTGCTACAGACCACCCTCCCAAACCCAGGAACCCCACTCGGCCTTCCTGAGAACACTGGAAAATATGAAGGTCTCTCCAAACACCATTATATTGGGTGACTTCAACTACCCAAACATAGACTGGGAGCATTACTCTAGCTCCAACACCCTAGCTCAAAGGTTCCTAGAATTTATAAACTCAAATGCTATGGAACAACTTGTTACCACTCCCACAAGAGGAGAAAACATACTGGACCTGATCATCACCAACATGGGGACTCTATGCTCCAGACCAGAAGTGTATCCCTCACTGGTAAGATCAGACCATAAACTAATCTCACTGGATATTCACATCCCGACCCCACCCCCTTCCCAGAAAACCACAGTGAAAAACTTCTCTAAAGCAAATTTCACACTCCTCAAAACCGAGGTGGAATCCTTCAAAGCCCCCGGGCCTGTGGAAAATACAGCCCAGACAGCAGAATCCTTTATAAACGCATTCTATGAACACCTTCAGGAATGCATGGATCATGCAATCCCAAATAAAACCAAGACCCAATCCTCCAAAGGCAGACGTCCTGTCTGGTAGACCCCAGCCATAAACAAACTATACAATAGAAGGAGGAAGCTACTACATGATAGAGCAAAATCCCAAAAAGGGAAGGCATCTCTGATCAGTGTTAGCAAAAAACTACGGGCACTCATAAAATCATCTAAGGCCAGCTTAGAGAAAAATTGCACAGGACACTAAGGATAATCACAAGGCTTTCTTTAGTTATGTTAGGAATCTGGGTGGGAATTCCTAGATATGCTCAGAATTAGTCCAAAATGACAAAAAATACACCAAACCCACAGACATTGCCAACATCCTAGCTGACAGGTTCAGCGCAAACCCCCCCCCCCCACCAAAAGGGCAAATATCTATCCCAGCAGAGTGCTGCCCCCCTGACATCTCAGATGCTCAGGTAAGAGCCGCCCTCTCCAAAGCAAAAAACACAGCATCAATGGGACCAGACGGTGTCCCGGGCTGCGTCCTACATGAACTCCAAGAAGAGCTAAACCCAAACATAAAACTACTGTTCAGTCTCAGCCTTACCACAGGATATGTACCCAAAGAGTGGCGTACAGCAACAGTGGTCCCTCTCCACAAAGGTGGTGCCTCAACAGATCCTGGAAACTATCGCCCCATAAGCCTGACTAGCTTGGTGTGCAAAGCTATGGAAAGGATCATCATGGACCTCATAAAAAAAGATATTGGGGACCTACAGACACTGGATCCTACCCAGTTCGGCTTTGTTAAGGGCAGATCCTGCCTCTTAAACCTGGTCGATTTCTTTGAAACAGTCACCAAGGCCATTGACGAGGGGAAGGTGGTCCACACGGCCTACCTGGACCTCGCAAAAGCCTTCGATACAATACCCCACTCGGGCATTATAGATAAGCTCACCAGCTTAAATATAAACCCCTATGTCACTAGATGGGTTGCAAACTGGCTCAAGGACAGAACCCACATGGTTAGAATTGCTGGAGCCATGTCAGACTCCAAACCAGTTACAAGTGGCGTCCCACAAGGCTCAGTCCTGGGACCTCTCCTGTTTGGTATATATTTCTCGGAGGTACAAGCCAACACGGAAGGACTGTGGCTGACCAAGTTCGCAGATGACTGCAAACTGGGCGCTGTAATCGACTCTCCAGCCGACACAAGCATCCTCCAAAAGGGCCTCATAGAAACAGACAACTGGTGCCAGAGCCATGGCCTCAAGCTAAACGCCAAAAAGTGTATAGTCATCCCCTTTGGCAAAAACAAAGTGCCCACAAATTACCACATAGGTGGTAATCCATTAAGTACAGAAGAAGTAATTAGGGACCTGGGGACCCAAGTTGATAGCAATCTCTCATTTGACAACCACGTGGCCAAAGTGGTTAGAAAAACATTTTATATAGCCCTCCTAATCATGAAGGGATTCACATCTAGATCAGGGGAGGTCATCGTGCCTCTTTACTCTTTCCTCATCAGGCCCATAATTGAGTACAATGCCCCTTTCGGGATGTACCTTACCAGACACCTGCAGCAACTGGAAAGACCCCAAAAGTACCTCACCAAGAGGATCAAAGGGCTCAAACAGATGCCATATGCTGCCCGGTTAAAGAAACTCCAGCTCTACTCACTGGCATACCGCCTGCTCAGAGGCGATCTGTGCCTGACGTATACAGCCATGTCCAACCCGGAATTCATGGACATGCTACACCTCAGAAAATCCAAATCCCATCGAGCTACGCGCTCGAGAGACTTGAACCTCAGCACTGAAATAAATAGGACATGCTGGAGGGACAGATTCATAACCCAGAGGCTCCCTTCACTCTGGAATAAAATCCCAGTCAAGGTTAGGCAGAGTCCCTCATTGACTCTCTTCAAGAGGAATCTTGATGAGTGGATGGGGGATCGTAGGTTTACCCCGGGTATCACTTCTGTGTCACTGTTAGACAGAGGCACAGTATACTAACCTCAAAAAAGGGCATAGCAAAATTAATTTAAAATGGGTGGCGAAAGCCAAACACTCTGGCTAGGCTTATAAATGCCCTAGGGCAGATAGCCTAGTATGAACCTATGAACCTAATGTTCTAGAGATCAGAGTAGTCCTACTTGTGTTGTAGGCTTTTCAAAATGCTGTCCCCATAAGGACTATTGTAGTTCAGACCGACAACATCTCTGTAGTCTAGTACATCAACAAACAAGGAGGAACTCAATCTTATCTCCCCTGCAGAGAGGCCATGAG
Source organism: Protopterus annectens (assembly GCF_019279795.1). NCBI lineage: Eukaryota > Metazoa > Chordata > Ceratodontiformes > Protopteridae > Protopterus > Protopterus annectens. Next base: position 1,281,705,864 of record NC_056739.1, on the reverse strand, counting down.
TGTATGGGAATGGGAGAGCTCATCAGACTGCTTTCTAATTGCAATACACATTTTGGGGGAAAGCAACGCACTAGCAACTAAACTAAGCAGGTCTCTTTTGATGCCTCATGAGTGGTTTCTCATTCAGTCTGGCGGAAATGATCTTCTGTCGGGTCCAATCTTGCTGTGAATTCTTTGCCACTCTTCACAACAAGTACTGCAGGTACTCTGCTCCTATTCCCGCGCAAGGGGAGTCACCGAGAGATGCTCTAGTTCACACTTTGCCCACAAGTCTCATTTGTGCTTATCGCCCTCTCCCCTTGATTCCCAAATTTCTACAGAAAGCAAGTCGGCCGAAGAGCTCAGTAATCTTCATTGTCCCTTTCTAGCCTTGGTAAGTATGGTTCCCCTTCCTGCAGACTCACCTTCATTATCCTCCATGGATACTGGAGCCAGCTCCGGATCTCCTCTCTCATCCATCAGGGATCCAACATCCCAACATCTCAAACTAACTGAATGGTTTCTCCACTTCCAGTAATGGTTAGACAGCCCAGGTTTCTTCCCCTGTATGTGACATTATTTCGGCTTTTCAAAGAGAATCTACCAAAAAGTATACAAGAGCAAATGGAAAAGATTCTCCCTTTGGGCTTTGAATAATGAACTTGACCCTTTCTCTGCCCCAGTTTATGTGATTCTTAAAGTTTTGGTAACTGTTTTTTAAAGAAGGAGCATGTTTCTCTCCAGTTAAACTTCATCTAATAGCAATTCCTGATTTTCACACAGGGAACAGATTTTTTTTCCCTAAACTTTATCTAAATTATGCAAAGATTTCCTAAAAGGTATTTTTCTTCTAAGGCCTCCAGTAAAGGATCCCTCACCACCTTGGGATCTGACAGTTGTGCTACAAGGTCTAACTCAGAAACCTTTTCAAGCTTCAGCTAAAACTGATTTAAAATTCCTTTAATGGAAAACAGTCTTCTTAGTAGCCATTACTTCTGCAAGGAGAATATATGAACTCCAGGCTCTTTCTTAAAAAATACCTTGCATCATTTTTTCATAAGGATAGGGTTTCCTTACAGACTAACCCTTCCTTTTTACCCAAAGTGGCTTCTGAGAATAACATTAACCAATCCATTCACTTACCAGTTTTCTTTCCAAATTTTTCGAATAAAGGATGGTGCATGCTGAATCTTCTTGATGTACACAGACAATTGTGTTTTTATCTTCACAGGACAAAACAAATTAGAAAATCAGATCAACTGTTTTTTTTTTCACAAAAAAGGATAAGTTGTAGTACAGACTGTATTTCTTGGAGTTATTCAAAACAAGGCATGACATTATCTAAGCCTCCCAAGGCTCATTCACCCAGATCCATGGCTGCATCATTTGTCTTCTCGTCAAGAACATCTGTTGATGATATTTCCGCTGCAGCTACATGGTCCAAAGCTCATATCTTTGTTACTTATTACAAATTGGATATTATTTCTATAAACAGAGCTGCCTGTGGTTCAGCGGTACTCCAGAATATCCTTCCATGAGGCCCCCCCCCAAGATCAACGTACTTGGGGACTCTGTCTCATACATTGAGGAAGAATGAAAAGGACAACATCAGATTTAAGAGTTATGTGTTCAGCATGACTAGGCATTTGTGTTGTCCATTTTCATTCTTCTTCAACTTCCCTCCCATCCATCCCCATCCATTTTTTCTGGAGAAACCTATTGGACTGTATTTGGAACCTACAGTTCTGGGTTTGAACCCTTCTTTTCTCTATCAGCTATACCTGTCTCTGTTTAACTACATGGATATATGGCAACAAACTCGATCTGAGGTAATGAGGATGGAATAGGGGATTGTGGATAGAGGGAGGGGCTTGAGAACTGGATCCGAAGTCTGGAATATGCGACTGAGTAGGATCCAAGAATCGGATCCGAACCCATAAGTTGAGGAAGCATGAAAATGGACAGCACAGATGCCTAGTTATGAAGAGTACATCATTTTTAATTAAGTTTAATTTTGGTGGCTGCCAAAAAAAGCAATTACTAGAAAATGGAAATCAAAGTCTAAATCGACTGTATTTGAATTAGTGAATATTATAACAGAGATAAAAGAACTGGGAGTGGGATCTCTAGAAAAGGAAAGGAATAGACTACATAGAAAAAATGGAAATTGAACAATGCATACAGAATAATGTTTTTGAGGAGGAGGAGTGAGGTTTAAGGGAAGGCAGGCTGTATCCTACGTTGGACACAGTAGAATAGTCTTTGTGGGTTCTGTTCAGGCAGCTTTATTATATACAAACATATCACGATAAAAGTTGACTGACTTTAACTTAAGTAACTTATATACAAACTAAATACTGCAATCGTGCATACTCACTCTCTGGCTGCACTCTCAAAATGGCACTGGGAATAGTACATGCCCGGTATTTATATGTGCACGTTCAGTCCTTGATATCCTTCTTAAAGATACAGCACATACACATTGATCTACATCCTTCCTCTTTGAGTAATAGATTGTACAATGTTATGAATCTATTTGGCATGCGAATCATACAAGTAGTTCTTTGTTATGCAATTATACAAGACTAGGTACATATATACAGTTATGTCCATGTTGCTGTGTATTTCACACTGGGCCTGGAAATTTGACCATATAGTGTGACATAAAACTGGGAATTAGGTTTAGCAACTGGAGCTGTCGCTACAGAATGTTCAACCTTGGGAGTATTTGGAACATCCTCAGGAATGGAAGTAGAGGTTGAAACACACTCTGAGATGGTAACAACGTTTCGTTTTCTCTGAGGTATAGAGTCTGTATCACAGGAACAATGCTGCAGTGAAGATGTCTGATTTCTCGTGTACAGCACACCCCCAGATTCTACAAGGTAGGATCTCGGCTCGGTACATATACCTGTAAATTGACCAATCCATCAAAACTTTTTGCCATTTGTATCCTCACTGTCTCTTCTTCCCTCAAAGGATGAAGAAATCTGCTCGATTTATCATAACTGGACGTCTGGCTAGAACGCTTCTTGAATAACTGAGTTTTGATGGTTCTGTTGTTCATAGCTTTAGGCCTAAATAAACTGGAACTAACAGGTAGCATCATTCTGGTTTGCCTGGATAGAAGTCTTTGAGCGGATGAGCCAAGTATATCATCACAGGGTATGTTTCTGAGATGAAATTAATTCAAAAAGACATTGGTATTGTCATGCTTTGACCTTTCAGGTAATTGCTTTGCACTCTGCACTGCATGTTCAGCTAGCCCATTTGGCTATGGATATTCAGGACTGCTAGTAACATGTGCAAAGTCCCATTCTGTTGCAAATTTCTGAAATAACTGACTAGTAAATTGAGTACCATTGTCAGAAATAAATTTGTGTGCACTACCATAGACTGTGGAATGACATTTCAACTTAGTACTAACAGCAGTGGATGTTAAATTAGGTAGTAAGTCAATCTCAAACCAATTTGAATAAGAGTCTACCATTTGGAAGTTGTACTTTTGCAATTTGAGCATCATTCTTTGTAATCTTGCTGGAGCTGAATGCATAGGCTTCTTTAGAATAGTAACTACAGGTTGGTGTTCAGTTTCAAGCTGAATAGCTCGACCATAGATATAATCATGAAACTTGGAACATGCAAATACTATTGCCAAAAGTTCTTTCTCAATATGAGCATATTGCATTTCAGTTTGGGTAAGTGTTCTAGATGCATAGGCATTACATTTCAGTTTGGGTAAGTGTTCTAGATGCGTAGGCTACTGGTTTGCCCTCTTGAAGAATAACTGTGCCAAGACTAAATTTTGAAGTGTTACAGGAAAGAGTGACCAGCTTATTTACATCTTAGTATTTTAATGTAGGTGGGACAGCAATTTTCTGCTTAAGGTCTTCAAATGCCTTCTGGTGCTGTTCTAACCATGACCATGTAACATTTTTGTGCATCAGCTCTCTTAAAGGTGCTGTCAACTCACTGAAGTCTGCTATAAATTTGCCTAAATAGTTGACCATGCATAGGAAATGCTGTAGAGTTTGAATATTGTCTGGTGCTGACATCTCAAGAATAGCTGCTTGCTTAGTCGGGTCTTGTATCAAGCCAATACTGGTAAATAAATGACCTAGATATGTAACTTCTGGTAGTCTGAATTTGCACTTCAGCGGATTGAGCTTCAAGTTTACTTCATGTGCTCTGTCTAGAATTTTCTTTTTAGGTTTCTGTCATGCTCTGCTTCATCATTGCCTCCAACCAATAAATCATCTACTGTTATGGCATAAGGATAACCCCCAAAAACTTGCTCATTGCACGTTGGAAGACTTCACTTGCAGAATTTATTCCAAACGTCATCCTTAGAAATCTGTATCTGCCAAATGGAGTACCAAAAGTGGTTAGTAATGAGGATTTGCGATCAAGCATCACTTGCCAAAATGAACTTTTTGCATCCAAGACAGAAAAAACAGTGGCATTCGGTATTAGAGCTGCATCCTCTTCAGCTGTACGCATTGGATGATACAGTCTCTTCAATGCTTTGTTCAGATCTCTTGGGTCAATACATATTCTGATTTCGTCTGAGCCTTTTTTGTGAGCTGCTACCATGGATGACACCCATTCAGTAGGTTCTGTAACTGGAAAAATTACACCTTGCTGTATCAACTGAGCCTTGACTTTATCCTGCGTAGCTATCAGAACTCTTCTTGCTGGTCTGACTACTGGAGTGATATTTGGATCTAACTTCATGGAGTACACAACTGGAAGTTTACACAACTTGCCATCAAAAACATCAGCATACTCTGAGAAAATGGCTTCACAAAAATTGGAACTAGGATATGCACTTATGTGATGAACTTCTTTATTAAAAGAAAGTGGATTCATTCTCAAACTGTCTTTGAGACCCAATAATGACTTGTACTGGCTTTTGGACTACATAGAATAACAAACAGTTCTTAGCCAAATAACATGAAAGCATCACTGAGCCTTCGGTTTGAATTTATCCACCTCCATAAGCAACACTTTTCGCATTACTGGCCCCATTCAGTTGTTCATTAGTTCTCACTTTAGCAAATGCATCTGCTGATACAACATTATACTTTGAACCAGTGTCTACTTTAAGCTTGGTGAATTTACCATTGATCCGGACTGTACAAATCACTTCGCTCCTTGTCAATAAATTCGCTGCATCAACTCTTTCACCAATTACTGATATACCATCTACATAAAAAGTGGACTACTGCAACTCTACTTGATCAATTTGCTTTTTTGTGTGACCCTTCTTTACAACTGTGTGGGGTTTACTTGATTTGCAAAACTTTTGAAAATGGTTCAATTTTTTACATTTGTGACATTGCTAACCAAATGCTAAGGATTTCCCTCTTTTAGGCTCATGATTGGCACCACAACTGCGACAGTTAACAATAAAGCTGGACTTCGGTTTTGCTAATTCACGTTTGTACTGCACTGAGCATGCTTCTTTAACCGAACTGGTCTTAGAACTTGCTGGAAAACTACGTGGTTTCCCTGGTGAGCGAGCAGGGATTGTGGCTGCCATTTGCTTAGGCTTGCTTATGTTTGCCACTTTTTTGCATGCTATCTACCTTTGCTCTGGAGCCTACTGAAACCATGCTCTTGTCACTTGCTAGCATACTTGTGTGTTTTTCTGTAACTTCATGGATTTCACAAATTTCAGTGGTTTTACTCAATATTAAATCACTATCACGAAGCAAAATCATTCTCACAGCAGCACTATTAATACCACATATGAGCCTGTCTTTTATTAACTCATCTTTTAAGTCACCAAACCGACACATTTTGGCTTTGTTTCTCAGATCAGTTGTATAAGCTGCAAAAGTTCCCCTGGTTTATGATCTCTCATGTAAAACAAATGCCTCTCTAATATAATATTTGTCTGGGCATTACACATTTCTCTGAATTTGCTCTTCAAACACTCAGGGTCTTCCCTTGATTTAGACTGTGTAACAATATGACAATTTTCACCTTCTCCCTCATATACTGCTGGTGCATACACAAATGAATGCTGTCTTTCTATGCCCTCTGACCCAGCTAGGTTTAGCAAAATTAATGCCCTGGTGCGTGCATCTTTGTCTGAATAAGTTGCTTATATAAAAATATCATACTCTTGCTCAGATATTCTCCAATTCTCTGCAATATGCTGATCAAATACAAGTGGTAAGGGCTTTCGAAATCCATCTGCGATATTAACACATACCAGTGAAGGGTTTTGCAAATAAGCACGAACATATACACATATGCCAGATGTTTATGCCAGTATTTGTAACTTTGCCCAATTGCACAATAACCCTCTATATAATTGAACTTTGCAAAATAAGTCTCTCGGGCACTGTAACACTCTTGACTTTACCGTACTGGAAGAAATCATCTCTTATCAGTGTAAGAAACATTTCAAATTACTGCACGATGCGAAAGAACTGGGCAAGAGAAGCTCAGAGTCAGTAACGTTTTGAAGTAACTGCACTTTGCAAATGAATTATACACAGCACAGTTAAATTTACCCAAAATGGCATTACCTTGCTAGGCAATTCTTCACAGTGCAAGAAACACTCTGTAATGGGGGCACTTTGCGAATAGACACACCCAGCACAAGAAACTTTTCGAAATGGCCATACTCTCCCCGGGATTCAGTAAACTCTGTGTCGGAATAGCGTTATTCCAAAATGGAGAGGACCGTACCCGCACAAGCGCTGCCGTAGTAGTAGAGCGCCTTGCATATTCATGAAGGTACGCTACTGTTATGGCTATGCAGACACTGTTTGCAGGGGGCGTATCTAAGCAGTGCATGCACATCTAACACGCCCATACATTCAGAAAGTGCCATACGGCACTTTTTAAAAGTATTTCAGTGTCCACAGACACTGAAATGAAATAAAATGAGTATTTCATTGTCCGCGGACACTGAAATAGATAAGGGAGCAAGAAACAATGCAAGGGGTGTGTGACATGTCCTGTCACACACACCCTGCATTGTAAAAATGCCATACGGCCATAGCCATCAACTGTACAGGTTTCCACAGAATGCCCATACGCCTGCCTCACATACTTCTCAACCTCCTAGAACAAGAATGCTGTGCAAAGCCATAAATAATGGGGGACAAAGGCACAAAAATAGGGACATTCTCTAAATATTGCACTGACAAACTCAGAAAGCTGATAGAACAAAAGGTTTGCAGTAGTACAGACTTCCTGAAGGGTATGTAGACTGAAACATAAAATGTCTGCCATTTGAAAGTACTGTATGGTCATAGCCATTAACTTTACAGGTTGATGCAGAATGCCCAGATTCCTGCCTCACATACTTATCAACCTCCTAGAGCAAGAAAGCTGTACAAAGTCATAAACAATGGGGGGACAAAAGCACTAAAATAGGCACATGCTGTAAATATTGCACTGACAAGCCCAGAAAGCTGATAGAATAAAAGGTTTGCCATAGCACGGACATCCTTAAGGGTATGAAGACTGAAACACAAATGTCTGCCATTTATAAGTGCCATACGGCCATGGCCGTTAACTGTACAGGTTGCTGCAGAATGCCCAGATGCCTGCCTCACATACTTCTCAACCTCCTAGAGCAATAAAGCTGCACTAACCCATAAATAATGGGGGGACAAAGGCACAAAAATAGGGACACTTATTAAATAAGTTTTGACACCCAGAAATGTGTCTGTTGCAAAGTCTGTTCTGTTATTAATACCAGCAATGTTTTTATTCATCCCTTAACAGGTAGAAAATATCAGTTCCTTGGGAATGCCAATTGTAACAGTAAAAACGTTGTTTATATTGCTACCTGTAGTCTTTGCTCATGTTTTTATGTGGGCAAGACTAACAGGATGTTGAAAGGATTTCTAAGCACCACTGTGACATACGCAATAAAGTGGTCACCAATGCTTTGTATACTCAAATTAGAGAAAATGCCACTCATAGTTTTAGTTTTATGGTCCTCTCAATGGTTAGGTTAACAATAAGGGAAGGGGATATAACTAACAGGACAGAAATGGAGGAATCTAAATGGATAATGAATCTGAGAGGGATTGCCCCCCGGGGCTTAATGGTATGGTTCCACTCAAGCTCAAAAAAAATGGTTAGCAGTGCTCAGCTATGCCAGTGAAAGCATTGCTTAAATATGAATGCTAAGTGGCAGTCAGCTCAGCTAAATGGATATGTGCACTGTTAAGCAATGCTCAGCAATTATCCCTTTAAACACTATTCAACCCAGATTAGCGGGTTTGCGTGTTGCTAAGCTGTGCTCAGCATTTTTGAAATAACAGCAAAGGGTGGGAATATGGCCTTATTTAAACCATGCAGGTGGGAATACAGCCATAACCTGTTTAGTTTTATCTCTGCAGGAACATGTCTGGCGTTGGAGAAGGAGCGCGCTTTCGGGCGCAGTGCTGGGGCACCCTGGAGTCCAAGGTCATGACTAGACTCCTCGTGGAATACCATGACAACAGACTGCTGCAGGGCCAGTACCAGGCATGTGACCTCACCATTGGCACTTGAATCCCCCAAACTGGTGAGCAGGTACAACATCATTATGCTGACCTAAAGCGTAGGAAGGGGGAGCTCTTGGCTGAATGGATCCAAGATGCTCAGGACAACCATACTCCAGCAGTTTGCAATTATCCCAGATAGAGGTATACCAAATTCTTGCCTGAGTATGTGATAGACATGTATGCATAATATTTGTTTCTCACCCCTACAGCTGCAGAAGAGAGGGCTGTGAACATCGAGGCCCATGCTGACAGACTGACAAGGATGCATCGACAGGCTGGTGAGTACAGATGTATCTTGCAGTATATAGTGCCATAAAGTAGAAGAAATACATTGTTTACTGCCAGTAGGTATATTGTATACAGTTCAGTCACCATAAAACGCTGTCACAAGCGGCTACGCCGTATTGTTGCAACTCATGGAAGGCTTAGTGTAATATTCCAAATGTCACAGATACTACTCCCAGTGAAGAAAATCGTAGTCAGCAATGCAAAGATGAAATAAAATCCATAGATACTACTCCCGTACAGGAAATGGTAGTCAATAATCCAAATTGAATAGGAAAAACACAGCTTTAATCACAGGATGCATAAAAAGTAAGCGCTTTCGCCGTTAGGCTTCCTCAGACTTTACAAATTACATTCAGTAGCAGCCATTTAAATAGTCCGCCCTATTCAATGATAGGTGGACACTAATTAAAAACTTAAAGCGCCACAAACAGCATGAGCAACAAGCTGTTAAATATCTAAAAACATACTAATAAATATTTAAAAATAATAATACTGAAATATAATGTATAAAATTTAAACATACTCATAAACATACTGCAACACATTTGAGGGTGACTACATTTACAATAGTGTGTTAATGTATAAAAGATTATCTTGGTCTGGGGAACCTTCTACCCTTCAAAAGAGGTTTGATGTGGACTTTATCATTAAGGCCTGGTGGCTCATCGGCTCTCCATCTGATGATCCACCTAAGTTCACATTCCAGGGTCCGGTTAATTAAGTCACCTCCTTTATAATTAAGTGCTAAGTGTTGTATAATGCTAAAATTAAAAGTATGATCAGGGCCTGTCAGTTTACTGTGCTTAGCTAATGCATTAAACTCTGACCCTATTCTAATATGATAGTTGTGTTCTCTAATACGATCCTTAAAAGCCCTATTGGTTTTCCCTATATAAAACGAAGGGCATGATTCACATCTAGCTAAATAAACAACATTTTTACTATTGCAATTAGTATTAGTACTAAAATAAAATGTGTGTCCAGTAACCGGATGTACAAATGTTAACTCCTCATTAATGTAACTACAATGATTGCACATACCACAGGGTACTGTATTTCTGTACATTCTAGGGACTGTCTGCTTATGGCCCATATTCCTCAGTTTACATAATAACCTCTTTAAATTAGGTTTGTTTCTAAAAGTAATTCTTGGCCGAGGTCCCACTATTCTGGCAATATCACTGTCAGATAGTAAGATATCCCAATGTTTGGAAAACATATCTCTCACTTCCTTCGTATCTCTAGTGAAGGACATTACAGGCCTAACCTCCATCCTACTGGGTGGCAGGCTTTCATCAGACTGCCTAGAATGATCAGAAAAATAGGGTCTAGCTCTAGTGGATCGCAGGTCATTTACATCTAAGACAACCTTCTCAATTAGATTATAGTCATACCCCCTGTCAATAAATCTCTTTCTCAATTCTTCTATTTCCTTTTGATAGCCATCATCCATAGGGTTGTACCTAGACGCTCTCATGAACTGACCTTTTAATATATTGTGAAAAATATGGATGGGGTGCATACTTCCCCTATAGAGGAGTGTGTTCCGATGACATAACTTACGATGAACTGAAGTGTTAAGAAGTCCATTATCTAACTTGAACACATCTACATCTAGGTAGGAAATCCTACTATCGGAATAATTCAAGGTGAACTTCAAAAATTTAGTGGAAGAGTTCATAAACCCCACAAAAGTCCTAAGTATGTCTATATCCCCAAACCAAAGAAAGAAAAGGTCGTCCACAAATCTGCGGTACAAGCCTACAAATTCTTTGAACAAGGCTGACTCATATAGGAATTTATCCTCCCATGCTGCCATAACAAGGTTGGCGTAGCTATTGGCACAAGAAGTGCCCATAGCTACGCCATCCTTCTGTAAATAAAAATCTTCACCAAAGATGAACACATTATTAGATAATACCATTTCCAAGTATAATGTAATCAAGTCTATCTTATTTGCCAAAAAATCAGAGTGCAGACGTAAATAGTCTTGTATATAACAAATGCCTATATCATTGGGTATCACAGTAAATAGACTAACAACGTCTAAAGTGACCAAAAGATATTGTTTCCCTTCATCTAGGCTGCTAGTATATGTATATAAATCCAACAAAAATTGTTTGCTATCTCTAAGTATGTAATTATTCATGTCAACCAAGGGTCTAAGAGTCATCTCTGTATAAATAGATAAAGGTTCAGTCACCCATCCCTGTCCAGCTACAATCGGTCTCATGGGGGGGGGGGGTCAGTTCGAGATTTATGTATCTTGGGTCTGATCATTTCTTAAACCCTCAGCCTTGTTCAAAGAATTTGTAGGCTTGTACCGCAGATTTGTGGACGACCTTTTCTTTCTTTGGTTTGGGGATATAGACATACTTAGGACTTTTGTGGGGTTTATGAACTCTTCCACTGAATTTTTGAAGTTCACCTTGAATTATTCCGATAGTAGGATTTCCTACCTAGATGTAGATGTGTTCAAGTTAGATAATGGACTTCTTAACACTTCAGTTCATCGTAAGTTATGTCATCGGAACACACTCCTCTATAGGGGAAGTATGCACCCCACCCATATTTTTCACAATATATTAAAAGGTCAGTTCATGAGAGCGTCTAGGTACAACCCTATGGATGATGGCTATCAAAAGGAAATAGAAGAATTGAGAAAGAGATTTATTGACAGGGGGTACGACTATAATCTAATTGAGAAGGTTGTCTTAGAAGTAAATGACCTGCGATCCACTAGAGCTAGACCCTATTTTTCTGATCATTCTAGGCAGTCTGATGAAAGCCTGCCACCCAGTAGGATGGAGGTTAGGCCTGTAATGTCCTTCACTAGAGATACGAAGGAAGTGAGAGATATGTTTTCCAAACATTGGGATATCTTACTATCTGACAGTGATATTGCCAGAATAGTGGGACCTCGGCCAAGAATTACTTTTAGAAACAAACCTAATTTAAAGAGGTTATTATGTAAACCGAGGAATATGGGCCATAAGCAGACAGTCCCTAGAATGTACAGAAATACAGTACCCTGTGGTATGTGCAATCATTGTAGTTACATTAATGAGGAGTTAACATTTGTACATCCGGTTACTGGACACACATTTTATTTTAGTACTAATACTAATTGCAATAGTAAAAATGTTGTTTATTTAGCTAGATGTGAAGCATGCCCTTCGCTTTATATAGGAAAACCAATAGGGCTTTTAAGGATCGTATTAGAGAACACAACTATCATATTAGAATAGGGTCAGAGTTTAATGCATTAGCTAAGCACAGTAAACTGACAGGCCCTGATCATACTTTTAATTTTAGCATTATACAACACTTAGCACTTAATTATAGAGGAGGTGACTTAATTAACCGGACCCTGAATGTGAACTTAGGTGGATCATCAGATGGAGAGCCGATGAGCCACCAGGCCTTAATGATAAAGTCCACATCAAACCTCTTTTGAAGGGTAGAAGGGTCCCCAGACCAAGATAATCTTTTATACATTAACACACTATTGTAAATGTAGTCACCCTCAAATGTGTTGCAGTATGTTTATGAGTATGTTTAAATTTTATACATTATATTTCAGTATTATTATTTTTAAATATTTATTAGTATGTTTTAGATATTTAACAGCTTGTTGCTCATGCTGTTTGTGGTGCTTTTAAGTTTTAATTAGTGTCCACCTATCATTGAATAGGGCGGACTATTTAAATGGCTGCTACTGAATGTAATTTGTAAAGTCTGAGGAAGCCAACGGCGTAAAGCTTACTTTTTATGTATCCTGTGAATAAAGCTGTGTTTTTCCTATTCAATTTGGATTATTGACTACCATTTCCTGTACGGGAGTAGTATCTATGGATTTTATTTCATCTTTGCATTGCTGACTACGATTTTCTTCACTGGGAGTAGTATCTGTGACATTTGGAATACTACACTAAGCCTTCCATGAGTTGCAACAATACGGCGTAGCCGCTTGTGACAGCGTTTTATGGTGACTGAATTTTTATACTTTTATTTATACACGCTGTCGACTGGCTCTTTTGGTTTGCTGTGCTACCTTTTGTTTTATTTCTTACTATATTGTATACAGTGTCTAATGAATAAAACATGTTTGTCACACTAATACTTATCCACAGGATGTCCATTAATAAAAGTGTCATTTCACTGTAATAAAAATATACAAAAACTGTTGTGTTTACTCTGGTATGTTGTTGTAGAAATATAATGTGTACAGGTTCTTTACAGCAGATATGGTGTTGACAGCATGAAATAACTGAAGCTGTTCTGGGAAACAGCTAGTATGCATTGCAGTCTCGTGTTAACCTTTGGTTTCCAGATTATATTATTTCAAAGGAGTAATACACAGTACAATAACTATCTGCCATGATGAATTTCAAGGTTACAAGATCAGACTGTCCAACCCAGAGAGGATTAGTCAGAAATCAGTCAAGCCAGAAACAGCAGTTCCTAACCAGCTCACTGTGATGGAAAACAGCATTGTTGTTCATTTTAGCACACCCAGACACGGTTCGAATCCAGGGAGTGGTACTGAGATGTGTGCATATATATATATACAATAGAAGCCCTGAATATTTGTAGAAACAGAAAGTGTTAACAGATATTTTCCCCAAAGGTCTCACAGGTAAAGAAATGTGTGTAGTAGCTGTAGGAAGGGCATACTAATACACCTGAATATGTGTAGAAACAGCCAGAAATGGTTAACAGATATTTTCTCCACGGCTCTTACAGGTAAAGAAATGTGTATAGTAGCTGTATGAAGGGTATAGTAATACACCATGTACAACTGTTCCACTGTCCAGCCCCATATGCCTGCAAATGTCAAATGTCAGCAGGATAGGTACATACACCATGCCCTCTTCCCGATACATGTCTCTCAAGTGTCACTATGACAACTTCTATTTCAGGTATGTAACCGTGACATGTACAACCCCCCTCCAGTAAAGTAGCCACAGTGTACCCAGTCTACCCCATATCATTACAGTTTGACAGTCTAACAGGTATGTATGTGCCACAAAAGGTACAGGCCATAGGTGGATATAAAGTTAGGGCAGACCTGTAGAGCATTAAACAGTACTGTTGTGAAAAATAAAAACCAATACAGTTGTTAATGGATGTTTTTTTCTCCCCCCCCCACCCATCATTTGCATCAATAATTATTATTCATATACTACGGCTATGTTGTTCTCAAAACCTATTGTTGGGACATGTGTTCTATTATTGTTCATATATTTAATTGGTTGCATATTAACAGATATTGAGATATTGAGCCAAGAACCAAAATTTACATATAAAAATAAGTTGAATTTACACAGAATGTTGTGTGGTCCGAATAGGTTTGACATAAATACAACTAGTAATCATAAAATGACTAAAAAATGTCAAAAATGTAATTATTGCAAATTCATTAAAGAAACTGATAAATTCAATCATCCTATTACAGGACAAGAATTTCATTTCACAGTTTCTGCCACTTGTGAGACCTGCCATGTGGTGTACCTGGCAACCTGTGTACACTGCCCTGCGTTTTATGTAGGGAAGACGGACAGAAAGTTTAAAGACCAATTAGGAACACTTATATAAAATCAAAGTCAGATGTTCTTCAAATGCTCTGTCTAGGCATGTAATTAATACATCCACCCAACATAGCTTTTTGTTTCAAGTAATTCAAAACAATGTTCCATCTCGTAGAAGAGGAGATATTTTTAACACCACGGAACAGATAGAGGCCAAATGGATCATCAGGCTTAGGGCTGATTTGTACCCAGGCCTCAATGACAGAGTCTCCATCAAACCTATACTTAAAGCTAGGAAATTTCATTGAAGCTTTTCACCCCTTTGCTACCCTTTATTAACTTCTGGTTGGTCTTACTTTTATATTTATAACATTTTCATACCTCACATTTTTCCATTCCTGTCTCCATCGTTGTCTCTGTATTTTGCGCTGCAGGCTTATTAGGGGCCAATTGTTATGAAAGATGCTGATATACCATGTGTTGTTCTTTCATCAAGCACACATATTTCATCTGATTTTGCACATTTAGTCTTATATATTTTTATGTTTATAATATCAGCTGTTAGTAACATCTTTGCGTGTGCACATATCTGTTTTGAATGATTTATGCTGTTACAGATATTATGATATTTAGAAGCACACGCTGTACAAATTTTAGATGTAGTCTTTAGAATGATTATTCTTGTACATTTATAATTATGCTAAATAGCTCATGTGTAGAAATTAATATCTTTATTAATTTGATCCCTATTTTAAGCATGTATTTATACATACAAGTGTTTCAAATGAGATTATACCGCTTATTATTAAATACTAAACATACGTGCCATTTTTGTTACTAGTATGCATATAAGTGCAGTATTTATAGGAAGATAGTATGTAATTTTGAAACACTTTATTTGCTGCATACTGTCTATGAGATGGTTACATAGATATTTAAAATATTTTAAAACATTTTGAATGTTACATGCAGCAGCAGTTAAAGTAGGGTGAAATGTTATTTTTGAACATTTCTATTGTACACTGTTTACAAAATGTCTGCATACTTATTTTAAATATTTTAAATAATTTAAAACATTTTATAAGATTTCATATTTAGTAGGATGTGGCATCAGAGTTGTTTGTAGCGTTTTACTACAAAAGTGATGTCAGTTTAAATATTTTATGTATAACAGGATGTGACATCAGAGTTGACCTCAGTATGTCCAAACAGGATGTGACATCAGTAGTTGACTCTAGCATTTTGCTATAAAAGGGATGTTAGTATGTTTGTTTGTCAGTGGCCTGATGAAGATTCGTTGAAAGCGCTAGCCCTGTGTTTTAATTATTTTAATAAACGTGGTTTCTACTGGACGCTTGGATTTATTTTTACATGCTGGCTGCGTGTTTTTTCTACAAGCTATTGCCCAGTGGATGAGTAGGTTCGAATGAACACTCTATGGTGATTTTGACTCTTTTTTTGGATTAAGAATTCGCAAAGTAAAGCGGTTTGTAGGTTACAGCTTCGTCTTTTGTGGAACATTTGGTTACCTTTTGTGACTGACTTGAATTGAACACAGCAAGTATACTTCCCACTATTTAAGCCTGGTTTTTTGTTGTATCATATATTTAATTGGTTGCATATTAACATACCTTGTTCATATACCATTATTGGTGGCCTGTTGCTGTCAGTGTAACTTGCATGCTGTTAAAATGCTTACTGTTGTTCCATTTATGCATGTGTTTTGTTTGCTATGCAACTGTTTCAAATCTGTTGGTTTGGGTTAATGGGAACATACATGCATGCTGTTATAGCTAATTTTGAAATGTGTTCTTCATGACTAACCAATATTTCCTGGAAACACCATAGCACGTTTGGGAAGGCAGATCCCGGTGGATTCACCTGTCCCACACCATCTGGCCATGGCACCAAGCCCCAGCACATCTGGGACCCAACCTGGAGCATCCTTCTCTGCTAGTCCTGCACCACCTTCAGGTGGAACCGCCTCAGGGGATGGGGCCTGTCCCCCCATGGGCATGGGCGCGAAGAGGAGCCCGTCATCCGACAACAGTTCCGGGGTATGGTGCGCAGGTTCATCCGCTCAGAGTTGGGTGGTCAGCTGTGCCAGATGGAAGGCCGCCTAGTGCACCTTGAGGGCCAGGCTGCCCCTCTTGTCCAGCCCCCAGCACAGCCACCTTCGGGACTATGAAGATGCAGTGGTGACTGCTCATGGGTGGGGACCTCAGTCCCACTGTATCCATTTGGGGGCTCATGGGCCTCTGATTCCCAGCCACCCTCCACGGCCAAGGTGTTTTCCCCCCTCATGTGTCATATACCACCCCTGTCTGCTGTCTTTTGTGTCTCATCTGTCTGCAAATGCTACCTATCATACCCAACCTACCTCCCCAAACATACCTACAGCCCTTCCCCAACATCCCATTCTCACGTAAAAAAGAGCATCTGTCCCGCAAAAAATTATTGCTCCATACATAGCTCTACATTTCGCCCCCATGTACAGTGAAATTATTGAATCTACCCACAAATTATTCTACAAATGTCTGTCGTCAACACCCCTCCCTGTGGGGTATGAGGCTGTAAATTCCAAATTCTGCACATTATTCACAGCTGTTGCTGCAGAAGAAATGTAGAGCTATGGTCCTTTCCTACACCCGTCCTAGCTGGTATTCCTAATGTTTTACCCCCTTCTTGCCCCCATTTCACCACTTTTCTATTACCCTTTTTTATTTTCTTTAATTAAAATTAACGTGGGTGTAAGCGGGAGTAAGTGCTGCTAAGTGAAGCTAAGAGGGCTTAACCATCTGTTAGCATCGCTTAGCTTCACACAAAACCACAAGAACCCGCTTACAACTGCTGAAAAGTGCCTTAATCACTCTGTCTCCATCAGCCCTTGTTATGCCCAGCAACAAAATAATCACCCCTGCCAAGTCTCAAACCCAGGATGCAGTGCACTACAATCACAGCAGCATACCACTACACCATCTGAGCTGTGGGAATCTAATGCTTTTACAAACATATAATTCATTCTAGTCATTTAACATTAATGAAAATATGTCATCACATCCAAGTCTTGAACCCAGGACCCTGTACACTACAATCACAGCAATAAACCTCTACACCATCTGAGCTGTAGGAATTTATAATGCTTTTGCAAACATATGCACTACAGTCATTTAACACAAGGGAAAATATATATATCCGTAGTACCCTTATATACATATATATGTATATATAAATACAAATATATATATATATATATATATATATATATATATATATATATATATATAAAACCAACCTCTTACAGCAAGACATCTGCAAAAGGCCTGACAAAGTGGGGGGGGGGGATAAAAGACAAACAATAGTAACATCTTTGAAATATGGTTTGATTTAACATATAATTCCTGATAGATTCCAGGTCTGAAACACAAATTAATGTCATTATTTTCTAATGTCAGTGCTCACATCATCCCTGTGATTTGTCAGAAACCCACAACTATTATGGGCAACAGACCAAACATTTGAGACATGTATCTGGACAGTGGCTAGACATCTGGACAGTGGAGAGGTATGACTGCAGTCATGTAACAGAATAGAGAAAATAGTGACAGCTGCCAACCATTTCACCCAGCACTTTCTGAATCACGGTAAGACCAACACGACACTACCCCAAATCAGCTCTAGGGAATTACCCATGTATTTCCAAATATATCATGCACTACAGGGATGGAACTGTAGGTAAAAGCAGATATTGGTGCAAAAATGTCCACCCACAAACATTTGCACCACAGTCACAGCAACATACCAGTACCCCAAATGAACTCTAGAGTAGAATGACTGTTTGAACAAACATATCCTGATTGTCAGTCACACACAACACTGACATATACTGCCCCAACTCACAGTCTACTGGGAATCCTGAGGTGTTACAGGACATTACTCAGTGTGCCCCTACAAACATACTACAAACATATACACCTGATAGACCACCAGCAACTGTACCAGCATGCACAGATAGAAAATGATCTATGACACATCTGCTACTCTCCCTACTTGGCTAAACATTTACACACAGCACTGCTACACAATCCTGGCAGTTTGTTAACAATGGCCAGACATACATAACTCTCAACTGTACAGATTTCCACAGAATCTCCAGGGTGTGGGACCATATTCATGGCCTTGCCGTATACCACTTCCAGGAGTCTGCTAATTAGTGCAGCCAGTAAATAATGATATACCATACCTCTGACCCTCTTACTGTAAGACATCTTGACAAAGCATGACATACTTGGGGACAGGTTGCCGGAAAGAGGGACATATCTCATAATGGTGTTACAAATTGAAACAGTTGCTGGTGTTACAGGCTTTGTTGTAACATAACATCCCTGTAGGATATGATGTCTGAAACACTAATGGATGTCAACATTTACTGACTACAATCCTCACATTATCCTACTGAAGTCACAAATGCAGAAGTTGTCTGAGGAACAGACCAAACATAACAGGCAAACCTCTGGGCCGTCTGTGGACATCAGGACAGTTGAGAGGTATGTCAGAGACATATCACTGTCAGACATCAAGTCACACAGAAAATGCATGTCCAGACAAACCCTGTTAATCTAGCAATCCCCTATGTGTATAACAGCAATAATTACTTACAGTCTGTACCCAATTCTGGAGCTTTGTCCCATATGTTATTGGGCTGTCTCCATATGTCTTGTCCTGAGAGGTATTCCCACCTACTGTCTGTGAAGCTGTAGCTCCCACACCTCCATAATGTCCTCCACACAGGCAAGGAAAGAGGGCAAGGTGCACATTAAGGACTTAATTATATCACTGTGTTTCTATGGCATTGGCTAATGGAAAGATGACATAGCTGCTCTGGATGCAGGTATCAAGTGGGAGACACTGACTGGTGCACAGGCCATCAGCTGCTTATGAGCGTTACCTACAAAAGGCAAGCTGCTGCCTATGCAACACAGGTCTGAACCCATCTACACAAAGATAGACTGCAACTACACAAACCTAACCGTTTGCATTGTTGTGAGGAAACTCTTCAGCACTATAACAGGTATGTCAATCACATAAGCTTGTAATGGAATGCAGAAGGGGGGATGCAATAATGTCAAATAGGACATTACACACTAGGCTGCAACAAGACCTGCTGGACTGACATGCTGCTGTCCAGCACCTGTGGCCATTCCTGCTTGCCCTGTCTGCATTGACATGGATCAGATCTCTGGCCCTTGAGTCACCCCAGCAAAGGTTAGCTCATGTATGACTACTACTGGAGTGTCTGGTGTCCAGTACTGAGTGTGACACTGTTAGGCCAGCTATCCGGGATGTCGTAATTATTCATATGTTACTTGTGAATGCTACTCTGATACATATGCTTGTCTTACAAATGTAAAAGACTTATATAGGGTATGTGCGTAGTACAGAACAGGTGTAGAAGTGTGTGTTGAACTGTATGTGATATACTGAGCCCATACCTGACAACTGTCCAGAGTTTTGCAGACTGACCACATGTCTGCCTAATATTTGTAGTTAATGCCTCATACAGTTGTGCAATGTGTGGCACATCACTGGCAACCCATTAAAGACTTAAGTCATAACATAATGGCATACATTGGATTGTCAGATGTCATATCCTGCAGAGTAGACCTGTGAATGAGACACCGTCTTTCTTGGCAACTGTGTGTGTTCCAGCTAGATTCATGAAGTGACACAATTTTCTGGCCTTTGCCCACTAGTGATGTGTGCCTTTGTGCAAATGTCTCCCTCTAACAAGAGCTAGGTGTCGTACCATAAACCCCATTTCAGTGCAAGCATACCTTGTCCTGTAGGATGCTGATATTTGTGCAGTCACTGACACCTGCTTTGTAGCTGTGGAGAGCTCACTACCCTTGCCAGGTTACTCATCCCATCATACGTTTAGACACCAAATGGAGGCCTGCAAAGCCACAGGAGGTGGAGTGTTGAACATTATCAAACACATACACACCTTCAGGCTGGCCAAACAGTATGATGCATGGGAGACATCACGAGTGCAGTTAACAGTTGGCAAAACACCTACTCAAATCATAGCTAGCTGCAGCCCTCCAACCATAACTATGGACACCCACCACACCTTTTGGGACCTGCTGGAGTCTGTCAGGATTCAGTTATCTACCCTGCTTTTGGGCATGACCTATGCCACCTGAACATGAATGCACAGAGATTCCTCTCCTGTGTCAATGGCAGTGCAGTGGATCAGGCAGTCAACACTCCTATGACAAGTGGAAATATCCTGTACCTGGTCCTAACCAACATGAGTAGCCACTGTAGCACTCCTACAGTGTCATCCTCCTTGGTAATACCTGACCACATAGCCATCACTATTCAGGTCATCATCTCCCCTGCCCACCCCCACCCCCCTTTACAGTGTCATACAAAATTAACTTTACACAAATGACTGAATCTCCTTAGAGCAGGTAGAAGTAGCTGTACAGCCAACGTCCCATCAGTTGAAACTAGCAGTAGTGTCCAGACCCACACCACAATACTATGTGGGCACCTACATAGCTGTATGGCCTCACCAAAACCTGACAGGACAACATCATGTCCCTCAAGGTAGGGTAAATGTCCGTGGTGGGCAGCAGCAATATACAAATACCATAATAAGTCGAAATAATTACTGGACAGGGCCAAGAAGGAACAGATGCCTTATTGGAAGCAATGTCACCTTGGTCTGCACAAGCAAATAAGGTCACAGATTAATTACCCTAAGCCTATCTTTGAGTGCAAATTGGACACACCCACCGAGGCCAGTCAGTAGGCCTTCCACACATGTGTCTGCAATCCCAGAGGCAACACACAAATCTGTTCTGTAGTGGTGGTCAGTGACACTACATACATATATGACATAGATATAGGCAACTGGCTGCAGACAGGTAAAATGTAAACATCACCCCCCATCCCCCATTGGTACACGTGTATGCACAGCACCTGCCCCCTCCCCTAATCATCAAGAAGCAGGTCCGAAATGCCCTCTCAAAGGCAACACACAGAAGTCTCCATAAGCCTGAGATCATCCCTGGCTGCATCCTACATGAACAGAGGCATGGACTCTCAGATCCATTCCACACTGTAGTCAACCACAGCCTGAGCACCGGTGTCATCCTATCTTCACAGAGGACAGCTGTCATCCCTATACACAAAGGCAGAGCAATCCACCGACCCAGCCAGTCATATTCACATCAGCCTAATTAGCCTGTTCTGCAAGGGCATGGAAGGCAATATCAAGCACATTATGAACAGGGACATAGCCAACATCAAAATGCCTGAGCCCACACAACATTTATTTATTTCATTTGTTAACTGGGTAATGTCCAACTGGGCATGATGCCCATTTTCAGCAGAAGCCCAGGGAGAAAAGTTCCGTACATGCAGTTGAGACAAATTAAAAACAAATGAGCAAACAAAGTGACGAACATTAATAGTATTTACAGTGTACAATGTACACCCTTAATGGTAATTTAAATTATAGCAGTAATTAACAAAATTTTACAAAGTTAGCACAGTTTAAGATGGTATACAGAAATATAGCAATATTTAATAAAAATTACAAGAATGGCACAGTTTGAGAAGGAAATGACAGGATGAAATAGTAGTGAACAGTGTACTACAGTTTGATGGGATAAAGAAATGCAGTCACCGTAACAGTTGTAAGACCATTCAGTATTAATGTTAATAAAGCCTTTTGACAGAGTGTTGGATCGAATTAGATTCATCAGATAATAACTGTAGCTGTGGGTAGAGCTGTTATAGGTAGGAGGGAGGGAGAAGTGGGTGGACTAGCCTGGGATATTTACAGGAGCAGAGCCAGTGTTTTTCTAGATGTACCTTGAGAAGGTGTTTGAACTCATGAATGCTAGGGTTTTTATTGACAGGTTGAGAAAGATTATTCCAGGGTTTGGCAATTTTATATGAGTAGGGGGCGGTGCCTTGTGTATTGTGGGGTAGAGTAATTTTTAACATTAGTTTATTAGAGGATCTAAGTGGTCTAGGATTTATGTTGGGTTGGAGTAGGTTAGTGATTGCTGGGCAGTCATTTGGTTGGTGAATTATTTTCTGGGCTGTGGACAGTTGGTGTAGAGTTATAAGGTTTGGGAGTTCTAACCATTTAAGTTGTAAGAGTACTGACCAGTGGTGGGTTCTAGAAGGGTGGCTTGTAGCGAATTTGGCAATTTTGTTGTAGCAGGATTCTAGGTTATTTAGGTCTGATTTACGTAAGTTTGTAAAAACTTGAGATCCGTAGAGGAGTGTGGATAGTAGTTGTGTGTGAGCAGTGGCTACTCTGGTGCTTTCTGTAAGGAATTATTTTATTCTATATAGGGTGCCTAGTTTGGCATGGACTTTTTAATGGTGAGGGATATGTGGTTATCGAACTTTAGGTTTTCAAGAATAGTGACACCTAGAAGTTTGAATTGGTTAGTGGGTTCAATTTTGGTTCCGTTTGTGGAAAGAATTGTAAGTGGGGATGGTGTGTTTTGGGTTTGTTATAATTGAAAATGATTAACTTGGTTTTGTTAGGGTTTAGTATAAGTTGATGTTTAGTGAGGTAATTTTTCTATATCTTGGAAAGATTTTTGCATTTTTCTTTGTAGGTCCTGGGGGTAGAGGCTGAGCAGATAAGTGTGGAGTCGTCGGCATACTGAATTATGGAGGCTAGTTGGGTTGCAGAGCTGAGGGTGTTAAATAGTAAAGAGAAGGGGTCAAGAATGGATCCTTAGGGTACTTCTACAATGATAGGAAGAAGGGGGGACAGAGTGTTTTCCCATTTGGTGGCCTGCTGATGGTTAGAGAGGTAACTATAGAACCAGGGGTGGGCAGATGTGGTGAGGCCATGGGATGCCAGTTTGTTTAGTAGGATTTGGTGGAAATGGTGTCAAAGGCTTTTGACATGTCAAGGAATATAAAGGAGACAATTTGACCATCATTAATGAAACCTTGAATGGTGTTTGTAAAAGATAATAGGGCAGTGCTAGTGCTTTGTTTTGGCTTAAAGCCATGTTGAGTGGGGGAGAAGAGGTTGTGTGAGGAGTTGGGAGTGAATGCATTTTTCTAATATTTTAGCTAGTGGGTTGAGGATGGTAGTTAGATCATTTGAGAGGCCCCCTTTGTGTAGGGGGAATGATGTGAGATATTTTCCATAAATAGGGGACATATTGTTCAGAGATTGAGCGGTTGATCAGGATTGATATAGGGTAGGCTGTTGAGGGGGCAGCAATTTTAAGGAATTCATTGGGTAGTTGGTCTGATGCTAGACAGTACAGTTTGAGTTTGGAAAGGAGTGATTTTATGTAGTTAGTATGGATAGGGGTGCAAGAGAAGGGGGTGGGGGAGTCTGAAGGGGGAGAGGGTAAAGTGAGAGGTGGACTAGTTTGATTACCGAGCAGTGATGTGATAGAGTTAATAAAGTGGGTATTAAATTGTGTAGCTATTTGGTCTTTTACCTTGGAGTTGGCTGGTGGGGGGAGGGTTGGGGTATAGCTTGGGTTGACAAGATTGTTAATGGTTTGCCAAATTTTTGGGGGGTTGTTTTGGTGGGTTTGTTCATGTGATAGGTAGTAGTTTGACTTGTCTGATTTTATCTGTTTCTTAACTTGGTTTTGGAGCATTTGATATTTTGTGTGATTTGGTTTGTCTTGGGTGGTATGGTAAGTGGACCATGCCCTGTCTCTCTGTTTTATCAGTTCTATGGTATCTTTTGTTAGCCATTGTATGTGCTTAGTTTTTGCTCTTATTTTTCTTGTGGGTGCTAGGCTATCTAGTATTTTAAGAAAGGTGTTGTTGAAGTATTGAACAGCCTGATCAAGTGGGAAATTTCTGAGAGGGGACCAGTTATTTTGCATAAGTAAAAGATTAGAGGTGGAGAATCGTTTCTTTTTTCTGGCAAATTTATATTGCTTTGTGTTTGAACTCATTTTCTGTACATGAAGGTAGGTAAGTGGTCACTGAGGGAGTCTGAAAGGCACCCTGCTAAGTAACCCAGGTTGGGTTTGTTAGTAAGAATCCAGTCTAGTGTGGACTGCTTTTTTGAGTGTTTGTCTATCCGGGTTGGACAGGATATGGTTTGGATAAAATTGTAGAGGTTTAGGAAATTGGAGGGGCTGTTGGAGAAGCAGGAGTGCCAGTTCAGTTTGAAATCACCTAGGATAATGGTCTCCTGGTTAAAAGTAGATGATGCCCAGGAGAGAATACTTTCAATTATGGATAGGTTATTTCCAGGGGGGAGATATGTGGCTATGGTAATAATTGTTTTGTTAGGGTTTATTACTAGGCGTGTTGTTAGGATTTCGGAGTTAGGAAGGTCAGGAGGGGGTACATTTCAATGGTTCAAGTTTGAGTGAGTCTTTATACATGATGGCAACACCACCGCCCTTTTTGTTTGGTCTGTCTAGTCTGATTATGTGGTATCTGTAATTATTTCTTTGTCTTTGATGTGGGGCTTTAACCAGGTTTCTGTTAATGCTGCAATATCTGGTAAGTAGTGGTTAAAGGTTGCATGTAATTCAGTAATTTTATTTACTATACTGCAGTGGTGGTGGTGCGGTAGCATTGTCGCCTCACAGTAAGACGTCCTGTTCGATTCTCAGCTAGAGCGTCTTTTGTGTGGAGACATGCGTGAATGGGCGTACCTTCGTTGAAGGTTGTGCGTCAGGGCCGGCAACGCGGCATGTAAAAATCTACTGCCAATCATTAGCGGACCGGAGTTCTGCTGTGGCGACTAACCGAAAAGCGAAGACAACATTTACTATACTGCGGAGGTTAAAGTTTATAAAGAGTAGGTCAGTGTTGTTGGTTTTTGGATGTGAGGGGAAGGGATGGTGGGAAGAGGTTGGTGTTGAGCTGGGTGGGGAAAAAGCTGTGGAAGGAAGGGTTTGGTTGAGTGGACCTAGGTTGGGGTGAATGTCAGCTTGGAGCTTAATATGTGTTATGTTATATAGAAGCAGTTGTCTGCTTTTATTGGTTAGTTTCATGTATCTGAGAGCTGAGGAGTAAGTACTGTGGGTGGGTAAGCGTTTGAAAGGTAGGAGGAGATAGGTAGGTGTCTTGTAGAGATGTGTGCTAATGCTTGCATATGAGTGGGTGTGATTGTCGGTGGCTTACATAGGAGAGTAGGTGAGTGTAGGTTGTTGGGGCATGAGTGGAGGGTGGCAGAGTTATTTAAAAGGTAAAGAAGGTGGAGTAGAAGAGTACTGGTTAACAGGCAGATAAGTAGAGTCATGCTGGATGGTTGTAATGGGTTTTGTGGTGTTGGAGAGGAAGGGGTGGGAACTGATGCAGGAGGTAGATTGGCTGGTGGTGGATGGATTGGGTTCTGGTCAGTTTAGGTATAAACCTAATGAAAGTAGGGTTGGGTGGGAATGGGGGTAGAGTAGGGGAGCTTAGTGAGCCCGAGTGTAGCGAGGGTGAACGGAGCACTGCTAGCCCCAACTAGACTGTGTGCCAACAGAAACAATCAGCCACAGTGAGTCAGTTGGAGGATGATACCTATACAGCTAAGGTACAGTTGTAAAGTGTAATGACCAGTTATAAAGTGTAGAACACTAAATGCAGACCATAGAGAAAGTTGCTACTACTGCAATAGACTGAGTTGCTGATATATGTGCAGCTGCTTGTTACAGATTAATTAGTGTAAATAGTCTAGTAGAGATTATACAAGCCTTACTTAACAAAAAAACAACTTTTTAAAAAGTGGCTATACACAAGATAAGTTTAACATAAGGAGGTGTGGGGGGAGATAGGAAAGTGTAGAATGCCAAACTGTGGCTGAGTGATGGGTGGGCAAGGTAACTAAAAGGGCATGATATATGGGGAAGATAAGACTGTTCGAGCAGGGGAACAGGGGTATAATCTGCAGGGCATCTCTGGCAGAATGCTCACCTTATATTTTACAATTATAGTAAAATGCCCAATGCAATGTCCTGAAGCACATACTTAGTTTATAGTGTCGGCAAGCTGATTTGGGGGTAATTAGCTCTGGACCCGCTTTTGCGTTGGTCAGAGATCAGGAGGTAAAAAGACTGGCCAGGCAAGTTGTTGAGCAGGTTGTTTTTGAAGGAGTACAGCTGAAAATTTAAAGACAAAAACAATCAGGGCAGTCAACTAGTTTATGAGTATCAATAGTGTGAGGACAAAGAAACAAGCGATAAAGGCCACAGCTAGTTTATACTGCAATTAGCACAACATGCTATCTGCCTGGTCTTATGAGCTGTACATCTTAATTTCCATACAACAGCTAGCTATACAGTTATAGGAAACCTTGCAGTAAATTAACAGGTTCAGGACTGTATTAACTGAATAAAAACAATAATCAGCTCAGTCTCACTGTGTTACAACTTTGCAGCAACAACCATCTAAAACTATGTAGGAGGTATCACAGACCTTGCCATGAATTAAACAGGTAGAGACATGCATTAACTGGAGGAAACCAGTAATCAGCTCGGTCTCACTGTGTTAGGACTTGTGTATTGGTATTATGAAAGGGAGATCAGGCCTGTTAAACCTGGTCGACCTCTCTGAAGTGGTCAACAAACACAAGGATGAGGGGAAAATGGTGAATAATGTCTACCTTCACCTAGCCCAGTTCTCTCAGAATAATCCCCAGGTGGCCAGGATACATACGCCTACACAGCTAGGCACCAACCTGTAAGTTACCAGATGGGTAGCTAACTGGCCCAATGATAGTACCTACTTGGTCAAAGTAGTGGAACCCACCTCTAGTAGTAGAGTCTTCCAAAGTAGTGTACCCCAAGGATCAGTCTGGGAGCCTCTACTGTTTGAGATATACGTATCTGAGGTACAGGACAAAAGCAGTGGTCTGTGGCTGACCAGGTGTACAGATGCTTGCAAGCTGGCCACTGTCTTACATTCCCCTACTAATGTGAGATTCCCCCAAGAGGCCTTCACTCAATTAATGGCTGGTGCAAGAAGCATTTCCGCAAACTGAATGCCAGGAGAGGCATCATTCTTCCTGCTGTGGCAGATGTCATCCACACTACTTATGACAGCAATAATGTACTGAGCATGCAATCAGGTGTGAGGCGATTTGTAAACCAAGATTGGTAGCAACCTGACAGTTTCTCACCATGTGGGCACCATTGTAAGGAAGGCTGTCTACATGGCCTGCCTCACAAATGTGGGTATGCAATCCTGGAACCAGGAGGCCACAACATCCCTATACTCCACTGTAATCAGACACATTACCAAGTACAATGGCTGCTTTGGCATGTACCTTGCCAAGCAAATGCAGCACTTGAAGAGACCACAGAAGTTCCTGACCAGGCAATTCCAGGGTCTGCAACACCTATCCTATGCAGGTAGGCGGAAAGCCCTGTCCCTGTGCTCAGTCTCATACAGACTGATCATAGGTGACCTGTGTCTGACATACAACACCATGTCCAAACTAGCCTTGCTGGCGTTTCTGCATATCTGTAAGACAAATTGCACTCACGCACAGAAGGCCCTCACCTGGTCTGTGACATGTATAATACTTCTTGACAGGATAGTGTAGTATCCCACACAATGCACTGTCTGTAAAATACACTCCCTCCCCATGTCTAGCAGAGTACATGTATAGCCCTCTTGATGAAGAAGCTGGATGACTGCATGGGAAATGGATGAGACACCCATTGGATTCTGCCTGTGTCCCAGCTGGACGGGGGGGGGGGGGGACAGGTGCTGGCTTGGAAGGGGCATGAGTGAAAATCTGGGCCAGCCTTATGAGGGCATCAGGGCCAATAGCCTGGTATCATCTTATGAGGCTATGCACCTAGTACTTTACATGTGTCCTGTATGTATTGCAGACTGTCCTGCAATGTTGTCTGAAATGAATTCCTGTGAGTCTGAACTGTGTATGTACTGCAGTGATAGTGTATAGTCTTGTCCCATCATCAGTTATCATCACATATCGTTACAGCTTGTCATTGTGTGTGGTCTGCATAGCAGTAAGTCAGCTCTTACACATATGCAGTTGGTGACACTGTATAGCTCACTCCAATAGCCTTGCTCTTGGCCACAGTTACCATTCTGCTATTAGGCCCATCGCACAGTAGAATTTGTCACCCTTTGTTGTGGGCCTGACAGTAGCAGTGAAAGAGATGGATTGCGGCAGGCAGAACTACTTACTGTAAGGTCTGCCCTGAAGGGCCCATAGTTGTCACAGCTGTGCCAGACTGTACCAGGAGTGTTTGTGTGTGTATAGTCTTAATTTACATATGTTGTGTTCCCCTCGCAGGTGAACATAGGTGTCAGTGTCCCTCTCCCTCACAACCTGATGTCATTGTCTTAGCGGACTCCATTGATGATGGTAGTCATAGTGAGGCACAGGTGGGGTGTCGGTGCCTGAATCCATGCCATTGTTTGGTATCCCACTTTCACCCATGTCCCCGTACACAGTCAGTATGCCCACACATGCCCAGTCCCCAGCAGCCATGAATAATGGACAGGTTAAGGGTTGTGGCATGCAACAGGCTAGTGTGTTGAGTATGGCGAGTGTGAGTGTAGACACCAGCCATAGGCAGAGAGCAGGCTAGGGCACACACACAAGCATATGGGCAAGGGTGCTCAACAGAGGACTGCTGCCCATCAAGCTCCTGTTGTAAGTGCCATGGCAGGTGTCACCAGACGCATGTTGCAGTCCATCATGGATGCACAGGTGCATACTGACTGCAACACCAGTCAGGTCCTCAAGGTCATACATGCATAGCTCCCTGCCATGCGTGACTACCTCCATGGCAGTTGTGATGCCATATGTCATCTTGCCAATGTTGTGGGTAGACAGTGGGGTGAGACATTGTCACAGCTCAACCGTGCAATGTCTATTGTTGCACATGTGGTGGGAGTAGGGCATCGGCCAGGTGGACGTAGGTCAGTGACATGATCAGCTGTGAGCCCACATGCTCATGCACATTCACAGTCCCGTAGTGGCAGTACCAACAGCACTACTGAAGGGAGGGTGCTGTCCACACCACACTAGAGCAGGCCATAGGCAGGTTGTCCTGGCCAGTCCCATCAGGGATGTGGGTCCAGCAGACAGCAGTCACCATCAGGGAGTAGTACTGCATCTGTCCTTGGGCCTGGCAGTGCCAGTGATACTCCTGGCAGAACCAGTTTTCGCACCCCTGCCGGGAGATGGTGAACCATACATTCTGCCATGTACGGTCCACAGCTGTCCAACATAGCCCTGTGTTGGTCATCCACATTGCTTATAGGTGTACAGACGAACAGTCACACATCCTTACCCCAGGCCAGCCACCACCAAACACGCACAGCTCCTCTGCACAGCCCAGGTGAACATCACCCCTCCAGACATACACACGATGTCAGCCATATGGTCCAGCTTAAGCCTCTGGCAGTCCAACACCATACCCTGTGCATGTGATGATATGTGTGCCACAACCCTGTAATCCATACCATCTTTGCACGGACATGCTGATATGGGTCTGATGCACAGGGTGACTGTGGTACACTGTAGCAATGTCACGCTGTGTAAGGTGCTGTCTGCTGGCAGTAGTTATGAGTACACATCGAGGTGAATGTACCTTGTTAGCCATGAGGCACTATTACTGTTAGTACTTCTGACTGACTGTAGTGTCAAGTACTGTATTCTGGTTGTGTTCCAGGTGTCTGCAGGCTGTGGGCCTGCTGACAGTAGCAATGATGAGTAAGGTGGAGTGGATACACAGTCACCTTTTCATAGCTAAGGTACAGCTGTACATATACATGTTTACCAGGTGTGTTTACATGCAACAGTGTGTGAGGAGCAATTGTGGCAGACAGTGTGACCTTGCATACATACCCTTGACACAGCCATCTAGCCTGCATACATGTCATCTGGGTGTTCCGTAGGACCGCAGGCTCACACATACAGAGGAGGTTACTTGAGTACTGGCACTAGGTCTCTCACTACCTTAGCCATTACATTCACTGCAACAGATTCGGCTGTCAGCACCTGTTGTCCCTGCCATTTCTGTCACATCCACTTGACTGTCATGCAGTTGATGAAGGTTTGCCTGGTACTGTGTATGACAGGTTTGGGGTATGTATTCCTGACACAGGTCAGCCTGTGTTAGTCTAACCTGACAATCACCAGCATGTGTGTCTGCTATCTCATATGCATGTCTGGCCTCTCGTGCTGATAGTGCACACAGAGTCATAGTCCTATACATGGGGCAACTGACGAAGGGCTGAGCACAGCCCCTACCTGCACAGTCTTACAAACGATAGTGCTAGATACATAACACAGATAGCACAGCGGTACTGTAGTGTGGCAGTGTCTGCGACTACTATTCAAGTAATTGACAATTGCAGGGACTGTTAGGATTGGCAGTGGTGGGTTTGAAGTCCCTTAACATGTTAGGGCCATCTCACATGCACATCGCTGCATGGGGACATGCATTGAGACACACCTGCACATGGAGGTGACACTTAGAGTAGATGACCTACCCATCTATTAATTTACAATGCACAGTGATACGACCATTGCACCACAGTGGCTTAGTGTTAAAAATTGTGTAACTGTGCTTGTACAGTGGATGATATCTGTATGGGCCGACACTGGGTTGGCAATGGGGGAGTTCACATGGTGGAAGAGAAACACAAAATGGTATAGCCATCACATACACACACTGAAGACAGCCACAGGAGCTCTGCATACAGAAACACATACAAAGTTGCCAATAGACATATTAGTAACCCTATGTTTCCCTTGTATGTACTATAGTGCTGCGTACACATGCCATGTTCCACATACATTATATGCCTGGGACATACACACCCTCTTTCAACAGGTAATCTTGCAAATGCCTTCATGGATGGTGGGATAACCCACCAGACATAGTGATTGGTCTCGTCTATTGCTCCTACAAACCTGCACAAGTCATAGTGTGACAGACTTTGTATCAGCATGATTTGTCAGTCAGGTACGTTGTCTGATGCTGGCATGTGTGTCAGTACAGTAACTGTGATATGTTTGACAATGATATCACAGGAATGCTCATTGTCAGGGGACACAGACCACATATAGGTTGCTAACATGTGGATATCCCATGTACATCTGTACAGATGGCCGGTATGGGCTGTATAGTGTTACATGGTGCATGTGAGGCAGATACCATTAACAGGGTCTTTAAAGTATTGTCATGGGTAGGGGGTCAACAGGCCTTAAAATGGTATAATGTATACACAACAGCCACAGGGGATAAGCTTGACACACTACTATAGTTGTCAGTATTGAGATTAGAACCCCTAGCTGTCTATTTCCACTATAGTAGTATGCAGTTATTGCACATGCTACAGAGCTTAGAGGGCTGACAAGTGTATACAGGTACATCTTGGATGAATGACATCAGCAGGCCTTGTAATGTAGGGTAATGGGATATGTACTGGGTGGTACATTCCTAAAAATGGTATAACCCATACCCCCAGAGGATATGAGTCTCACCCAAACACACACACACACACACACACACACACACTGATGTGAGTCTCTCTCACACACACACAGTTTTACACTTCCCAGTATTTAGATTAGAACCCCTACCTATATAGCTATGTATACTACAGTGTTACACAGTTATCACACTTGCCATGGAGCTTATAGGATTTAACAGTGTCACACCGTATGTTTAAGGTGATTACATCAAGAGCCCTTGTAAAGTATGGCTGTGGGAAATGTACTGGATAGGAGGGCATAAAAATATATTACCCTACAAACATACAGACTTACAAACACCTTCACACATACACACACACATTTGCCACAACTGTGTAGATCCCCTGCCTATCTAGTTATCTGTACTATACTGTTACTTAGTTATTACAAGCGCCGCAGAGCTTATATGGCTAAATGCTGTCCAAAGGTACTTCTAAGGGCAATGACAGCAGGACTGCTAACGTAGGGCAATGGAAAGTATTGTGGGTGGGAGAATCCTCAGTATACTTCATCCTTCAAACATACAGACTCTTGCACATACACTTATACACACACACATTTGCCAGACCTGAGAGTAGAACCCCTGCCTATCTAGTTATTTGTACTACAGTGTTACACAGTTATCTAAGAGCTATAGAACTTTCAGGGCTGGCAAGTGCCCAAGGGTGCATCTAAGGTGAATAACATCATCAGGACTGCTAAAGTTGGGCACTAGGATGTGTACTGGGTGGGAATGTTTTCAAAATACTTCAGCCTACAAACATACACACACACACACACACACACTTTCCAGAATTGGGAATAGAACCCCTGTCTATCTAATTATTTGTACTATACTGTTACATAGTTATTTCACATGCCACGGAGCTTATAGGGCTGGGGCTGTGCAAATGTTCTTCTAAGGGGAATGACATCAGCAGGACTGCTAAAGTAGGGCACTGGGAAGTGTGGGTGGGAAGGTCCTCAAAACACGTCATCCTATAAATATACACACACACATTTGCTAGAATTGGGAATGGAACCCCTGCCTATCTGGTTATTTGTACTATACTGATACATAGTTATTGCATGCGCCACAGAGATTATAGGGTTGGGGCTGTGCAAAGGCACTTCTAAGGGGAATGACATCAGCAGGGCTGAGAAAGTAGGGCACTGGGAAGTGTTGTAGGTGGGAATGGCCTAAAAGTGTTTCACCTACAAACAAACACACTCCCTCCCTCTCACAAATGCACTTACATTTGCCAGGATTCAGATTAGAATCCGTATCTATCTAGTTATTTGTACTATAGTGTCATGCAGTTATCGCATGCGCTACAAACTTTATAGGGCTGATAAGTGTCCAGTGGTACTTCTAAGGTAAATGACAGCAACAGATCTTTTGACGTAGGGCAATGGGAAGTGTACTGAGTGGGAACAGTCTCCTAATACTTCTACCTACAGACACACACACACACAGGCAGGTGATGTGATATTATAACCCCCACCTCAGTATTATTACACAGTAGGGCTTACCTTTTATGCTAGCCTGTGCGACTGGTTACAACAGATATGCCACTGTCCGCAGCAGGACATCACTTTATGTCAGTCAGGGTATCCGTATGTGTGACTCACTCTGTGTGTGTCCCTCTGTCACTGTCTGTCTCTCACTTCCCACATCTATGTGTGTGTATACTTGACATATCTGCTGCCCATATATATGTCTGAGTATCACAAGCAACAGATGCAGCTATGTCACATATGGGCCACCTACAGCTAGCTGAGGGTAATCCTGTCTGATGGTTGTGTGGAGGGACAGTTAAGGTGTACATAGCTGTCTGTATGCAAAGACATATATATACACAATACAGTCATAACGTCTGATGTGGGTTTCAACATGGTCTGCGATTCTCTAAGTGTAGGAGCATGCCCAGTGTGACCTTCTATAGTGAGAGTGGGACTCCAATCCAGAGATAGGTGCAGTCCGGTTCGGTGTTTTGTGTGCTACAGTCATACCTCTCAGAAGTAAACAGGACTTTCCTTGGGATATTGGGTTTGTTTAGCAGACATTTTCTGACATATCTGTAATCTGACACTGCAATATATTGTGTCATTACCTAGTGACAGAAATCCTCAGATCATCATAGTGCTTTACCAGAGGAATACAAGATGTATGATGCACAGACCAATATTATGAGCCCGGCTATATATGTTCTTGCCCAACAAGGCCAGTTGGGAGGTGTTGCTACAGCTGGTTGACTGATGATGCTGTGTAAATAGTCCAGCAACTTGGTGATATACTGGCTGGGGAGCTCCTGCTTGTGTGGTATCTTTCTTACTTGAGATGTCATATCCTGGTGTGGCAATACCTCTCAACTGTACATTGTTTGGCAGATTGTCCAGGTATTTGCCTAGAGATTTCGTCCAGTCTGCATAAACTTGTGTTTTTATGGCAAGTTAGTTGCATATAATTGAAGACTGACGTTACAAAATAATGACAGACATTACTGTTTCAGACTACATAACTTTCAGACAATTCCCGCTAATGCAAAACCTCTCATCCTACCAACTTTCTCAGTATGTAAGGGCAATATTTATTTATGACCTTGTCCAGATGTTTTGTTGTCAGAGGTTGGGAGGTATGGGTATGGGTACATAGTGCATTCTACTGTGCAGACATGCCCATTATATGTGTAGTATATTCCACATAGCACTGTGACTTCCAGGTATGTTAGTGGCAGAGCAGTACAGAGTAATGCGGTGAGCCACTGACAGACAGTTGTGTATAGGTTGGTGGTTTGCAATGATGTTAGTAGGGTATTGGTCCTGAAACCCTTATAATCTGCGCAGACGAGAGTGTAGCCCATGCTAAGACATTTCAGCACACAGAACCCCTGTGCAGCAGGGACACAGGTGGGATGACAGGACTGTCTTCTGTGTTTCCTGTGCACTTATACAGGGAGCACATCACTAGGGGAATTGAGGCACTTGGCTTGCTATTGACAGGGAATGAATTCCACAGGTGGAGGACTGTGTGGTACACATATCTGTCACACCAACAAGCCATACTGATATCACAGCCCAGGTTGATGCTGCGCCTACAGGTTGATGGAGTGGGCCTTCAGTTCCAGATGTGCTACAGTCCCATCATGGTAGGGTCTGGATTGCTTTGTATGCCCGACAGGGGTCACCTCAACAGAGTCTGTATGGAACAGGGTAGAGGAACAGTGCTATTAGCCTATCTGTGTAGGGTAGATGCTTGGGGATTGGGGGTAAGGCCTCAGTGTTTGCAAGACCCTTGTGGGTGGAGTCTACATGGTCTGTGGTGTGTAGGCTTGTGGGGTTCTCATGTGATTTTGCTTCTGAGGTGTCCATTGTTTGGGTTTTGTTTTGTTGCGGACCTCCACTTACATGGGTGTGTGTTGTGTATTTGCAGGTGATGTTTACTGACCACTTACATTGCATGGCACCTATGTTACTGCACAATCTGTTCTGGTGTGCACATTCTCCATTTGTCTGGCCAGCGGTTCCCTTTCCCCTTATGTGTGTCTCTTTGTCCTTCTGTAGTCCAGTCACAGGCTTTGGCCACAGTGGCTGCTGTTATGTATTTGTAATTCCGATGTGGGCAGGGTACATGCCTTTACATCACACACATTGTTGTGGACTTCACACTTCTAAGTGTACCTATTTAGCAGGTTGCCCGTTATTGCACCACTCTGTTTGCTGTAGTCCTTAGACGGTTTGTGTTGCTATATGCTATTATGAGGCTACATGTGGGCCTAGCTGTCATACCGTCACAGACTGACATCTGCACAGGCCAAAATATGATAGTCAGACAAAGGCCCACACAAGGTGACAGGGTGTTAATCATGTTCTGCCAAACATAGACAGTTGGGAGACTGGTTTGGTAATTGCTTGTTTGCTCTTAAGGGTTTGATGTCTGCTTCCCCACTGCCTGCCATTGCTGTTTTGACATGACCCTTTCTTGTTTGGCAAATAGTTGGCAGGCAAATGCAATGTTAGGACAAGCAGAACAGATATACAAAGCATACTTGTGCTCCTTCTGTGACAACCTGTGTCATTCCAGGGGTGTGGCTGTTGGCCACTGACACAGAAAGTTGACAGTCTTTTATACACTGGCAGTACACTGACCTTCAAGCACCTCAATGTCTGTGAGTTGACATCTGGACAACGCCATACGGGATTGGGTGATGGAGGCCTACATGTAGGGACCATTTTAAGTATTGGCCTTACAAACCTAGAAAGGTGATTCAATAACAGGTTTTGCATTAACATGCATGTTTCTATGGGTATGCAGTCTGACACTACAATCCGTCATTATTTTCTGACCATAGTCTTGCGTGATTTGCCAATGAATTGCCAGGCAACCACTATTTCATGTTATGCAGACCACAATTATGATGCTAACCTCTGGACATTCTAGAATGGGTCTGTACAGTTGAGAAGTTTGGTAGGCACTGTGTAGGTTACTCCAAGCTGTGAACTGTCCATATGTGTGGCCCCCTGTCCATGACCTGTACAGCTTTCCTGCATTAAAAGATATTGACATCTGGACAGTGTACATCTCCTACCGTAGGAAGGTGTAGCTGACATGCATAATAGTTGGCACTGCAGTCCTCTGAACATGTCCCTGTCAAAGACAGCACTGTACATAGGCCTCTACAACACAACAGCTGGGAGTAAGTGCTGGCCAAATCCTGACAGTATTAACCACAGATACACATAGCTCATTGACCCCTGCATATTGTGAACATGCAACAAGTTGTCATGTGTATTGGGACAGCCATAGCAATGTGTTTGCTATTTCCCAGCAAACATATATGTTACTACATTTCTGTGGAAATTTGGGGGGGGGGGTCACACCTGTCAACTGTACACATTTGAACAGGCTGTGCTGATATTTGCCTTACATTTTGGTTCCATTTAGTTTGCTATTCTGCCCTGTCTTGGAGACTAGAGGCATATCACTAAAGACCACAGGTCAGATTGTAATAGCATACATTTGAGTTTCAGACTTCTTACCCTTCAGGGCCTTACTGCAACTGTAAGACCTGCTCTGCAATCACTGTTAAAGTCTGTAGGGGGTATTTCATCATTGTCGCCATTTGTGGGCCTTTGCCAGACATTTCTTTATGGTTTTCTACAGCTGACTTGCTGGGTGAGCCTGAGGGTAGAGTATGGGACCCCCACACTGACATCCATGCCTGTGACCTATAACCCCCCAGTTAGTTGGCCCCCTCATATACTGCAGTTGGATTTGTCATGTTGGGTACTACTGCATAGTGTGGGGAGGCCAGTATTGGGCAAACATTTCCTGGTGTCCCACATAGCTGTCAAGTTGTCTGCTTCTATCCCAGTAGGCCACCCCATTCCCTTGCATGCAGGCAGCAATACCATAGATATGCTACCAGAACATACTAATACATTCATTTATTGTTAAGAAGACTGACTTATCTTGTGCCTGCGGCAGTTGTATGTATGGTGCTTGTGGGCTGCCTATGTCGGATGCAGGCAGTACACTGCCTATATGTGGTAAGTTACAGGTAGTGTGATGTATGTGTCATCCACTTTACTGTGTGTGCGAGTCAGAGAGGGGTGTCAGTCTCTGGGTGCCTACAGTATCAGTGTGTGTGTGCTATGCATTGCCTCTTTGCCAAGGCCAGGCCATACTGGGCACCCCTCCATCTGCCTACAGGAGCTGGCTCAGGGGATTCTTCCTCTGAGTCCCTCTGTGCCTGAGAGGACCTTGGCAATGGTGGGAAGCTGTGTGGCCCTTCCCCGTGCTGTTCCTGCTGCAGCTGTTTCAGCAGGATCATATTGTGTGGCATGGCACATACTATGAACATGTGTGCACATGTGGCCGGAGAGTACTGCAAGGTTCCACCAGATATGTCAAGGCAGCAGAACTGTGGCTTGAGCATCCCAAACACATGCTCAGTAATGATCCTAGTTTGTGTGTGTGCCTCATTATGGCATTCTTGAGTGGGTGTGTATGCATTTCTGATGGGTGTCATCATCCACAGCTCCAGTGCATAGTCAGCATCCTCCACCAGATGGCCATACGGGATGTCCCCCCTGGCAAGTCCCTGATACAGCTGTGAGGAATGCCATATGTAAGAATCGTGATAGCTTCCAGGGCTGCCAGCACACGCATTCATGATAATGCCCTGGGTATTGCACACGACCTGGCAGTTGACGGAGTGGAAGCCCTTGCAGTTTATGTAGACCCTACCCTGCTCACCCGGTGGTGCTTTGATGTGGATGTGCGTGCAGTCTATGGCACCCAGTACCTCCGGGTAGTCTGCTACACAGTGGAAGAGGTGCATATTGCTGGTCCACTCCTCATGGGTGCTGGGGAAGTAAATGTGCTCACTGGCATGTGGTAGCATAGCATACTGGAACTGGAAGAGACCCCCATGATGTCTCCAGTAGGCCTTTGGAAAGTACCTGTAGCTAGTATTCTTAAGGCTACACATACCTTGGTATCCACTGGGGTGGGTTCCCCTCTGTTGGCTGTGGGTCTGAGGTGTGGCCAGCACAGCTCACAGAGTTGCTGAAGTATGTCCCTGTCCACCCTGTAGCGATCTATCTCTAGATCATGTAGCCCCTGGTAGGTTACCCTGAGTCTGAACACTGTTCTCCTACTTCTCAGTCTGGGGCGGTTGCCAGCATTATTCTCCTCACTGCCGTCAGCCTTCACCACATACTGATGTATCAAAGCAACAGCAGCCCCTAACATTTTGTCGTTTAAAATTCCCCCAAGTGTGTACACCAATGGTGCAGAGTTTGTGGCAAAAAAACAGACTGAAAGGTGTTTGCACAGTTTACACTGTTGTGCTGCAGATGATGCCTGTATGATTGGCTGGCTATAATAGATTCCATCTGCTTGCTATTTTATTGGTACTTGATTGCTTTTATTCTGCTATTTCCCTTTTTTTCCCTTTCCCATTTCCACCCCTTTTAAGCCCTGAGGCACGCCTCGCAAACCCGGTGCCCAAATGTAAACAGTTCTGCTATTTCTGTTTTTTTTTTTTTTTTTTGGTTGGTTTTGTTTTAGACCCGGTGCATGCCACACAAACCCGTTTAGCTAAAGTAAACACTTTGCAGTAGAAATGGCCCTCCCCTGGATACGAACATACTCTTCATTTCATGGAATAAGTCAATACCACCTCGGACACACCCCCTTGCTTAGCTGTGCTTAGCTAAGCTCAAATGGGAGCCGTGAGCCGTGAGCTCCAATGTGCTTACACCAAGCATGACACACCCCCTTTTCATGTCAGCTGCTCCTCCTACTTAGACTGCTGAATTATAGCTCCTACATGGTTAGATGCAGCCAAAGAATGGTCTCCCATTTAGTGATTCAGTAAAATTTGCCCATTTGCATACCCCACTGGGTT
The DNA here is from genome assembly GCF_019279795.1 of Protopterus annectens. Taxonomy (NCBI): domain Eukaryota; kingdom Metazoa; phylum Chordata; order Ceratodontiformes; family Protopteridae; genus Protopterus; species Protopterus annectens. Next base: position 1,281,666,671 of record NC_056739.1, on the reverse strand, counting down.
AGTCCCCGGTTACACCTCTATACCACAGCCTTCCTCCTTAGCAACCAGTGTTACTTGTTATTGTTTTGATTCTGCATGCCATAGATTATAATGGCAAAATGCAGATTTCCCTTACAATTGTCTTTTCATATTTTTTTTTTCATTTTCAGCACATTCCCATTTGCATGCTGCTGCCCTATGCTTAAATGGCTGAAATCGGCCAAAAAAAAAAAAGTTGATATTTATAATTTTGCATCTCTTTTCCATGCTAATGGCCATATTTTTGGCCTTTGCATAATGATTATAATACATGCTTTACTTTGAGCTGTCATGCCTCCGTTTTGATTTTTGCAGAAATGTATTTGGCTAGTAGTAGTAGTACATTTCTGCAGCAGACACTATTCTGGCACGGATGCCTGTCTGCTTACTGAATCGCTAATTTACCTCATTTGCATGATTTTTACCAGCAAATGAGGTAATTAACAATCTGAAGTAGGAACTTCATTTGTCAGCAACCTTTGGGATACAGATCCGATCTCGGATCTGAGCCGGCAACTTCTACCACAGCATAGATCCGAGCTCCTAGCTCCTCCCTTTACCCATAATCCCCTGCCAACCCTGACTGACCTCAGATCTAGTTTGCCGCGCTTCAAGCTACAAGCTGGATTTCGAGCTCCTGCTATTTGGATAAGTTTTTTCTTGTGTGAGTGTGAACGAGTGTTTAGGTATCCTATATTTAACTTATTTAACTTATTTTGTGTTTATTTTTCCTCCCTGCCCTCGCTGGTCGTAGTGTGTGTTTGTGGTGTGTGTAGGGGCCTAGTGAGTGTGTTTTCTGTATTATTATGTCGGAGGCCCCTAAAGCCACCTTTTCAAAGTGGACCAAGTGTGGCCATAAGCTCTCAGCGGCGGATGGCCACACCCGGTGCGTTAGGTGCCTTGGGGTTGAACACCTCTCCTCGGGATGCGTGATTTGCACAGCGTTCAACCCCAGGGCACTTAAGGACCAGAGGTCAAAGCTGATTCTGGCGGGCCTTTTGCCCCCGGATTCGGTTCCGGCCTCCGGTGCTTCTGTGGCCGCTACCCAGCCCTCGGTGGTAGCCACCCCTGTCTCCCTCCCTCCAGTCAGGACTCAACCTCCCGCTTCGGCTCCGGAGGAGAGGGAGGCCGGGAAAGCCAAACGGAAGGAAAAGCACCATAAGCGGCGGGCCGAGGACTCCTCCTCGGCCCCGCCCGCCAAACGGGCTTCTCCATCCAGAGCTTATGGATCGCCTCCTCCTCGGCTCCAGTCCCCTTGTTTCTCACCGGGACCCGGGGAGGAGGGGACCCGGTCCCCGTCGAGGTCATCGAGGCGACACTCTAGGTCTGCCTCGGTGGCCTCTTCGAGGTCCACCTTTAGCATGTCAGATGCAGACATGGACCGGATGATGAGGAGGTTCATCCAGGCCCAGCTGCAGATGAGAGTGCTCTTGCCTTCCCCCCCTCCCGGGGGGGGCTCAACCCCATTTTTTGCTCCATTCGCTCCTTCTCCGACCCGCTTTCCGGGTTTGGAGCATTCAGAGCCGAGCCGCGTTGGATCCGGGGGTGGGTCAGAGCCGATAGTACTGGTTACTTCGGCTCCGACTGGTCCCTCGAGCTTGTCGGATCCAACCTCTTGGAGCCGTGGGCTGAGCTTCGGATCCGAGGGATTCGGTGTGACTTTGGCTCCGTCCGGGTTAGAGCACACGGGTCCTTCGGATCCGAGGGTCTCGCCCCAGATCTGGTCCCCGCTTCGGATCCGAGTGGGAGTCGACTCTTGGATCCTATCAAGAGTGGCTCCCCCTCGGCTTTCGCGGTGGTGGATAGGGCACTGTTGAGTGCATCCGGGCCTCTGGTCCTGGCTTCGGCTCCCCCCTGCGCTCCCTCTCATCTGGTTCAGGCTCCCATCACCCGGCCTTCGGGGCAGCCTGCTTCAGCGCCTCTGGGTGTTCCTTTGTTACGTGACATTGCTGGTGAGTCTTCCTCGGACAGTCCCCCGAGGAGTTCCCTCACAAAGCTAAGTGTAAGAGGAGACACGTGGACTCCCCTGAGTCCCTTACGGAAGATACGGACTTAGATGAAGGGAAAGGCTCCCCAAGGTCACCCCCCAAGGATGTCTCCTTTGGAGACATCATGGAAATGCTCAGGATTAGGGGAGGGTGGTCTGCCCCCAAGGCTTCCTCCGATGAGTCCGTATTCCTAGAGGCGTTCGAAGCAGGGCCATCTACCTCTTGGGTGTCCCCTCCTCCCGACCCCCTGGTGGACCTTATTTCCACCAGGGCTTGGAAGGAGCCGGACACTGTAGAGCCAGTCCCCAAGTGCCCGGATAGGATCCTGAGTCCCCCTGCAGAAAGAACCCACTGGAGCAGAGGTCCCCCCGTGGATGCCATGTTGGTGGCGGTGGCCACTAAGAGGGAGTTGGCTCAGGAGAGCTCCGCAGTCCACCCGCCGAGCAAGGAGTCTCGAGCGATGGACCGCCTTGGGAGGCGGGTCTTTAGTTCAGCAACCTTCTCCATGAGGGCGCTGAACTATATGGCACACGTCATCCGGATGCAGCGAGATCTAATAAAAGAATACGCTGCCTCCCCCCAGAGTCCATGTCGGAAGGGGACAGGCAGCTGTACTCCTCCCGAATGTCCACTCTACGTTCAGTTTCCAACACCTCTATGCGGCTCTTGTCTCACGCCACGGAAGGAGCCGCTAGAGCTGGCGGAGCCGGCCTGGTAATGAGGCGCCAAGCCTGGCTCCGACATTGTGACTTCTCGGAACCCTTTAAGGCGTCATTCGCGAATGCCCCCGTTGATGGTTCTGCACTGTTTGGCAAAACCGTTTGCGACACTTTAGTCCAGAGCGAGAAAGACGGGAAGACGTTGTCTGCCGTCGGAGTCCACTTCTCTGCTCCCCAGAGGTCCTTTTCTAAGAACCAAAAGGGTCAGAAGAAGATGTGGTTCTGGAAATCGCATCAGTCCCAGTCTGCGCCGGACAACCAGTCCTCTCGTAGCAGAGGAGAACAGGGAGGACGCGCCCAAGAGGCAGAGGGGGACCCAGAAATTTTGGGTCCAGAGAACCCTTCTCTGAGAGGCCCACGCAGAACCCCTGAGGGGTTGCCCGGCTGCTCCACTCTGGAGGCAGTCGGGGGCGTCTTTCGAAGCACCTAGCAATGTGGGAGTCCATAACAACAGATCGCTGGGTGCTTCGCATCATATCCAGAGGCTACCAAATTCCCTTTATTGTAACCCCCAAAACCAGAAGCCTCCCCGACGTACCACCCAATCAGAGGGAGGCGGCTGCTAGAGAAATTCAGCAGCTTTTACAAAAAAGAGCCATCCAACCCGTCCCCCCAGATCAGTTCAGATCAGGGTTTTACTCCAGGTTCTTTCTGGTGCCAAAAAAGACGGGGGACTTGAGGTCCATCCTCGACCTCTCTCTTGAACCTGGCAGTACCCAAAGAAAAGTTCCGAATGGTCACGCTACAATCTATTCTCCCCCTGTTACGGGAGAAAGACTGGATGTGCTCGATAGACCTCAAGGATACGTACTACCACATTCTTGTGGACAGACGTTCCAGGAGGTTCCTCCGCTTCCGGCTGGGAGCCAGTCGCTTTCAGTTCAGGGCCCTCCCCTTCGGTCTCACCTCAGCCCCCAGGGTGTTCACCAAAGTCTTGGCGGTTATAGCGGCCCACCTGAGGCTTCAGGGAATTCAGGTCTTTCCGTACCTGGACGACTGGCTCCTTATCGCCCCAACAAGGCATCTGCTCTGTTCAGGCAGGGATTATTTCCTCAATCTTGCTCCATGCCTAGGGTTGACTGTCAACATGACCAAATCCTCTCTGGCTCCTACACAGGTAATAGATATTATAGGGGCGAGACTGGATTACAGACTAATGCTTGCCTTCCTGACTCCCGATCGGCTTCAGAACCTGAGGTTGCATGTTCAGGCCATTCTCCAACTTCCTGCTCCACCGGCGGAATTGATCCTGAGGGCTCTAGGGTCCATGGCGGCAGCAATTCCTCTACTGCCTCTAGCCCGTCTAAATATGAGGGTCCTGCAGTGGACCCTCCAGGTACAATGGTCCCTGTCTCGCAACCCCCTGTCCCATCCTATTCCCCTAAGCAGGGCTTGCAGAGGGTCGCTCATGTGGTGGCTCCAGTCCCCGAGTCTTCACACGGGACGACCATTCTCAATGCCTTCCCCCGTCGCCACAGTGACCACGGACACCTCTCGCCTGGGGTGGGGGGGCACTATTCAGGCAGAACGGTCCAAGGCACGTGCAATGACACAGAGACCTCCTTGCATATCAATGTCCTAGAGATGAGGGCGGTGCTTTTGACGTTGCAGGCACTTCACAGCCTTCTTCCGATTGGGACGATTGTGGTACAAATGGACAACATGTCAGTTGTCTGGTACATCAACAAACAGGGGGGAACCAGGTCTTATCCTGTTTGTCGCGAGGCCATGAGAGTGTGGGAATGGGCGATATCCACCAACCGCTTTCTCATTGCAACGCACATTCCGGGACGGTCCAACATCCTAGCAGACAGTCTCAGTCGTTCGATTCTGACCCCATACGAATGGTCTCTCAATCCTCTAGTAGCGAAACAAATATTTGCCCAATGGGGACAACCCTGTTGCGATCTTTTTGCCTCTCCTTCAAATACCAAATGCAACAGTTACTTTGCTCTAATCCCCCCTCAGGGGGAGTCCCCGAGAGACTCTCTAGTACATGCTTGGCCTCCCGGTCTCCTTTACGCATACCCTCCATTGCCCATGATGCTAAAACTCTTACAGAAAGCCAGTCAGCTGGGGAGCAAAATGATCCTCATTGCCCCATTCTGGCCTCGTCAAACGTGGTTCCCGTACCTGTGGTCTCATTTGATTCATCCACCCTGGATTCTGGATCCCCTCCCGGATCTCATTACTCACCATCTGGGTCTTCCGACCCCCAACTTGGTCAACCTCAAGCTGACTGCTTGGTTGCTCCAGTTCCACTCCTGATAAGGACTCCCGGAATCTCCTCACCAGTCAAAGCCATCCTAGTAGCAGCACATAAACCTTCCACCAGAAGGGTCTATCGAAGTAAGTGGAAACGTTTCTCCATTTGGGCGGAGCACCATCACTTAGATCCTTTCATGGCGCCTCTTACGTCAGTTTTGGATTTTCTAACTACCCTTTTTCATCAAGGGGCTAGCTGCTCTACAGTCAAGGTACAACTAGCAGTGATTTTGCATTATCATGTAGGGCATGAATCGGGCCCTCTAATTACTTCCAAGCTTTCCTCAAGGGTACCTTCCTTCTCAGACCTCCGGTCAGGGAGGTAGTACCCCCAAGGGATTTATCTTTGGTTCTACAGGCCTTGACAAGCCCCCCTTTCGAGCCGGTGGCTACGGTTGATCTTAAATACCTCTCTTGGAAGACGGCCTTCTTGGTGGCCATTACTTCAGCTAAAAGGGTCTCTGAGCTTCAGGCTCTATGTGTTAAACCGCCGTACTTAGCCTTCCATCAGGATAGAGTTTACCTCAGGATCAATCCGTCCTTTCTGCCTAAGGTATCTTCGGAAGCTAATATTAATCAATGTATTAATCTTCCCGTGTTCTTTCCCAATTACCAGAACAAAGGAGAGTACAAACTGCATTCCTTGGATGTGCACAGACAATTACGCTTTTATATTCATCGAACTGCTGGTCATAGGCAATCTGACCAGTTGTTTGTCTCCTTTGCCAAAACAAATTTAGGCAGGTCAATTTCTAAAGTTACCCTGTCACGGTGGATAGCTAGTTGTATCCTCTTGGCATATCAGAGTTCGGAAGGCCTGCACCTCAGGGAGTCCGAGCTCATTCTACTAGGGCTGTCGCTACTTCGGCGGCTTTTAAATCTAGGGTTCCCTTAGATGATATTTGTTCCGCAGCCACTTGGGCCTCATCTCATACCTTTATCAGCCATTACAAACTGGATGTTGTCTCCAGAGGTAGGGCGTCCTTTGGCTCTGCAGTGCTCGAATATTCTTCCATAAAGGCCACCCAGGATTCAGGTAGCTGGGGACTCTGTCCCAAAGGTTGCTGACAAATGAAGTTCCTACTTCAGATTAAGAAGTTATGTACTCACCATAACGTTCCATCTGAGTAGGTATCTTCATTTGTCTGCAACCATCCCCCCCTCCTTCCCCCTGACCTATAGGATTCTGTTTAGGATCTATCTTAGATAAGCCCCTTCCGGGGCACAGTAACAATGGTTATATTGGGCAAACTTGATCTGAGGTCAGTCAGGGTTGGCAGCGGATTATGGGTAAAGGGAGGAGCTAGGAGCTCGGATCTGTGCTGTGGTAGAAGTTGCCGGCTCGGATTCGAGATCGGATCCATATCCCAAAGGTTGCAGACAAATGAAGATACCTACTCAGATGGAACGTTATGGTGAGTATATAACTTCTTTTTATTTTGTGGTGTCAGTGCATTCCCCCAGCCTGGTTTACTGAATCACACAGGCTCCAAACTCTGTGTTTGAGCCGTGCCTCTATTCTGACACGGGATTTTCATTTACTGAATCCCAGGGTCAGACTGTATTTCATGAAATAGTTGCATTTTGCACACAACTCTTCAGAATACATGCACAGTAATAACCACACACTGTAAGCACTTTTACACTCTTTGAGATACTTCGAATAACTCTAGTTATGCCCTTGATAAAATACAAAGTTATAGTTATTGCCAAAACACAGCACTTTGCCAAAAAAAATGCAGTTGCCTTGCTTTGTTTACACTTAGTGTACCCTTTTTGCCCTTATTATATTAGTTTTGCTCGTTTAATCTCTTTTCATGCCCATTGTACTTTTCTTGTGCTTGTTTTACTCTAAATATGCCCATTTTGCCTCAGATACACTCATTTTGCTTTAAACATACTCATTTTGCTATACTTGTTTTGTTTTTCTGATAATCATTTCATCAGATATCTTAATCTTAAAATTTTGCTTAGTTAATAAACTTTTTGTGCCTCCCACTTGTTTAATAATGCGGTTTGTGCCCTTGTAATGCTCTGTTTTATCTTTTTTATAAAACAAGTAGTTTGTGTGAATTTTCATTACCTTTGATTCTTTTCTGGCTCTCTTTTGTGCTCATTTACTGTCATCTCTGCATCTCATGGCTCCAAATATCAATCTCTGGAATCCTGGTTCTGACACCATGTTGCTGTCCTACTTTGACACAGTAGTAGAGTCTTCGTGGGCTCTGTTCAAGCAGCTTTATTATATACAAATACATCACAATAGAAGTTTTCTGACATTAACTTATGTAACTTGTATACAAACTAACTACTGCAATCATACATGCTCACTCTCTGGCTGCACTCTCAAAATGCCACTGGGAATAGCACGTGCCCAGTATTTATATGTGCATGTTCAGTCCTTGATATGCTTCTTAAAGGTACAGCACATAACTCTGATCTACAGGCATTGAGCAATTTATGTAAAATCGGATTGATGTTAATTGTATAAAAGAATGTACATGATGTATAATATTTGCAACTGTGAACTTATTAACATGGTTTGTTTTCTTTTATATAAATGTATCTTTGCTATATCATAAGTGGTAATTCAATAATAATGTTAAAAAAGGAAAGATTTGGCAGTAATGCTGTTTAATGTGCAAATTAGCTGCTCTAAGCTTGTCTCAGTGCATTGTTTTAATCACGCTAAGTTTTGGGTTTCAGTTCTAAGGGAAGTATTATAGATAACATTTACTTTCTGGGTGTTTTATGTCTGTACAGGGCACTGCTAACTTCTTGATGTAATAATACAAATAAAGACTGCTTGCAAGGATAATGCTGCAACAAAACAACTTAAGCTACCTTGACAAGGCAATTTCAAGTATTAGTGACCTTTAGGATGATTTAAAGGCAAAAATTAACAAATAAAGCAAAAATAAGATAGTAACATTGACAATAAAACACACCTCTTATTTGCAGGATTCACTCAGCTCCCCTCAGGGTGAGGTGAAGAGCACCAAGCAGATCGGAGCTCTGTGAGATGAGCAGATTTGCTCAAGTAGAATACTGGTTTGTTGAGTGGGCACTTAGTATTTATTTATTTTACATTTGTTTACCGGGAGTGTCTGACTGGGCCAGAAGCCCATTTTCAGTAGAGGCCCAGGGAGAAAAGCATTATTATGCTATTGTTTGTTATATAATGTCAAAAACAGAGGAAAAATATAAGGTAGAGGTAAAAAAGTTAACATATACACTGAAGTAAGAATAGACTTAGATACAACATGGTAATTTGATTGTCATGAATAAAATAACAGATCAGACATTTGTACTGCTTAATTAATTGTCATTGAGTTTTTATGTAAATATGTGTATAAGAAGGTAATGAAGAGAGAGAAACCATGCTTGGGTTATACTGATGGGAAAAGTAAAAAACTTAGAAGCTAGGTGAGTGTGGCAAAATGAGGAAAAAGTTCATCCTGGGGTAGTGCAGGAACAGAGACACTTATTCGTTAGGTGTTCCTTGAGGAGCAGTTTGAATTTGGAAGAGCTAGCAGTGTTAAGTATGTGTTGGGGAATGGAGTTCCAGGTCTTTGGTATTTGGTTGGACAGCAGGGAATCCCTGAAACTATTGTTGTTTTAGTGACCTTTAGTAGAAGTTTGTTGGAAGACTGCAGGGATCTACTATTAGTGTAATGTTGAACTAGGTTTTTGAGGCCAGGGCAGTTTTCTGGTTGGTGAATAATGGTGTGCACAATTCTAAGTTGATTGAGAGATAGAAGATTTGGTAATTCATTCCACTGTAGCTGGTGGAGACCTGAGCAGTGGTGTGATCTATTAAGGTGGTTCTTAGAAAATCTGGCTGTTTTATTGTAGCAAGCCTCTAATTTGTTTAGGTCTGATTTTCTAAGGTTTGTAAAAATGGGAGAGACATACAACATAGTGGATGGTAGATGTGTCCTGGCTATAGACCGGAAGTGTGAGTGAGGAATGGATTGGCTCTGAACAGTGAGCCAAGTCTGATGTGGATCTTTTTGATTGATAGGGCTATGTGTTTATCATATTTTAGGGAGTTGTCAATTGTGATGCCTAGCAACTTGGTATGGTCAACAGGTTCAATTATGGTGTTGTTAGAGGAGTGGATGATACAGCAATAGTTTTGTCTTGTTTGGGTTATGTATGAGTTGGTTATCAGACACTGTTCAATGTCTGTAAAAGATTTTTGGGTTCTAGATAGGAGCTCAGGAAGGAAGGGAGCTGCGCAGATGAGTGAGGAGTCACCTGCGTATTGTATAATGGTAGTTAGGTGGGTGGTGGTATTGAGTTTATTGGTAAAAATAGTAAAGAGTAGTAGCCCAAGAATAGAACCTTGTGGGACACCAGCTGAGACTGGTAGTAGGGTTGAGATCACATTTTGCCACTTGACTGCTTGTTGGTGTTCAGACAAGTAGCTGTTAAACCATGAAATGGCTGAATTTGAGAGGTTTAAGTCAGCTAGTTCTTTAAGAAGTTTTTGATGGGATACCATATTGAAAGGAAATTCACCCCGGGGATCACGTCAGTCGCCCTGCTAGACAGGGTCCAGGGAAGTAAATAGTGTGGGAAGAAATAGCCAGGGAATTGTTATGGCTAAGCTTGTATAGGCCATAGGGCTGATAGCCTAGTACCAACCTATGAACCTCTGTCAAGGAATGTAGATGATACAAATTGACCATTGTTTCTAAGCTGGTTGACTGTGTCTGTAAAGCTTATAAGAGCAGTTGTGGTACTGTGTTTTGGTCTAAGACCATGCTGCAAGTTGGAGAGAAGGGTGTCGTTAGTAGATAGAGCAGGAGTTGTGAATGCATGCGTGTTTTGAGAATTTTGGCTGTGGCGGAGTATTGCAATTCGCCTATAGTTTGAGAATTCTGTAGAAGAGCCTCCTTTATGCAAGGATGATATGAGAGATTTTCCAAAGTTTGGGAACATATTGTTCAGAGATAGAGCAGTTGATTACTGTGGAGACTGAATATGAGATGGAGTCTGCTGCCATCTTAAATTCATTTGGAAGTAGGTCAGCAGCAACTGATGTAGGCTTTAGTTTGTGTAGGAGTTTATTTGTGGTGCTAGTTTGAATTGGTCTAATAGAGACTTTAGTTGAGAAGTAAAACTAGGGGAACAATTGTTGGGGTATTATATTTTTACTAGGGACAGTATTGATCTTATGAACTGTTTGTTAAATTGGGTAGCTATGGACTCTGTAGTATTTGGGGAGGCAGGGGTTGAGGAAGTGCATTGTCCTGGGTTTAAGAGTTGTTTTATGGTGCCCCAGAATTTTTGTTGGTTGTTTTGATGTTTTTATTGGATTATTGTATAGTAAGACTTTCTGTCATTTTTTTATTTGTTTTTTTGGCTAAATTTCTTAACTGGCGATGTGTTAAAAGGGAAGTTTGGTTTTTCATTATTTGATAGTCTGACCAGGTTCTATCTCTCGGTTTCATGAGCAGTTTAGTATCTTTTTTAGCCATATGACTGGTTTTGATTTTACACAGTTTTCTAAGGGGTGCCAAGCTGTTGAGGGTAACAAGGAATTTATTATTAAAGTATTGGACTGCATTGTCTAACTGGAGATGTTTTAGAGGGGTCCAGTTGCATTGTTTTAGGAGAGAGTTAAAGATTTTGGTGGAAAAATGTATTTTGCTGCGGATATATTTATATGTAATGTTTTTAGTTGGGCATATTCTGTGCTGGAGAAGATAGGTGAGCCTATAGTCACTAAGAGTGTCTGGGAGGCAGCCAAACTGGTGACATTTGGATGGCCTGTTAGTAAGTGTCCAATCCAGGATGGAATGTTTGTTACTGTGCTTGTCAATTCTAGTTGGGGAGCAGATTTTTTGACAGAAACCGAAGAGGTTAATGAAGTTGGTTGGGCTATCAGAGGTGCAGCTGGACCAATGTAGGTTAAAAATCTCCTAAGATAATTGTTTCTTGGTTAAATGTTGAGACAGCTCAGCAAAGAAGGTTTTCAATTATGGAGGTATTGTTACTGGAGGAGGATATAAGCTGCTATAATGATAATGCTTTTGTTAGTGTTTAGTTGGAGACATGAGACTTGTATTTCTGAATATGTATGATCAGGGGGTTTGCTTTCTATACGTTCCAGGGTAAGTGTATCCTTGTAGATAATGGCTATGCCTCCACCATGTTTATGAGACCTGTCAATTCTATGGATATTGTATCCTTGGGTTAGGATATTGCTGTCTTTTATATGGTGTTTTAACCAGGTCTCAGTTAATACTGCAGTATCTAGGGAGTATGTGGAGAGGATAGCATGAAAATCATAGATCTTGTTAAAATGCTTCTTAGATTCATATTTATTGTTTAGAAGTGTGCTGGCAGTATCTCCCTTCATCACACTATATGTGACACCCCATCACTGGACTGGTAATCAAGGAGCGTCAATCCCCACCACTGACAAGAGTGGGGGACGTAGACTGGGAGGATGACAGGTACACACACAGTATTAACAGATGAGTCTCTGTCCATCAAGTATAATTTCCCTTAAGAGTACATAGAGACCACATTCAGTCCAGGGCTGGTTTCTCCCTCCTTTTGTTCTTCACCTTGCCTCTGTGGACATTTATATGCTACATGGCCCCACTGGTTGCATTTAAAATATTTAACCCTTGATTCTAGCGGTGTACCTGAACTATCAGCTTCCCCTGTTACTGGTGGACTCTGTTGGGGTGGTTTTGCCTTGCCACCATGGGTTCCCTTAGACCCATGTGTAGCACTGGGTATCCCTTTCCCATGCAGTGATGCCCTGCTTGCTAGGTATAGGTGTCCATTTTTCCCCAACTCATCTGCAGTATTACATTCCCTGTCTGCTAACCAGATTCTCATGTCGCCAAGCAAAGTGCTAAGGGCTTGTTCCTTCACCAAATGGTCTCTCAGTCCTTCAGAAGTGGTGACCTGACACCTACTCACCCATCTATAAAAATAAGTGCTTAGTTCAACAATATATCCACACACGTTTTCATCTGCCTTGCATCTATGCTCACAAAGCTTTTTTTCTGTAAGCTTCAGGTGTTAACTTAAAACACTCTAATAAACAATTTTTAGCAGTATTATAATTTAAGCAATCAGTATCAGACTATCTATAAATAGCAGTTACAGCTTTAGGAGTAAGGGGGTCAGGAACCTTACCCAGAGCCCTTGGTCAACATTATACTGTTTACATACCCTTTCAAACATATGAATAAAACTATAAAAATTATCACCCCCTGTAAATTGTGTTAGAAATGTACTGACCTATATTGCTTCTGGGGTTCAATTATTCCCTTCCCCATTACCTCCATGACCCTGGTGAAGAGTCAGAATTTTCTTTTCATGTTGCCTCTGCCGCTCATTTTCTTCCGCCTCCAAACATCTCAGTCTCTCATTTTCTTCTGCCTCCAGATGTCTCAGTCCCTCATTTTTTTCAGCCTCCAAACATCGCAGTCTCTTGGCTGATTGTATTTCCAAATGTTTGGCCTCCAGTTCAAGTCTCTTTAACTCCAGATGGATTTTTAAGTCCTCTGTGGACAGGTTGGACTGTCCATTTTCTGAGAGCTGTACATCCCCAAGGCTGGTCTAGTTGTCCTCCTGGTTGCTGGTCTGTGATGCAGCTGTGACTAAAGCTGCAGTCATTTCTTCTTTAGTCAGGATGGCATACACCAGTCCTTTTTGGCACATCTCAGCCAACTGGCTCCTTGTCAGCTTGCCATATCCTCTGCTGACACGCTTGCCTGCTCTCCCTGACTAACTAAGCTAACAAAAAAGTAAATAAAAATATTGTGATTTGAAAGTCTGAATGTTCACTTTGTGACCGCTTGAGAGTACACCTTCTTTAGTGACCACTATTTACAAGCTACAGGAGTACAATATCCACACCACTGAATCCCAGTATGTGATGTGATGATCCCACCACCGCCAGCCAATAAAAGTGATGCCCCAACACTGGACCGGTAATCAAGGAGCCTCAATCCTCACCACTGGCACCAGTGGGGGATGTACATTGAGAGGATGACAGGTACACACACAGTAGTTTCAGATGCAGCTTTCTGCATTGAGTGCAGTTTCCCTTAAGAGCACACAGAGACCACAGTCAGTCCAGGGATGGTTTCTCCCTCTTTCTCCAGATCCCAAATAAGACTCCCCACTGGCACAGCTATAGAGATCTCAGCTGAGTGGCCAAGACATCCTGCAACCTCTCTGTCCAACCGATGCTTTGTGTCCCTGCCCAAGTAGCTAACACACACACACACTCTTTGAAGGTTGATATATATATATATATATATATATATATATATATATATATATACACACACACACACACACACACACACACACACCTGGGAAAGGCTGGCACAGGTTTACTAGCTATGCCCCCTTTTGCCCAGACTATAAGGTAGTTAATCACTGCCATCAGCCAGCTCCTTATGAGCTACTTTAAGGCCGTTAGCAAAGTGTGTCCAATCTTACTGTGTAATGTTACTATTAATAGAAATGGTAGTTTGACCAAGAACAAGGCTATTAGGAGTGGCCCACAGTGTCACCAGATAAATATGTAAGTGCTCTCATAACTTAAATATCTGTGGACAGATCAACCACAATAAAATGTTTAAATATATTTAATAATAAAAGAGCAAGATGATACTAAATATATATTTACAGTGACAGAGTTTAAAATCACAGGAAATATTTAAAACGACATTGCAGGACAGTCTCAAATAAATAAAGAAAAACATTTAAATTAAGCTTTGCTACATTCCTGACTGTATCTAGAGTTACTAGTCCCTATTACACTTACTTAATCAAAACAAGGCAGATGTGAGTGGATCTTGATGTTGTCAGGCCCACGATAGAATACAGAATGCTCTGTCTGTCTCAGAGATTTCTCAAATTAATATCTCAAATATTACTGCTGGGATAACTTGCAGAATAACATCATAGCTTGTCATCTGACTCCTAGTTCCCAGGCCCAAAATAACCATTAATGGCAGCTAGTAGCATTTATCATCTATCTGTGAAAATACATAGACCTCAGGTCTTATGCAGCTGATGGAAGTCATAAAACGGTTGCATCCCTTCACATTTCAAAACTAGTAATTATTTCATCTTAATGACAATAGAGAAAGCTCCCTAGTGTATAAGGTTTACCCCGGATATCACTTCTGTTTCACTGTTAGACAGAGGCACAGTATACTAACCTCGAAAAAGGGCATAGCAAAATTAATTTAAAATGGGTGGCGAAAGCCAAACACACTCTGGCTAGGCTTATAAATGCCCTAGGGCAGATAGCCTAGTATGAACCTATATATATTGTGTCTGTTGTTGCACTGACACTGAAAGATAACATCTTTTTATGGCCTGGTCATAAAGTAATTTAATTTCAGTTATTTTTCTGAAGTTAACCTCCTGTTTTCCAATTTCCACTGTTACAACAGTGCATGTTCATTTCTGTTCTTTTCAAGTAGGGTACACTGTGGATACATTTCAAGTACAAGCACTGTACAAAATATCTCTTCACCACACATCTGTACAAACCATCTTATATGACATACAATTCTAATACATTTGTAAAACCTACATCTTATATAGATCACGTTGATATTCACAAATGACATATGATTATTTACAAAATTCCAGATAGCTATGCTGGCAGAATCTCCATCACAAGAAGGTCAGCGCTGTTATGTGGGTGATTGAAGAGGTTTTGAAGGACAGAATTTCCATATGTATGGGGAGTCTGTTGTTTGACTTCTGGGCTTAGATTTGGGTGCATATCCCTACCTAGATTAAGTAGAGATAATTTGAATAGAAATAGGTGAGAGAGTTTAGGTAGCAGTGTAGCATATTTGCATAGTAAATGTGGGGCAACATGTGTGTGAGTGAATTTTAATGAAAAAGAGTTCTCTGTAGGAATTATTATATAGGTATGGTGATATTGCAGTGTCAGGAGAGATGGTGTTTTTTTGGACTGTTGATTGGTTTTGCAGGGGAGAGAATATATGTGACTTGTAGATTATGTTAGGTGTTAATTAGGTAGGTTGTAGTGAGCAACAGCTTGTAGTCAGTAACAGCAAGGTTAGAAGAATTAGCAGTTGGCAATTACATACTTTCTTTCTATAGGTCTATCACTTTCTATAGCAAATAAGACTTCGAGACAGAAAAAAGACAGTATTATGGATTTATGAAAAAACTGTGAGTGGGAAGTTGCTTAAATAGATTACAGAACAGATAATAGAAATATAAAAGGGGAAGTGGGAAAATTTGGAAGTCAGATTACCATAGGGGTGGAAGCCAGAGACACAGCCTTTTAAAACCACAATAAGAAAATGGTGGAAGGGTTTGAAAAAAAAATTTAAATTGGAGCTCCAGTCTTGTAGTTATAATTTCAGAAAATTTTAGCTTAATATCTAGTAGAAGGTGGGGCAGACTCAAAGAGCAGGGGGGGAAACCAGTAGCATGGTAAACCAAAAGGCACTGGAATGCATCTTTAAGCAGATATATACAGCTATACAAAGTACTGAAGCACAAATCGTCGGGCAAAATTCACAATACTGCCACTGCTACAGTCCCACCACATATTAAGGCACCAGTCTACTGGAATACACATTTAAGCAGGTATATACAGCTATAACAAGTACTGAAGCACAAATCCTGGAGCAGAATTCACAACACTGCCATTACTGCAATCCTACCACAGATTAGGCACCATACTATGCAGAAATTTACCAGTAACTTAGTAATAAATGACTAAACAAGGCTCAAATCTGACAGATCACAATCCTGCCGCAACTGATTCTACCTATGGAAATGGAGGTTTAGCATAATGTATAAACAGTACTGAAATCTTGCAGTAATACACAATCTTCACACAACTGCAGGTTAAGCTACACGACTCAGCTCCGAGAATAAACTAAAAAATACAAACAGATGACTTTTTGGCTAAACCATAGACAAAAAAGTAAACAAGTACAGTCACTATAAATGCAACTTAAAGCATTTAAGCAGAATTTAAACAAAAAGCTTTTTTTTTCTTTCCTTTTGTTGAAAAGCTGTATTTCACACCTCTCACTCCTGAATGAAAGACCCTTGTTGATATAGCTATGTGTTAAATATAGCAGACTTACTTGAGAGAGCTCTAATCAAATAAAGGGCAAAATTGCAGCTCAAGTCCTTTAGTTATAATTTCAGAAATATTTAGCTTAATGTTTCAATATGGGGTGGGGCAGACACAAAGAATGGGAAAAAGCAGTAGCAAGGCAAACAGAAAGGCAGTGAAATGCAACTTTCAGCAGGTATATGCAACTATAAAAACTACTCAAGCATGCATCCTGCAGCAGCATTCATAACATTGAAGAAGATTTCACAATACTGCCATTTCTGCAATCATACCACAGACTAAAGCACCTGACTGTGCATAAATTTACCAGTAACATTGTAATAAATGACTAATTGGGACTCAGATATGGCAGTAGCACACTGTCCTGCTACAAATGTGAAAGAAGTTATGAGATTAAAGCCCCAGAATGGGATCAAAATACAAAAACAAGCTACCTTTTATATGTAATTATACTTATCGAAATAGAACACTATAATGTATAAACAATGCTAAAATCCTACAGTAATATACTATTTTGACATAACTGCAAATGAAGCTGCAAGACTAAGGTCCCAGAACAAAATTTAAAAAACTGTAAACAGATTACCTTTTTGGCTAAACCATAGACAAAAAAAAAAAGTATCACCACACAAGTCACTGTAAGTGCAACTTAAAATATGTAAGAATTAAAAAAAATTTTTTTTTCTTCCTTTTTGATAAAAAGCTTGTATCTCACACCTCTTGAAGTCTTTTGTAAACAGAAAAAAACATCTTTATTGAATTACCACTTCTGAAATAGGTAATCATACTTTTGTGTAAATGGAGAAAAACATATTTTTAGTTACAAACATTATACATCACATATAGTATTATATACAGTCATTGTCAATTAAGCATAACATAGCTCATTCAGTTTATGCCGTCCCTTAAACCTCATTCCTCCTCCAAAACATTATTCTGTATGCATTGTTCCCACAATTCCCATTTTCTATGTAATTTGTGCATACCCTTTTCTAAAAATCCCACTTCCATTTCTTTTATGTCTATTATTATGTTAACTTCTTTTAATATAGTCGGTTTAGACTGTCATTTCCATTTCTGATAATTGTTTTTTGGCACCCACCAGAATTAAACTCAGCAAAGTTTTACTATGCCTGGGTGAATCAGTTCTTATACCACAATGACAGAGAAGTATGCAGGGAATTGTTAAAGTCTGCCAACTCATCACACTCCTAAAATATGTTCCCAATTACCTCTTTCTTCCCCATCACACCTCTACCATTTGCAGTCTACCTGAGGAAAAAAATCTTTGGAGTCTGCCTGGGGTATAAAAATAGCTATGCAAACACTTCCAAGCAAAAATCCTAAATCTTCTAGACTTTGTTGCATATTTGGGAGCCATATGTATATCCTTCCATTGTTTGTGAGTTGCTTATACAGTCTCTTTTCCAAATGCTTTCTAACCTCGTCTAATTGATTTCTACAGTTATTTCATATTTTATATGCCCTAGTAATTGTTATTTTTTAACAGCAGCTTCTGTTCTAGATTTAACTAAAACCTCTACCAGTGCTGGTCTTTCACTTAGGACCCCCCCCCCATTCCTTTCTCTTTGCCTGTACTCTGATATCAGGCCTTGATACCGAAGGTAGTCTCTAGCTTGCACACCTCTCAAAGTATTGAAGAAAAGACTCTCAGTGGATGTAGCTCTGTGCTAAATATACCAGACTTGCAAGAGAGGGATCTAGTCAAATAAAACTAATACTGGAGCTCAAGTCATTTTGTAAGAATTTCAGAAACATTTAGCTTAATGAATCAGTGGGGGTTGGGACAGACTGAAAGAACAGGAATAAAAGAAAGTAGCAAGGTAACCAAAAAGGCACTGGAATGCAACTTTTTTGGGGTATATACAGCTTTAAAAAGTACTGAGGCACAAATCTTGGAGCAGAATTCACAATGCTGTCAGTTACTGCAGTCATCGGAGACTAAGCCACCAGACTAATTACCCATAACTGGTCCAAGACAAACATTAATTATTTAGATATTTTATTAAGTACAGATTCTGAAAGTGGTAGATTTAAATATGTACAGGAAACACACTTTTTCTAATGGGTATTTACATTTTAATGGTTATAATCCCCTCAAACAAAAGAAAAATTTAGTTAAAGGCCAAATGGTAAGGCCTTCTAGAATTACTTCCTGTGATGAGGATTTGAATTGGAATCTTTTTGTAATATGTTTAGAGAAAGGGGATATCCATCTGATTTACTTTGTGATACTATGGATGACATTTTGATAGGTAGAAAGAATAAATATAAACCAGTTTTGGGAAGTGGTTTAGCATGTAGATCTGATGTCAATTTTCATTCATTCCTCAACTGTTGGGTTCAGATCCGATCCTCAGGCCGTTACTTTAACTCGTGGCCACCAAACTCATGGCCACCAAAAAGCTCTCGAGCTCCTCCCTTATCCATTATGCAGCAACCCCTAACATACCTTAGATCTCGTTTGCCTCTTTCACGATTTAGACATGGTCGCCTTGAGCAATTGGATACAATGATAAATGTTTTCTATGTTTATCGTTTCATATACTATAAATACTCCCTTTTCTTACTATCTGTGTAGTCCTTTTTTTATCATTGTTGGTAATTGTTGTTTATATTTCCGCCCTTCACGCTAGTGTAATTCTTTGTACCGTTGTTGGTATTTCTTTCTTTTCTACTATTAAAAAGAACATTTTCCTCTTATTCCTTTTCTTAATAATCTAGTTTAAGATGTTAAAAAAGGCCCTTCTGGCTTTAAGAAGTGCCAAAATTGTTGGCACAAGTTGCCCTTGTCTGGCGCTCACTTGTTATGTGTTTATCATTTGGTCCTGGGTCATCTTCAGGTAGACTGTCCAATCTGTAAAAACTTTAATCTGCATGCCATTGCGGACAGAAAAAATAAACTTATTTTGAAAGGTTTACTCCCTACATCTTTCTGTGAAGCTATTGCTGGAGCTCAACCTTCCAAATCAAAAATTAAGGAGCCTTCTACTAAGTCTCCTAGACCTTCAGGATCCTTGAATCCATCATCAACAGAGCCACCAAAGAAAAAACATAAATTGGATCTAAATGCTACAACTATTCTACTAGCATCAGATCCGACAACAGTCTCCTTGGATCAAAGCTCGTCAGATCCGAGGCCTTTACAAGAACCAGATATTCACCCAGTATAGATCCAATACCTTCTAGAGTACCTTTTCCTTTTATGTAATGCTATCACTCAGAGTCCCCATCCATAACTTCCTCTCATTCTTCCAGAAGTCTGACTGAAGCTGATGTGGACAGAATGATGAGATTTCTCTCGGCATAAATACAGATGGGAGTTCTCCCGGCTCCTACCACTTTGGGTCAGGAAGCCCTCATTCACACTACTCTACCTCTCTCAGCTCCGTATCCAATCTGTCCATCCGTTTAAGAGCCCCTGGATCTGAGTATGGTGGGACCATTTGGATCGGGTCTGAAGATATTTGTACCTTTTGATCCAAGAAAGTCTGAGTGCTCCAGCACTGATGGTTTCGGAGCTAGATGATTCTTGGATCCATAGTGTCCGTGTGGGATCCGAGGTGTTAAGAGTTGACTCCAAAGTTGTCGGAGCAATCTCTGCCCCTCAGATCCTTGGCACTGCACAGCTCGGCTCCAAACTCCACCGCGGGTGCAATGCCCTCTGTGCAGACAGAGCAGATGGGGTGGAAGCATGGCTTTTTGGCTCCTTCAACTGCTTTCTCCCCAGGGCATTCTGCTTTTGAGGTGGTGGAGAGAGTTTTCTCTGTGTCGACAAGATGGACGGTCTCTCCCCCCTCAGATCTTCCGTGTGGATCCCAGGTATCTCTGCTCCTTGACCCACTTCATTCTACGCCACAGGGACAGCCAGACAAGCTCTCCAGGCTACCCAGCAGGGTTTTACAATCTCTTCCAACACTTCACCAGAGCATCCCATTGAGGAAGTCCCTAGGAAGAGAAAGTGCAAGAGGAAGCACTTGGACTCCCCTCAGGAGTCCATCACCAGAAATACTGACTTCGATGAAGGGGAAGGGTGCCAAAGATCACTCAGGCATGCAAGAGATACCTTTGGTGGTGGATTCAATTAGATCCAGTTCTACAAGGCCTTCCATTCATTCCGCCTCAGCCCAAGGCCATAGTGACCTCAGATGCTTCTCAGAGTGGGTGGTGGGGCACTTCCTGGGGAAAACAGTCCAAGGCATTTGGTCCCCCGAAGAGGCCAACACCCATATCAATGTCCTGGAAATGAGAGCGCTGCTGATAGCATTGCAGGCCTTCCAAGACTCTCTTTTGAGACAGTTGTGATTCAGACAGACAACATGTCAGTTGCTTGATACATCAACAAACAAGGAGGAACCAGGTCTTACCCCCTTGTGTCGAGAAACCCTCAGAGTATGGCAATAGGTGATTTCTTCCATCTGCTTTCTGACACCAATACACATTCTGGGGAAGTTCATTGTGATAGAAGACAAATTGAGCAGTTCCATTCTACTACCTCATGAATGATCTCTCAACACAAAATGGCAGCAATAATTTTCCATCAGTAGGGCCAGCCTTGCTGTGATCTTTTTGCATCTCCCCAAAACAACAAATGCAGCAGCTTCTTTGCACTGATCCCCCCACCGGGAGAGTCACTCCACAATTGACCACCCTGTCTCCTCTATGCCTATTCCCCAGATCCCCTAATTCCCATATTTCTGCAGAAGGCTGCCCAGTTGAAGAGCAAAGTCATCCTTACTGACCTTGACCGATTTGGTTCCCCTTCCTTTGGTCTCATCTGCTTTACCCACCTTGGATTCTGGATCCAATTCAAGGCTTCATGTCTCACCCGACATACATGATTCATCTGGATATCTCAAACCTCAAGCTAACAGCATGGTTTCTCCAGTTCCTTTAATAGCCAGACAACTGATGCTGTCTTCCAGTCCATTATATATTTTTATTTTCCCATACAATTTCTACAAGAAGACTTTACAGAAGTACATGGAAAAGATTTCTTTTTTTGGGCTCATCAGAAACATATTGACTCCTTCTCAGCTCCTGTACAAAGTGTTCTTGAAAATTTTGGCAACAATTTCTAATGAAGGAGCTAGCTCCTCAACCATTAGAGTTCAGTTAACAGCAACCTCTAACTTTCATTTTGGATTTGAGAATTCTTCCCCGGCTTCATCTAAACTTTGTAAGGTCTTTTGGAGAGGCACTCTCCTGCTGAGACCCCCCACATAAGGACCATATTCCACCATGGGATTTAAATTTGGTACTGCAGGCCTTAATTTATCCCCCCTTAGAACCAGCAGAAATGTGATCTTAAACTCCTGACCTGTAAAACTATTTTTCTAGTGGCCACTACCTCTGCTAGAAGAAATTCAGAACTTCAAGCATTGTCCTTTAAGCCTCCCTCCATGATTTTTACATGGATAGAATAAAATTACGTATCAATCCATCTTTTTTTCTGAAGGTGATGTCAGAATCCAGTATCAACGAGTCCATTAATCTATCTGTTTTCTTTCCTAAATTTGCAAACAAAGTTAAATATATGTTGCATTTATTAGATGTTCACAGACAATTATGTTTTTACTTACATAGAACAAAAGAAATTAGGAAGATAAATCAGTTATTTGTGTCCTTTGCAGATTCTAAACTGAGCAAATCAGTTGCAAAGGTAACTTTAGCTAGATGGCTGATGGATTGTATAACATTTGTCTACAACAAGTTGGGTCTAACCTTACCAAAAGCTTTAAGAGCTCATTCCACTAGGTCCATAGCAACTTCTTCAGTCTTTCTAGCTAGGGCTTCCATGGATGACATATGTTTGCCTGCAACCTGGACCAATCCTCATACCTTTATCATTCATTACAAACTGGATCTGGTCTCGAGGGGAAGAGCAGTCTGTGGCTCAACTGTGCTCAGGAATATCCTTCCGTAGAGTCCACCCAGGGTTTTAGGTAGCTGGGGGCTCTGTCCCAGCAGTTGAGAAATGAATGAAACTTGACATCAGATAAAAAAAGTTATGTACTTTCCATAATGTTCTATCTGTGTTGTCCATTTTCATTCTTCCTCAACTTCCCACCCACCAGACCCCAACCTTTTTCACAATTGATTTCTGAAAACTATATGAGCACCTATATAGCTGTATAGACACAGCAACACCTGACACAACCAAATCATCTTCCTCAAGGAAGAGTAAACCTGTCTGGTGGACAGCAGCAAAAAAAAAAACTCTATAATAGAAGAAAAAAAATGCTGTCCAGGGCCAAGAAGGAGAAGGTGACAAGTTGGAAGCAATCTCTCCTTTGTCGGAACAAGCAAATATGGTCACTGGTGAAATCCCCTAAGGCTAACTTCGAGTCCAAATTGGCCACATCCACCAAGGACAATCACAAGGCCTTCTTCAAATATGTCCGCAGTCTCAAAGGCAACACCCAAATCTGCTCTGAACTGGTGGTCAATAACACCACATACACAAACGTCATAGATATAGCCAACCTGCTGGCAGACAGGTTCTGTGAAAACTTCACCCCCCTGTCCCACCATCAGTAAACCAGGACATCCCCATCACCTGCCCCCTCCTCTCAGGGAGCAGGTCCTTAATGCCCTCTCAAAGGCAAAAAATACAGTCTCCATGGAACCCGATAACATCCCTGGCTGTGTCCTACAGGAACTCAGACATGAGCTCTCAGCTCCATTAGACACCCTATTCAACCAAAGCCTGAGCACCAGCTTCATCCCAGCTGAATGGAGGACAGCCACTATCATCCCTCTACACAAAGGTAGAGCGTCCACTGTCCCAGGCAGTTATAGGCCCATCAGCCTAACTAGCATGATCTGCAAGGACATGGAATGCATTATCATGGACCTTATAAACAAGGACATTGGCAACCTTCAAAAGCTTGACCCCACACAGTTTGGTTTTGTCAAAGGGAGATCATGCCTGTTAAACTTGGTTGACTTCTTTGAAACAGTTAGCAAAGCCATGGATGAGGGGAAGATGGTGCACACCACCTACCTTGACCTAGCCAAAGGCTTTGACACTATTCACCACTCGGTCATAATAGATAAACTCTCCCAGCTAGGCATCAACCCATATGTTACCAGATGTGTAGCTAACTGGCTCACTGATAGAACCTACTCAGTCAAAGTAGGGGAAGCCACCTCTAGTATTAGAATCATAATGAGTGGTGTACCCCAAGGATCAGTCTTGGAGCCTCTACTGTTTGGGATATACTTTTCTGAGGTGCAAGCCAAAACTAGTGGTCTGTGGCTGACCAAGTTTGCAGATGACTGCAAGCTGGGCGCTGTCTTAAATTCCCCTAGTAATGTGAACATCCTCCAAGAGGGCCTTACCCAAACTAATGACTAGTGCAAGAAGAATGGCCTCAAACTAAATGCCAAGAAATGCATCATTATCCCCTTTGGGGAAAATGTCATCCCCACTAACTATAACATTAATAACAACGTACTAAGCATGCAATCAGTCAAAAGGGACTTGGGCACCCAGGGTGATAGCAACCTGACTTTTGACCACCATGTTGCCTCCGTTGCCTTTTTACATGGCTCACCTCATAAATAAGGGTATTTCATCCAGGAACAAGGAGGTCATAACATCTCTGTACTCCTCCCTTATCAGACCCATTATTGAGTACAATGCCTCCTTGGCATGTACCTTGCCAAGCACATGCAGCAGTTGGAGAGACCACAGAGGTCCCTGACCAGGAAAATCCAGGGTCTCAAACACCTATCCTATACAGATCAGCTGAAAGCCCTGTCCCTCTATTCAGTTTCATACAGACTGCTCAGAGGTGACTTGTGTCTGGCATACAAGGCTATTTCAGACCCAGCCTTGATGGAGCTGCTGCATATCCGTTAAGACAAACTCCACACTTGCAACCCGCACGCAAGGCCTTAACCTGGTCTGCGACATTAACAGAACTTGTTGGCAGGATAGATTTGTGTCCTAAAGACTCCCCCATCTGTGGAATACACTCCCTCTTCATGTCAAGCAGAGTACTTCTCTAGCCTTCTTTAAGAAGAACCAGGATGACTGGATGGGAAACAGAAAATATACACCTGGGATTCCACCATTGTCCCTGCTAGACAGAAGAAACAGGTGCTGACTTTGAGGGAACATGGGCAAAATTCTTAGCTAGGCTTATAAGGGCCTCCGGGCCAATAGCCTAGTATCATCCTATGAATCTATGAAGAATGAGAGCTGATAAAAACATCACTGTCCTTCATACTGAGTGCCAGGTATATTTTCTTCTGTCAGGAATATATTAGTACTTCCTACTTTATATAAACCAGCAAACAAGATCTGAGGTATGTTAGTGGTTGGTGAATTATGGGTAAGGGGAGGAGCTTGAGACCTTTTTGGTAGCCACAAGCTAAAGTAACAGCCAAGTGATCCGAACCCAACAGTTGAGGAAGAATGAAAATGGACAACACAAAAGGAACGGTATGGTAAGTACATAACTTTTTTGTGGTAAAGTCACAAATAAAATGGGGGTGTGAAAAGAGTTTCTGCATTAAATACACCAGGGATAGTCATTAAATTTTGTCTTCTATGTAGAAAAATTGGACCATTATTTCCCATGATAGTGTCCTGAGTGACATCTTAAGGTCTAGGCCTCTAGTCATGTATTCATGGCATGGGAATATTAAAGAAAAGCTTGAAATAGGGAACTTTATTAACACTGGAAAAGGTAGTAAAAATGCACATGGGGACAAAGAAATGTGGAACGTGTGCCCCAGTGTAAATACATTTTTGAGGAAGTGATTTTTTTTTTCTTAGTAGCATCAGTCATAAATTTAGATTCACTTCACATTATGACTGCAACAGTAAAGGAGTGCTATACTTAACATATTGTGACTCTTGTTTCTGTTTTTACATGGGAAAAAACTGATGTCAGTTCAGAAAGAGAATCCACAAACATTACTATGATGTTAAAAAAGGATTCTAATGTCCTTTTTAGGCACAAGGCAGCCTGTGTCAATAGCGAGATATTTTATTTTATGGTAATAGAACAAATGTTACAGAATCCCAGGGATGGTCCTTGGGATATACTCTCGAATACCGAGAATTACTCTGGTAATTAAGGTTGAATGCTAGTGAGCGTCCAGGTTTAAATGACAATGCTTCCCTCAATAATGTGCTAAAACTATGTGCTGCCAAGTTATAGGGCATGAAAAATTTTAAATCAAATGCTTTTAGTGCATTTTAATGTATTTTAACGTGTTTTTATGACAGCTTTTTAATTCCATGTATTTTACACATTTGTAAGTTTCATTCTGTTCGGACAGAAGTCTATAGGAATGAAAGCGCTTAACTTACTCGTTTTCACTTATATATTTTTAAACAATTAAAGTGTTATATTCATTTTTTTCAGCCTCCGTTGTTGTGTTAGTTCACTCAGCCTTTTCACCAGTTTAGTTTTATTTTGGCTGGTGGTCTCTTTTACTATGTCACTATAAGTGCAACTTAAAATATTTAATCAGAATTTAAATACGTTTTCCCCTTTTGAAGAAAAACTTGTATCTCACACCTCTCGGATTCTTGAAGAAAAGACACTGGGTGGATGTAACTCTTTCCTAAATATAGCAGACTTGCTAGAGAGAGATCTAATCAAATAAAACCAGTACTGGAGCTCAAGTCCTGTGGGTAAAAATTTCAGAAAGTTTTAACTTAATGTCTCTGGGGAGTAAAACAGGAGAAAACAGGAGCAATGTAAAAAGAAAAGTACTGGAATGCCAGTTTATACTGGTATATACAGGTATAAAAGATACTGAAACACAAATGTTGGAGCAATACTCACAATACTGCCATTACTGCAATCCAACCATAAATTAAGGCACCAGACCACTGAAATGTAACTTTACACAAGTATATACAACTATAAAAAGTACTGAAGCACAAATTGTGGAGCAGAATTCACAATAATGTCACTACTGCAATCCTAACACAGACTAAGGCAGTAGACTAGGTAGAGATTTACTAGCAACTCTGCAATAAATGACAAAATGAGGGCCAAATCTGACAGTAGATCACACTCATTCCACAACTTTGAAAGGAGCTACAAGGTTGAGGTCCCAGTCAAGGTTCAAAATACACAGAAGTTACCTTTTATGTGAAATTCTAGTTATGGAAATAAAAGCTCAGTATTATGTATAGACAGTGCTAAAATCTTGCAGTAATACATAATCGTCATACTACTGCAAGAGAGGCTACAAGACTAAGGTCCTGGAACAAACTAAACAATTATGAACAGATTTCTTTTTGTCCAGCCTAGATAAAAAGCAGAGATGTGCAAAAACGTATCACCACACAGGTCAGTATAAGTGCAACTTAAAATATTTAAGCATACTTTTAATAACAAGCCTTTTTTCCTTCCCTTTTGATGAAAAGCTTGTAACATAGGTTCATAGGTTGGTACTAGGCTATCGATCCTAGGGCCTATACATGCCTAGCCATAACAATTCCCTGGCTATTTCTTCCCACACTATTTACTTCCCTGGACCCCTATCTAGCAGGGTGACTGACATGATCCCCGGGGTGAATTACCTTTCTCCAATTCCAATCATCAAGGTTCCTTTTGAAGAGGGCCAAAGAGGTGCTCTGCTTGACATGTATGAACAGTCTATTTCAGAGTTTGGGGAGTCTCTGGTTCAGGAACCTATCCCTCCAGCATGTTTTGTTTATTGTGATGACAAGGTTTAGATCCCTGGAGCGTGTGGCTCTGAGTTATTGAGATTTCTTTAAGTGTAGCATGTCCAACAGCTCTGGGTTTGACATTGCGTTGTATGTTAATCAGACATCGCCTCTGAGTAGACGATATGCAACAGAGTATAGCTGGAGTTTTTTTAAGGCAGTCAGCATAGGGCATCTGCTTTAGGCCTGTGATTCTTTTAGTGAGGTATTTCTGTGGCTTTTCCAGTTGTTGCAGATGTCTTGAGAGGTACATACTAAATGGGGCATTGTATTCTATAATGGGTTTAATGAGGCTCTAAAAGACCGTGGGTGGATGTAGTTCTTTGGTAAATATAGCAGACTTGCCAGAGTGGGACCCAATCAAATAAATCCAATACTGGAGCTTAGGTTTTATGATTAACATTTCTGAAACTTTTAGTTGAATGTCTTAGTGGGGATTGGGCAGACTCAAAGAACAGGAGACAATATTCACAAGGTAAACAAAAAGGCACCTGAAATCAACTTTAAGCAGGTATACATAGCTGTAAAAATTTCTAAAGCAGAAATTCACAATATTGCCACTACTGCAGTACCACTACAAATTAAGGCTCCAGATTTATGGAATGGATCTTTAAGCAGGTATATACAGCTATAAAAAGTATTGAAGCACAAATCCTGGATCAGAATTCACAGTACTTCCACAACTGCAATCCCGCCATAGGCTAAGGCACTAGACCACACAAACGTTTCGAAGAAATGAACTAATAAATGACTAAATAAGGCTTAAATATGTCAGTAGATTATAGTACATCCATAGCTGAGAAAAAAGCTGCAAGATTAAGGAACTAGACTGGGGCAAAATACAAAAAAAACTTTACATGTAATTCTGATTTTGGATAAAAGTGCAGTACAATGTATTGACAATGTTGAAATCTTGCAGTAATACAAAATCTTCACACAAATGCAAATGAAGCTATATGACTGTGGTCCCAACGCAAACAGATTGCTTTTTGTCCATCCAAGAGCAAAAAAAGCTGAGAAGTAGAAAAAAGTATCACCACACACATTACTAGAAGTCAAATTTAAAATATGTAAGCAGAATTTTAATGAAAAGCTGTTTTCCCCTTTTCATGAAAAGTTTGTATCTCACACCTCTCTGACTTTTGAACAAAATAACCAGATTGGATGTTGCTGTGTCCTAAATATAGCAGATTTCCTAAAGAGGGATCCAGTCAAAGAAATCCTGTACTGGAGCTCAAATCCTGTGGTTAGAATTTCAGAAATGTTTAGCTTAATGTCTCAGTGGGCGGGAGGGGTGACGCAGACTCAAAGAACAGTAGAAAAACAGTAGCAAGGGAAACAGAAATGCATTAGAATGCAATGTCATGCAGGTATATACAGCTACAAAAAGTACTGAAGCACAAATAGTGCGTCAGAATTCACAGTGCTTTCTTTTTCTGCAATCCAACCACAGATTAAGACACCAGACTACTGGAATGCAACTTTAAGCAGGTATATGCAGCTATAAAAGTACTGCAGCACAAATCCTATAGTTGAATTCAGAATACTGCCACTACTGCAGTCCAACTACAGACTAAGGCACCAGATTATGTAGAAATTATCCAGTAACACTGTAATAAATGAGTGAATGAGTCTCAAATCTGGCAGTGGGTTACAGTCCTTCCAGAACTGAAATAAGCTACAATATACAAAAAGTTATCTATTACCTGTAATTCTGCTTTTGAAAATAGAGGTGCAGTATTACGTATAAACAATGCAAAACTCAGGTAGTAATACGCAATCATCACACGACTGCAAATGAAGCTACAAAACTAAACACGCTGTTCACCCTCAGCCTCTCCACAGGCTATGTGCCCATATAATGGTGCACAGCAACGGTTATTCCACTCCACAAAGGAGGGGCCACAACTTACCCTGGTAACTATCGCCCCATAAGCCCGACTAGCCTGGTCTGCAAGGCTATGGCGCGCATCATCATGGAACTCATTAACAAGGACATTGGGAACATCCAAACACTTGACCTGTCCCAGTTCGGCTTTGTTAGGGGCAGATCATGCCTACTACACCTGGTTGACTAATTCAAGACAGTCACCAAGGCCGTAGATGAGGGAAAGGTTCACACAGCCTACCTTGACCTCGCCAAGGCTTTCAACACCATTCTCCACTCAGGTATTACAGAAAAACTCACCAGCCTGAACATAAACCCCTACATCATGAGATGGGTTGCCAACTGGCTTACAGACAGAATGCACATGGTAAGAATAGCGGGCTCCAGGTCAAACTCTAAACCAGTCACAAGTAGTGTCCCACAAGGCTCAGTCCTGGGACCCCTACTGTTTGGCATATACTTCTCAGAAGTACAGGCAAACACAGGAGGGCTATGGCTAACCAAGTTCGCCGATGACTGCAAACTGGGAGCCATAATTGACTCTCCGGCTGACACGGACATCCTCCAAAAGGGCCTTACTGAAACGGGCACCTGGTGTCAAAGTCATGGCCTCGAGCTAAATGCCAAAAAATGCATAGTCATCCCTTTTGGGAAAAACAAAACACCCACGAATTACCACATAGTTGGCACCCCCTTAATACAGAAGAGGTAATAAGAGATCTGGGAACCCAGGTAGATAGTAATGTGTCCTTTGACAATCATATTACCAAAGTAGTTAGGAAATCCTTCTATGTGACCCATCTAATTACTAAGGGGTTCACATCTAGAAATAAAGAGGTTATAGTGCCCCTCTACTCATCACTCATCAGACCCACCATAGAGTACAATGCCCCATTTGGGATGTACCTCACAAGACACTTCCAACAGCTGGAGAGACCACAAAAGTACCTCACCAAGAGGTTTACTGGCCTCAAACATATGTCCTTTGCAACCCGACTGAAAAAACTCCGGCTGTACTCAGTGTCATATCATTTACTCAGAGGTGATCTCTGCCTGACTTACAAAGCTATGTCCAACTCAGAATTGATGGACATGCTCCACCTAAAGAAATCCAAATCACTGCGAGCCACACGCTCTAGTGAGCTAAACCTCACCATAACAATAAATAGAACATGCTGGAGGGATAGATTCTTGTCACAGAGACTCCCCATGATTTGGAACAAAATTCCAAACTACATTAGGCAGGGCCCCTCACTAACACTCTTCAAGAGAAACCTTGACAAGTGGATGGGTAACAGACCCCTGGGATCACTTCATTGGCTCTGCTTGACAGAGGATCAGTTAATTAATCAATGGAGCGGTGATAGCCGACACACTCTGGCTAGGCTTATAAATGCCCTTGGGCAGATAGCCTAGTACCTACCTACCTATGAACCTATGAAAACTAAGGTACCAGAACAAAGTAAAAAAATGCAAATAGATAACTTTTTTTGGCTAACACATGGACAAAAAGCAGACTTGTACAAAAAAGTATCTCCACATTGGTCATTAACCATGCAAGTTAAAATATTTAAGCATAATTTAAATAAAATGCTTTTCTTCCATTTTGATGAAAGGCATGTACCTCACACCTCTTAGACACTTCAGCAAAAGGCACTGGGTGGATGTAGCTCTGTTCTAAGTATATCAGACTTGCTAGAGAAGGATCTGATCAAATAAAATCAGCACTGAAGCTTAAGTCCTGTGGCTAGAATTTTATAAATGTTTAGCTTAATGTCTTAGCTGGAGAAGGGCCAGACTCAAAGATCAGGAAAAAAAAACAGTATCAAGGTAAACAGAAAGGCGATGCAATGTAACTATAAGCAGGTATACACAGCTCTTAAAAAGTGCTGAATTACGGATTCTGGAGCAGAATTCACAGTACTTGCACTACTGTAGTCCCACCACAGATTAAGGTTGCAGACTGCTGGAATGCATCTGTAAGCAAGATATGTTCAACTATAAGAAGTACATTAGCAGAAATCCTAGAGCAGAATTCACAAGACTACCATTAGAGCAATCATCAAAGACTAAGCCACCAGACCATGCAGAATTTGCCAGTATTTTTGTAATAAATGACTAAATGAGGCTCAAATCTGGGAGTTCATCTCAGTCCTGCCACAATTGTGAAAGTAGCTCCAAGAATGAGGCTGCAAACTAGGGTCAAAATAGAGAAAACCTTGCTTTGCATGTAATTTTACTTATGGAAATAAAAGTGCAGTATACTGCATAAACAATGCTAAAATCTTGCAGTAATATACAGCTGTCACACTGTTGCAAGTGAAGCTACAAGACTAGGGTCCCAGAACAAACTAAAAAATGTAAACACATTGCTTTTTGTCCATCCATGGACAAAAAACAGAAATTCAAAAAAAGTATCACAACAGAGGTCTTTTAAGTGCAACCTAAAATATTTTCAGACTTTTAATAAAACAACTTGTCTTCATTTCTTTTCATGAAAAGCTTGTAACTCACACTTCTGAGACTCTTGAACAAAAGACCTGGGTGGATGTAGTTCTGTGCTAGATATACCAGATTTGCCAGAGAGGGATACAGATTCACTCAAATTAATTCAGTACTGGAGCTCAAATCCTGTTGCTAGAATTTCAGAAACTTTTAGCTTAATTTTTCAGTTTAGGGTGAGGTCGACTCAAAGAAAGGGAGAAAAACAGAAGCAAGGTAAACAGAAATGGACCTGAATGCAACTTTATACAGGTAGATGTAGGTATAAAAATTCTGAAACACAAACCATAGAGCAGAATTCACAATACAGCCATTACTGCAACCCCAGTTCAGATTAAGGCTCCAAACTGCTGGAATAGAAATTTAAGCAGGTATATTCAGTGGATATAAAAAGTGTACATACCCCAGGTTTTTGTGATATAGAAAAATTAGACTGCAATAAATTATTTCAAAATGTTTCTCACCTTTAATGTGATATATAAAAAATAAAAAGTGCAATAAGCTGGTAAGTGTGTACACCCTTAAACTAATACTTTGTTGAAGCACCTTTTGATTTAATTACAGCATTTAGTCTTCTTGGGTAGGAGTCTGTCAGCATGGCACATCTTGACTTGGCAACATTTACCCACTCTTTCTTGCAGAAGCACTCCAAATCTGTCAGATTACAAGGACATCTCTTGTGCACAGCCCTCTTCAGGTCACCCCACAGATTTTCTATTGGATTTAGATTTGGGCTATTCCAAAACTTTAATTTTCTTCTGGTGAAACCATTCTCTTGTTGATTTGGATGTATGCTTGGGGTCATTTTCATGTTAAGAGGTGAAATTCCTCTTCAGCTTTCTGGCAGATGCCTGAAGGTTTGGGGACAAAAGTGACTGGTATTTAGAACTGTTCATAATTCCCTCCACGTTGACTAAAGCACCTGTTCCAGCAGAAGAAAAGCAACCCCAAAGCATGATGCTGCCACCACCATGCTTCACCGTGGGGATGGTGTCCTTTTGGTGATGCAAAGTGTTGTTTTTGTGCCAAATGTACCTTTTGGAATTGTGGCCAAAAATTTCAACCTTGGTCTTATTAGACCATAACACATTTTCCCACATAAACCAAGTAAAAGCCAGCAAAGGTACAAAAAAAAAAAAAAAAAAACAACTATATTACCTTTCTTTTCAACCATGTTTTTTTCAATTTGCTGTCCACATATTTTGCTAAGGGAAGTGTTTTGAATCCCTCAGCTGAGACTATCAGTCTTAAGGGAGGATCCCACTCATCCTTCTGAGTTTTCGGTATACCAAATATAGATGGTATTCTAGGCTTGTCAACTTTTAAAAATGCAAAAGTTTTGGGAACAATTAAGTATTCCATTAACATGTCTTCCAAAACTGCATCAATTTTTCTATAGGAAATATTAATTTCATTTACAGATACACTAGAGTATTTATTAGTATCCCTTAAAATTTCATTCACTTTGCCTTCATAAATGATAGTATCCATAAGCACAATCCCACCCCCTTTGTCAGGTTTCATCACTCGGACTTCAAGATTCTCTTGCAACTCAGCTAAGATCTCCTTATCCTTATTAGTTAAATTAGACTGATATCTAACATTGGAGAATTATCTCCGTACTTCTCAACTATTTTTTCAAAGTTCTTTAGATGAGGATGTAGGAGTGGGTTGTAAGTGCTTTTATACCTCAATTTACTATCAACTTCATTACTTTTTGATGGAAACATCAAACCAAGGTTGACTTTCCTAGTAAATATTCTTAAATCCATTATAGTTTTTGTAAGGTTACCTTTCTTTTGAGGTATAAATTTTAAGCCTTTAAATAGGAGACTAAAATGTTCCTTAACAAGTTTAGCACTACTAAAATTAATTATACTAAACCCTTCAGATGTATATTTTTTCTCATTTTCCTTCATCAACACATATTTGACCGGAAAAATGGGAATGAGGTATACTCTCTCTGTTCAGTATTTCCCCCTCCCCCTTCTCCCCCCCTCCAGTAAAAATTTTGTTGCTGATAATTTTTATTATTTCTTATTCTTTCAGATCTACGCAATTCTGGGTAGTCAGAAAAGTCATCAAGGTCCCCTACATTGTTACTCACACATGTATTTTCCATACCATTACTCCCTGTGTTAATATTACTTTCTGGCTGGATAACAGCATGTACACTTTCATTCTGCCTAAAACTTGTAGGATTTGGATGACTAATATTATTTCTGTATTCATTAGTGTCACGCTCTAATTTCCTTAATTTCCTCTGTATCAATTCTTCACATTTATCATCAATTTCCAGCCTAACTTTGTAATATTTTCCTTCTCAGTGGGTATAGTAAAAATCAAGTCATTTTTTTATGCAATCATTCAGTTCCTCTATCTTTTTCTGAATTCCTTCTTTTATTCTATCATTTTCTTTAATTATTGCTTTTAATATTTCGAGTCCACATTCATTGAAAATATTCAATAATTCTTTATGAAAACTACTCCCCACTTGGAAATTACGCAGTCCCTTAGGGACAATTCCCCCAAAAATACATTCCTTTAAATAGGAATTTTCAACATCCAAAGTCCTATATTTTAACATTAATTTAGACATTTTGTTAAGCTTAACATTGTATGAATCAGTAGCAGTGGGTTTAATACCCACATTATATCTGAATTTCATGGCAAAGTTAACTTTTAACCAGTCTTTTAAATAATTTCCATAAGAAGTACTTGCCACAGCTGCTGTCTCAGATCGAATCCGTTGTCCAGGCATAATATTCATTGTTTCTGGCTCAGTTCCACTCTGTTCAGACTCACAACCCCTTAGAGCCCTGGGCATTTGTTGAAAGGTATTAATTCCATCTGTTTCCTCACCTCCACTGGTCTGAGCCATTTGCCTGAAAACACGCCACTGCCATTAATTCCATTAGTTTTAGAGCTACTAGAAGCTCTAATTTCTTGGTTACACTCATTCTGTTCTCCCAGGCAAAAGGCAACCATGGATTGGCTCAGGGGAGTGAGTAGATCTATCAGTTCTGACAACTGGCCAATCAGCTTTCGCGTTTGGCCAAGACCCTCCTAACCTGAATTCTTTACAGGCAAGCTGCTGTTTTCCATGTCTAAAGCCTCAGCAAAGACAAATAAACCAAGTAAAAGCCAGCAAAGGTACAAAGCAGAACTATAAACTCCAAACAAGTACCTTTGGCAGGAAAATACAGCAGTCAGTTGTTCTTTGATGGAAAAATCCAAGTTTAATTCACACAAGCAGCTTCCAAACATTACAAAGGTCCCATACGAAACTAAAAAAAAATGCAAAGAGATGGTTCTTTTGTCTGTCCATGAACAAAACACAGAGAAGTAGCAAAAAAGTATGATCACTAAAGGAACAACTTAAAATATTTAAGCAGAATTTTAATTAAGAGCTTTTTTTCTTCCCTTTTCACGAAAAGCTTGTATCTCATACTCTCAGACACTTGAACAATATTGCATGGATGTAACTGTGGTAAATATAGCAGACATGCTAGAGGGGGATCCAATCAAATAACTCCAGTACTGGAGTTCAAGTCCTGTGGTTAGAATTTCGAAAACGTTTAGGTTATTGTCTCAGTGGTGGCTTTGACAGACTCAAAGAACAGGAGAAAAACAGTAGCAAGGTAAACAGAAAGGGACTGTAATGCAACTTTTAGCAGGTATATACAGCTGTAAAAAGTACTGAAGCACAAATCCTGGAGCACAATTCACAATGCTACCACTACTGCAATCCATCCACAGATTAAGGCACTACTGGAATGCAGCTTTAAGCATGTATATATTGGTATAAAAAGTACTGAAACAGAAATCTTGGAGCAGAATTCACAGTACTGTCATTACTCCAATCTTACCACAGACTAAGGCACCAGACTATACAGAAATATACCAGGAATGCTGTAATGGATGACTAAATACAGCTAAATCTGGCAGTGGATTACAGTCCGGGCACAACTGTGACAGAAGTTATAAAACTGAGGCTTCAGACTGTCAAAATACAAAAAGTTACCTTTTAACTGTAATTCTGCTTATGGAAATAAAGGTGCAGTATTATGTATAAACAAAGAAAAAAATCATACAATAATACACAATCTTCACACAACTGTAAGTGATGCTAAAAATGTAAGGTCCCTGAAATGCAAACAGATACATATTTTGGCTAAATTGTGGACAAAAAGCAGAGCTGTGTTTCTTGATTTTTTTTTTTTTTGCCCTTTCTAGTCTTAAAATGGCAGATAAACCAAAGTCAACCACTGGGTTTAAACAGTGTCAGGACTGCGGCAGGAAAATGCCAAATTCAGACAGTCATAAAAAATGTCTGTACTACTTGGGTGTTTCCCATCTTGATGAAGAGTGCTCTATCTGCCAGGGTTTCAGTAAGAGAACTCTGGTGGAGCATAGAAACAAATGAATCCTTAAAGGGTTTCTTAAGGCCCCTTTTGAGGACCCTTTATCTAAGGCCTACCAGTCTCCTCAGGCTTTTGGTGCAAAATCTACTTGCTCGGTGCCAATGTCTCCATCAGCACCGACGTCTAAAACACATCAACACTCTTCGACCAGTTCCTCTGTGGAACCGAAATCCAAGGTTCCACAGATTTTGGAATGCTCTGACTCCTCGGCACCAAAATCTTCCTCAGTGCCATCAACACTGACTACAACACCGATTCTAGCAATGACTTCTACCAAGGCACAGACTGTTTTAGTTACCATGTCGGTACTGACATCTCCTGTGGCACCACAGCTCTTACCCTCTGCTCTAGTGGCAAAGGCCGAATCTTCCCTGGCACAGAGGACTCCATATTCACCATCCATTGACCCCTTTCTAGATCAACTCCCTAGCCCCTTCATAGACCTGAATCCCCCTAGGGATTGTCTGTTCACTTCACTAGGAGTCTTTCTGAAGTTGATATAGTGAGGTTGTTGGATCAGCTTCTGACAGCTAGGGGGGGTCTTCCTCCATCTTCTCAGTCCCTACCCCCTCCTGAGGGTTTGAGTCAGCTCCTATTTTTTATTCAGAGTTGACCTTACCACTTCAGACTGCGCAGGCTGCAGACCCTTCCTTGGCTCCGGCTCTGCAGGTGGGATGTGACCCTGGTTCCAAGTTTGTCTGTCTCAGTTCCGGGCTCCCATTCCTCCTCGGGGTTACCTGCCTTCCAAGCTATGGAGAGAGCCTTGGCCACTTCTTCCCAGGTGGCTCCTGTGTTACTGGAGTCTCACCCCTTGACCCCTGCTTACCCAGAGCTACTGCCAACCTTTGTGTCTGGACAGTGACCACCAAGGATGCAAGATATACTGACCAAGGGTAACCCCTCTTACAAGTCCTCTCCAGATATTCCCACTGAAGAGGCCCCTCGGAAAAATGGTATAAGAGGAAATACCTGAACTCTTCTGAAGAGTCCGTCACTAAGGACAAGGATTTCTATGAGGGGGAGGGTTTCTCATGGACACCCCCAAAAGACATCTCCTTTGGAGATGTCCTGGAGATCCTTAAACACAGGGGTAACTGGAAGCCCAAAGACTCTTTCTCCAAGGAGTCTGCGTACTTGAAGGCCCTTGGAGCTCGCCCATCTACTTCTGGGTGACTCTTCCCACTGACAATCTCATTAAACTGATCACTCAGCAGGCTTGGATGGCTCCTGACTGGATAGAACTGATTCCCCAGAGACCAGATAAAATACTCATCTCTCATGAGGGTCATCAGCACTGGCCGAAAGTGTTAGCAGTAGATGCCGGGGTGGTAACGACTGCCACTAAAAAGGAACTGGCTGCAGAAGGTTCCACTATACATCTCCCTAACTGGTAGTCTAGACAGATGGACAGATTTGGGAAGTGGGTTTACTCATCATCGACCTTTATCATTAGGTCCTTGAATTTTTTGGCACATTTTACTAGGCTCCAGAGGGATCTGGTCAATGAGCTGTCGGATACCCTAGCAGGAGCTGTAGCTGAGGGGGTCCAAGAAAAAGTGGCCTCCCAGCTAGCTACCCTGGAGTCTATGTCAAATTCTTCCCATGAGGCTAATTGCACATGGAGCTGAAGGGGAGACCAGGTCAGCAGGTTCAGGTGTTGCTATTTGATGACACGCTTGGATGCACCTGTGTGAGTTTGCGGAGCCATTCAAGTCTTCCTTTGTCAATGCTCCCTTTGACGGATCCTCCTTGTTCGGCCCCAGAGCTATGGAAACTCTATCCAGGTGTGAGAAGGATGGAAAGACCCCATCTTCAGTGGGCATATGTTTTTCTGCTCCCCAATGAGCCTATTCCAGGAATCAGAGGAGTGGGAAGATGTGGTTTAAGAAGTCCCAGAGGCCTTTCCAGGACACATGTGGTATGGACTCCTCTCGGGGCAGAGGGGGAGTTCCAATGGAAGATGCCATCCTAGAGGCAGAGGTGGCCCACAGAGCCAGGGTTTCCGGAGAGTCCTTCTCTGACCAACCCTATCAGCAATCCTGAAAGGAGGCCTGATTGCTTACCTCTGGAGACAGTCGGTGGCAGATTTTATTTGCACCCAACCACCTGGCAACAAATAACCACAGATGCCTGGGTGCTAAGAATTATTTCCAGAGGTTACTTTATTCCTTTCGTTCTTCATCCAAGAACTCAAATAAGACTTCCTGATGTTCCACCCAGTCAGAGGGATCAAGCAGCCCTGGAAATACAAAAGCTACTAGAAAAAAAGAGTCATCCAAGAAGTCCCACCAGACCAGATAGGATCCGGATTTTACTCGAGATTCTTTTTAGCGCCAAAAAAGACAGGGGACTGGAAACCAGTTCTGGATCTCAGCATTCTAAACAATTTTAACAGTCCAAATTCTGGATAGTCACGGACAATACTTCCCTTTTTAGAGGAAAAATATTGGATGTGCTCTGTAGACCATCAGGATGTGCATTACCACATAAAATAGACAAATGCTTGAGAAGGTTTTTCCACTTCCAGCTAGGAGCCAGTCAGTATCAGTTCAGGGTGCTGCCCTTTGGTCTCACCACAGACCCCATGGTGTTCACCAAATGTATGACAGCAGTAGCAGCTGACTTGAGACTGCACGGATTCTGGGTGCTTCCATATCTAGATGACTGGCTCATCACCGCTTCTGCCAGGCATCTACTGCTTCAGTTGACAGATCTCATTCTACAATTTTTTTCCTGCAGCTAGGAATCGCAGTCAGTTTTACAAAGTCTCAACTGACCTCCTCTCAGGATATGGAATTTATCGGAGCTCGTCTCAACAACCTCTCTTGTGTGGCTTCTCTGCCTCCCCACAGGCTACAGAAAATAAGATCTCAAGTTCATTCCCTCCTGGGTTCAAGCAAAGTACCAGCTCAGCTAGTGCTTCAAGCATTAGGGTCTATGGCAGCAGCTATCACTCTGGTCCCACTAGCGAGATTTCATATGAGATTACTACAATGGATTCTTGCCAATCAGTGGTCCATTCTAACCCATCCAGTGTACCACCCAATACTCATTACAAGCTGCTGCAGAAAGGACCTGTCCTGGTGGATGGAATCTGATTAAATCCTTTTGGTCCGTCCATTGTCCCTTCTCAACCTAAGGCCATAGTGACCATGGATGCCTCCCAGATGGGGTGAGAAGGGGCATTAGCTGGGAAAGACAGTCCAGAGCACTTATTTCCCGATAGAGGCCAATCAGCATATCAATGTTCTAGAGCTGAGGGTGGTGCTACTAGCATTGCAAACATTCCACTCTGCTCTGCCTCAGGGTACAGTTGTGATTCAGTCAGACAATATGTCCGTAGTCTGGTACATCAACAAAGAAGGGGGAACCAAATCCTATTCCCTGTGTCGAGAAGCCTTCCTATAGTGTGGCAATGAGCCATTGCCTCCAACCACTTTCTGATAGCAACGCACATCCCGGGGAGTTTAAACATGACAGCGGACAAATTAAGCAGATGTATTCTACTGCCTCACGTGTGGTCTCTCAATCCCAAGGTAACGAAGAAGATCTTTCATCACTGGGGACAGCCTTGCTACAACCTTTTTGCATCACCCCAAAACAAGTGCAGAAGCTATTTTGCCTTAACCCCCATCAGCGGGAGTCCCCAAGAGATGCTCTTCTCCTCGATTGGCCCCCGGGTCTCCTTTTTGCCTTCCCCCTGATCCCGCTTTTCAAGAAAGCAGTCAGGTTGAGAAGCAAAGTAATTCTCATTGCACCCTTCGGGCCTCAGCAAATTTGGTTTCCTTTCCTATGGCCTTATCTAGTTCACCATCCATGGATTTTGGACCCAGTTCCGGACCTTCTGTCTCACTCTCAGGGACTGGTGCACCCCAATCTTCAAAGTTTAAAGCTAACTGCTTGGTTCCTCCAATCCCATTAGTCACTAGGAATTATGATATTCCATCCCCAGTATGAAAAATCTTACTATCATCCCATTAACCATCCCCCAGGAATCTCTACCTCAGTAAATGGAAGATGTTTTCGATCTAGATTTGCGACAGTAGCCTCAACCCCTCTTCAGCCCCAGTGGAAAAAGTTTTGAAATTTTTGGCCATTCTTTTTGGTGAGGGAGCTTCCTTGTTAAGGTCATTCTAGCAGCCATCTTTAACTTTCAAATGGTTTTGGAGATCTGCCTTTAATCTCTCACAGACTTTGTAAGGTCTTCTCAAGGGAGCTATCCATTTAAAGCCCCCATTTAAGGATCCTCTACCACCACGGGGCTTGACTATTTATGTGAAGTTGTTCTATCTCGCCTTCATTCTCACTGATGGGTTCAGAGCCGATCCTCGGCTCCAACTCGGCCAAATACAAAAGCTCGAGGTCTTCAAGCAGCTCATGGCATACTCCCTATCCCATGATGCAATGGCGTTTCCCACAGATGTCATTTGCCACTGCAACAGATCAGGAGTTCTTCAACAGCTCTGGCCAGTATTATTGAAAGTTTCTTTATATTTCTCAATAGTTATTATATTCCTGGATATTTTTTTATAGCTCTTGCTGTTTTCTTAGTTTCTAGTGAGTTAGATAGTTAAGGCTTAGAGAGTGCATTATTTGTTCTATTAGTGGTCGTTCTCTTTTCTAGGCCAATTTATAACAACTCGTTTGAGTTAGATAGTTGTTTAGTTAAAGTTTTTTTTTGCTCCCTATCCTTATAGTGTGTGTTGTAGAGTTAGAAATAGAGTGTGTTAAGCTTGAGCCCGGATTTATTTTAGGGCAGTAGTCACTTTTTTCTATGTGCTGTTTTGTTAGAAATTGTAGAACTTAGTTAGAGCCCTGTTGTTTTTTCTAGGTTTGTCTTATACATATATATATATATATATATATATATATATATATATATATATATATATATATATATATATAGTATTGTGTGTTTTCATAGCTAGTTATGTAGGGGTCTATATTACATTGACGATTTAGAGATTGAACATTTAAGTGTTCGAAAATGTAATAAAATAAACAAAAAAAAAGGTAAACTGAAAGGGTTTTAGGAGGGGGCAAGCCCCCCTGCACCCCCCCACACCCCCCTACTTAAATATACCAACTCCGAGATCGCACTTCCCATTCCCTACACTGTAGCGCAATCTTGGAGTTGCTATATTTAAGTAGCGGGGGGGTGGGAGCACAGCCCCCCACTTGGGGGGTGCAGGGGTGCTTGCCCCCCTGCTTACACCCTTTAGTTTTTTTTTTACTTTTATTATTTTTTTTATTTTTAAAGATATTTGAACACTTAAATGTCGATCTCCAAAGGTCGACCTTTAGAGATTCAAACATTTAAGCTTTTGTTCATCTAATATAGACCCTTATATAGTTTGTGCTGTAGTGTTTAAATATTGATATAGTTAGAACCCTGTTTTTTTATTGGTGCTATTCTATATATAGGATTGTGTGTTTTCTCCATAGTCAATCATATAGTGTGCTTTGCCTGTTAATTGTTACTTTATTGTATAGCTATGTCTCAAGAGAAAGCTAAGTCTGGTTTCAAAAAGGGTCCCAAATGTGGACAAATGATGTCTCTTACAGATGGTCACACAGAGTGTGTTTATTGTTTAGATGAGGTTCACCTTCAGGAGAATTGTGCCATCTGTCATTCGTTTAGCTCTCGTGTTCTCCACGAACGTAGGAGCAAATTAATAGCCAGGGGATTATTGAAGCCCTCTTTTCAGGAATCGTTGGATAAGGACAAACCAGCAAAATCATCCAAGACTTTGTCTTCTAGCTCGTCTTCTGGGTCGGAGCTGAAAAAGGGCTCATCGACATCCAAACTGAGTCGAACTACCATTTCGGCTCCATTGCCTACAGAATTGGAGGTTGTTGTTGTTAGTAATAGCCGGTCCCCAATATTGGAGCTGGTATTTCCTACTCTAAAGTCTCCAATCCTACAGTCAGTGGCTTCTTCGATAGCTTCTTCCCGGTCCTTAAGACTATCTGATATGGATGTGGATCGAGTGGTGCAGAGACTTCTGCAGACCCAGGCGCTAACAAAAATTCTGTCAGGGCCAACCCTTGCGGCTTCGGAACTGACCAGGACCCAGCCCATTTCTACTGTTCCTCCTCTGATTCAACCCAAAGTTTTTGGAGCCGGAGTGTTTGGAGACGATGATTGTGGAACCGCCAGAGCTGACACCCCTTACAGGTCTATCGGTTCCGACTACTCTGACTTCTTTGGTGCCAACTTTAGAGTCTAGGAGCCAACACTCACTGGTCGGTTCTGGAGAGGATAGTCGTACCGACCTTTCGGTTCCGACTTTGTCTCTTGGAACCTCGGCTCAGGTGAGTTCGGCACCTACCTCGGGTTCGGAGCCCACTGCTTCGGTGCCATGGAGACTGCCTGTTTCTGTGGATCCAGGTGTTTCCTCAGATCGGAGCCAGGGGGGCCTTCGATGCCATGAGGAGAGCATTGGCCCCTCGAGCATCCACATCATCGATACCAGCAACCTCCTCCCTTACACCTCCTGCATCTGCCTGTGCTTCACTGATCCCTCAAAAGCATGGAGACCCAGAGCCTCAGGTCACTCCATTGGGTGAGCCTTGCTCTTCCGGAACCTCCCCAGAAACTCCCACTGAGGAGGTTCCCAGGAAGAGGCTTTGCAAGAGGAAGCATCTGGATTGCCCACAGGAATCCATCACATCAGAAACTGACTTAGATGAGTCAGAAGGGTCCCCATGGTCCCCCTCTGAAGATATCTCTTTTGGTGATATCTTGGAAATATTGAAACAGAGAGGTGGCTGGAAGCCCAGTAACCCTACTGATGATGAGTCAGTACTCCTGAAGGCTTTTGGGTCTCAACCCTCCACCTCTTGGGTGACTCCACCTTTTGATGAGCTGATAGACCTTCTTTCTCGAAAGGCATGGGAGTCCCCGGATACCATGGAACCTGTCCCTCGGAGGCCTAACAAATTCATAATGTCATCCCAGGACAAGGCTTTCCTTACCAAAGGAGTACCTGTTGATGCTATGGTGGTGGCGGCAGCCAGCAAAAAGGAGTTGTCAGAGACCTCCATGTCTGTTCATCCTCCTAATAGGGATTCTAGGATCATGGACAGATATGGAAAGTACATGTTTAGTTCAGCGGACTTTACTCTTCAATCCCTGAACTATCTTACACATTTTACTAGACTACACAGAGATCTCCTTAAGGAGTTGGGAGATACTGTACAGGGTGCAGTAGCTGCAGGGGTCTCAGACAAGGTAACTTCCCAGTTTGCTACCCTAAATGCATCTGATTTCATATGCAGCTGATGGAATGAGCAGGGCAGCAGGTACAGGAATTGCTCTTAGGAGACACTCCTGGATACACTTATGTTCCTTTGCAGAGCCCTATAAGTCGCCCTTTGTTAACACCCCCTTTGATGGTTCATCCCTTTTTGGACCAAAAGTGAAGGAAATGCTTACCAGGTGTGAACAAGATGGAAAGACTCTGTCTACTGTAGGAGTCCATTTTTCCACCCTTAACAGACCTTATCCTAAAGGTCGGAAAAGTGGGAAAA
Organism: Protopterus annectens; assembly: GCF_019279795.1. Classification (NCBI taxonomy): domain Eukaryota; kingdom Metazoa; phylum Chordata; order Ceratodontiformes; family Protopteridae; genus Protopterus; species Protopterus annectens. Next base: position 1,281,623,483 of record NC_056739.1, on the reverse strand, counting down.
TGTGGTTCTGTAAATCCCAAGGGGCTTTCTTTGACACACATGGTGAAACCCCCTCTAGAGGCAGAGGAGGGGGCAATAATGGAAGACACCGCCCACGTGGCAGAGGGGGCCCACAAAATCAGGGCGTTAAGGATCGGTTCTTTGGAAAGCCCTATCAGCGGTCCTGAAAGGAGGCCCGTCTGTCCATCTGTGGAGGCAATCAGGGGATGCTTATCTTTGTACCCAGACATCTGGCTAAAAATCACAAAAGACCATTGGGTACAAAGTGTAATATCCAGAGGATACTCCATTCTCTTTGCCACCCCTCCACCCATTGTGACAAAAATCCTGGATGTCCCACCCAGTCACAGGGAACAAGCAACCATAGAAATTACAAGGTTGCTAGAAAAAAAAAGAGTCATCCAACCAGTCCAGGCAGACCATAAAGGATCCGGAACGTACTCAAGGTTCTTTGTAGTTCCGAATAAAACAGGGGACTGGAGACCCATTTTGGATCTCAGCAGATTGAACAAATCTGTCAAAAAAAAACAAAGTTCCGGATGGTCACGCTACAGTCTATACTTCCCTTTGTAGGGAAAGACAATTGGATGTGCTCAATAGATCTCCAGGATGCGTACTACCACATAAACATGGCCAGACCATCCAGGGATCATCTGCCTTATGGTCTCCCTTCAGCCCCTGGAGTGTTTACCAAATGCATGGCAGTAGTCATGGCTCATCTGAGATGTTTAGGATTCCAGGTGTTTCCATACTTAGATGACTGGCTCCTCACCACAACCACCAAGCATCGACTCATACAACCAAGGGATACAACCTTACATCTTTGCGATCGATTGAGGATTACCATAAACTCAGAAAAATCTGCCTTATCGCCATCCAAACGTACCGTTTTCATAGGAGCAAATCTCAACACAGTCTCCATGACTGTAAAGCTTCCAACAGAGAAAGTTGGGACCCTTCGACAACAAGTTCTGGACCTCATCTCAAAACAAAAAGCCCCAGCTTCAACAGTGGTCAAATTATTAGGGACCATGGCAGCAGCTATCATTGCCATTCCTTTTGTTCAGATGCATATGTGGATACTGCAATGGCTCCTATTCACACAATGGTCCTTTCAAGAACTTCCAATGTCTCATCTGATTATGATAAAGAATTCTTGCAAGAAGGATCTTCACTGGTAGCTGACTTCTCTGCAAGTAACGATAGGGCGTCCCTTTGTTTTACCCACTCCTGTTGCCACTGTGACCACAGATGCCTCCATGATAAGGTGGGGTGCATTTTCAGGGATGGACAGCCCAAGGCACATGGGAGAAACACGAGGCTCATCTGCATATCAATGTCCTAGAGATGAGAGCAGTACTACTAGCGTTGCAGTCCTTTCAAGACTCTCTTCCTCTAGGGACTATTGCAATACAGATGGACAAAATGTCGGTGGTCTGGTACATAAAGAAACAAGGAGGAACCAGATCCTATCCCCTATGGCGAGAGGCCCTGAGAGTATGGCAGTGGGCAGTATCCACCCAGTGCTTTCTGGTAGCAACTCACATCCCGGAGAGATCCAATGTGATAGCGGACAAGTTGAGCAGAGCAATTCTATTGCCTCACGAGTGGTCTCTGAAAGAAGAAGTAGCGGAAAGGATATTCCGTAGATGGGGCCAGCCTTGCTGTGACCTTTTTGCAACCCCCACCAACACCAAATGCAGCAACTACTTTGCCCTAATCCCCAATCCAGAGGATACCCCAAAGGATGCACTTGTACACAGTTGGCCCCGGGTCTTCTTTATGCTTTTTAAATCCACAGGAAATGCCAAATGTTCGTAAAAGCAGCCGTTTAATGAAACAAATAAACTGAAGCGCTTCTCCAAGCACTTTTCGTTCAAGTCATACAAGAACTTCATCAGACACCATAAAATCAATTAAAATTATTTAAATACTGTGCGTGATACATCAGCTGGTAGATTGATTAAAAATTAAAGGAATACTGTCCTTATACCAGTACATACATACTGATGTTACAATTATTTAATTCTGAATAAAATACTATTATAATAATACTCGGTCTCACATTAAATCATACAAAAAGTTCAAATCTTCTTGATAAGTTATTATGAATATATTATAAATATTAAAACATATGAACCATTGTAATGCTGAGGCACAAGACTTTTAGAATAAAGCATAGTAAAACATAAGAAACCATAAGGAAATTTCTAACATGACCAGCAGCTACTGCAGCAACCCTTAGTATAATTCAATTCTTTTAGTTCTATTTCTATTTACATGTTTATGGACTTTATATTTTTTACATATAATTTGTTTATATTTTTTATCCATATACATGCGCATACTTATATATATATAAATGTATATATGAATAGATGTGTACATAAAAAAAAAATTTGAGGAAGATGTTCCTGAGAAAAGCTTACCCAAACACCATGTTACATAACTTAATAGATGAAGTTCAAATAAAGAGAAATAGGGGAATTTATACACCAATAGTGAGAAGTAATATGGAAGCACAGATTCAAGTCCTAATAGTAAATACCCCTGAGGACTCTACGGGTGTAAGATTGGATTCCCACACAGAAGTAATGACCACTGAGAGAACTTCAACTTTCGAGCATAGTTTTATATTGACCTTTAATTCTGACTTCTATTTTTTGAAAGGTATTGTTTCTAAAAATTGGAACATTCTCAAAGAGAGTAAAGAAATAATAGAAAAAATAGGGGAAGAACTAAAATTTACATTTAGGAGAGACAGGAATTTCAAAGAACTCTTGGAAGGTATAAATAGTAATAATAGTAACTTTAATAACAATAAAAAGGGTATGTACACATGTGGAACCTGTCCCTACTGTTAATACATTTTGGTGAATAACACACTAACCATTAAAAACTTGGATTTGAAAAGTAAAGGTAGATTTAACTGTAACTCCAAAATGGTGGTATACCTGGCTACATGCCAGGTTTGTCCATGTTTCTATGTAGGTAAAACTATCCGTAGAATAAGGGATAGAATTTATGAACATACTTATAGTATAAATAAAGGTAAGCAAGATAATGCACTAGCAAAGCACATCTCAGAATATCCTACACATGCATTTAAATTTTGGATTTTGGATCAATTGGTGTATAATATAAGAGGGGGGCCTGTTGAAATAGAACTTGAAAAGCAAGAACTACTATGGCAGATCCGATTAAATGCATACACCTGTCCGGGCCTCAATGACATGTGTTCAATTATGGCTATATTAAAACTTAAAAGCCTTCATAGGTAATTAATTAATCAGTTGTATAATACAAGAACAGGATAATATAGCGATAATGTAATCCTGATGGTCATTATTTATTTATTATTATCTTTATTATATAATCAAATAAATAAACAAATAGTTAAATGAATAAATAAATAAATACTTTATATAGTACGTGTAAGAGTATAACTTTTATGTACACATCTATTCATATATACATTTATATATATAAGTATGCGCATGTATATGGATAAAAAATATAAACAAATTATATGTAAAAAATATAAAGTCCATAAACATGTAAATAGAAATAGAACTAAAATAATTGAATTATACTAAGGGTTGCTGCAGTAGCTGCTGGTCATGTTAGAAATTTCCTTATGGTTTCTTATGTTTTACTATGCTTTATTCTAAAAGTCTTGTGCCTCAGCATTACAATGGTTCATATGTTTTAATATTTATAATATATTCATAATAACTTATCAAGAAGATTTGAACTTTTTGTATGATTTAATGTGAGACCGAGTATTATTATAATAGTATTTTATTCAGAATTAAATAATTGTAACATCAGTATGTATGTAGTGGTATAAGGACAGTATTCCTTTAATTTTTAATCAATCTACCAGCTGATGTATCACGCACAGTATTTAAATAATTTTAATTGATTTTATGGTGTCTGATGAAGTTCTTGTATGACTTGAACGAAAAGTGCTTGGAGAAGCGCTTCAGTTTATTTGTTTCATTAAACGGCTGCTTTTACGAACATTTGGCATTTCCTGTGGATTTAAAAAGTTCTTCTTTATGCTTTTCCCCATTTCCTCTGATACCCAAATTCCTACAGAAAGCCAGGAGTCTGGGAAGGACCATCATTCTAATAGCCCCTTATTGGCCTTTTCAGATTTGGTTCCCCTTTCTTCAGCCTCATCTACTGGAAGAACTATGGATCCTGGACCCAGTTCTGGATCTTCTGATTCATTCATCAGGGGCTCTTCATCCTGCACTTCATACTCTCAGGTTGACAGCTTGGCTGCTCCAATTCCAAGAATAGCCATGTTCCAGAATTTCTCGCCTGTAGCTCAGAACATCCTAATTTCCTCTCATAAATCATCTACCACGAAGCTATACCTTAGCAAATGGAAAAGATTTTCCATATGGGCATCCCAAAGCAATGTTGACCCATATGTGGCTTCAATTTCATCCATTTTAGAGTTTCTGACCAAGCTATTTAATGAAGGGGCAGCTGCAGCAACTATTAGGGTTCAATTGGCAGCAATTTCTAATTTTCATATTGGCGATCAAGGGACTTCTATCATGTCCCATAGACTTTCTAAAGCCTTCCTTATAGGTACTATTCATTTGAGACCACCTATTAGACCCCCAGCTGCACCATGGAACCTAAATTTTGTTCTTTCCCAAATTATCTTATCCCCTTTTGAACCAGCATCATCCTGTGACTTGAAATACTTATCATGGAAAACCATCTTTCTAGTAGCTATTACTTCTCCTCAAAGGGTCTCGGAATTACATGCCTTGTCCATCAAACCCCCATACTTGATTTTTCACCATGACAGAGTCTCGCTGAGAACAAATCCTTCATTTCTACCGTAGGTTTGTTCTGAGACAAACCTCAACCCGACTATAGAATTACCTGTGTTTTTCTCCAAATATACTAACAAGATGGAACATATGCTGCATAAACTTGACGTCCATAGGCAACTTCAATTCTATTTAGATAGGACTAAGGACTTTAGAAAATCAGAACAGCTTTTTGTCTTCTTTTCAGATTCAAAGAAGGGTACTACAGTGGTAAAAACCACTTTGTCAAAATGGTTCTCAGATTGCATTTCCTTCACATATAGCTCTGGTCACATGCCACTAAATCATAAAGTTAAGGCCCACTCAACTAGAGCTGTTTCCACATCTTCAGCCTTTCTGGCAAGGCTTCCTGTAGATGCCATTTGTGCAGTAGCCACGTGGTCTTCACCTCATACCTTTATTACTCATTACAAATTGGATAGGGCCTCCAGGGACAGGGCCTCCTTTGGTTCCATGGTTCAGTGGAATATACTTCCCTGAGTCACCCAAGAAAGATGGTGCTTGGGTGGCTAACCCATCAGTGAGAATGAAGGCGAGATAGAACAACTTCACATAAAGAAGTTATGTACTCACCATAACGTTCCATTTGAGTTGTTCATCTCACCTTCATTCTTACGTCTAATCCACCAAGCCCCTACCATGAATTTCTTGAGGGCCGGGAAGTTGAGATGAATCTTGGTGATAATTTGTCCTTATCTATGGTATTCGTATTTTTCTTATCAGAGTAGTTAGCTATCAGTATAGTTGGCTGCAGATAAGATCTGAGGGAAACACCACTGCATCATGGGATAGGGAGTAGGCCATGAGCTGCTTGAAGACCTCGAGCTTTTGTATTTGACCGAGTCAGAGCCAAGGATCGGCTCTGAACCCATCAGTGAGAATGAAGGCGAGATGAACAACTCACATGGAACGTTATGGTAAGTACATAACTTCTTTTTTTGCAGTCTGTAGTAGCTTCTCCTTTTGAAGTAGTGGCTATTTGTGACTTGAAGTTCCTCTCTTGAAACACACTTTTACTTATAGCTATCACATCCGCGAGACAAGTTTCCGAATTGCAAGCCTTATGCTCAAGCCCCCCTTACTTGATTTTCCATAGGGATAGAGTTACACTCAGGACAAACCCATCCTTTCTTCCAAAGTTAGTCTCAGAGTGTAACATTAATCAGACTATAGACTTACCTGTATTCTTTCCAAATTTTTCTAATAAAGGTGAATATTGCTTACACCTGTTGGATGTTCACAGACAATTATGTTTCTGTCTCAACAGAACTAAAGAAATTAGAAGGTCAGAGCAATTATTTGTTTCTTTCTCTAGTGCAACCTTAGGGAAATCTGTCTCTACGGTTACCTTGTCAAAATGGTTAAGAGTTTGTATTACCTTCATTTATAACAAGAAGGACCTAAAACTTCCAAGACTGGTGAAGACACATTCCACTAGACCTATGGCTACTTCAGTTGTCTTCCATTCTAAAGTTTCCAAGAGTGAAATATGCACAGCAGTGACTTGGGCTACTCCACATATCTTTATTACTCATTACAAACTGGATCTGGTCTCCAGGAGACGAGCAGCTTTTGGTGCTTTGGTTCTCAGGAGTATCTTTCTATAGGGCTACCCAGGATCTAAAGTAGCTGGGGATTCTGTCCCATTAGTCAAGAACAGATGAAGACTGACAACATCAGATAAAGAAGTTATGTCTTAGCATAACGTTCCATCTGTGTTGTCTATCTTCATCTATTCCTGGCACCCCACTCTCCTTTCCCTAAACTATGGATTTCTGGTGGAGCAACCTATTGTCCAGGGTCTTCTGTTAGGTTTTTCCTTGGACATGGCTTTCTCACTTGTAATTAGTTTCCTTCTTTTCTGCTATAATTTTGCAAACTCGATCTGAGGTAATGTAGAGGGGGCATTATGGGTAGACTACTAGCTCAAGAGTTTTTTTGGCTAACAAGGGGCTATATAATGGCCAGACCAGTTCCAAGGGTCAGAACTGTAATCCCATCAGTCAAGAATAGATGAAGAATGACAACACAGATGGAACATTATGGTAAGACATAACGTCTTTTTATGGAAATAAAAGTGTAGTACTATGTATAAATTATATTAAATTCTTGTAGTAATACACAATGTTCACATGACTGCAATGAAACTACAAAGGTATGGTCCCAGAAGAAGCTAAAAATGCAAACAGATTTTTTTTGGTTAAACCACAGACAAAATGCAGAGATTTTCAAAAAAGTATACCACACAGGTCACTCTAAGTGCAAATTAAAATATTTAAGCAGAATTGAAATAATTATCCCCATTTTGATAAAAAACTCATACCTCTCACCTCTCAGACTCTTGAAGAAAATGCCCTGGGTGGATGTAGCTCCATGCTAAATCTAGCAGACTTGCTAGGGAGGGATATGATCAAATGAAACCAGTACTGGGGCTCAAGTCCTATGGTTAGAATTTTAGAAAATTTTTAGCTTAATGTCTCGTGGTGGTGTAGACTTAAAGAACAAAAGGAAACAGTAGCATGGTAAACAGAAAGGTAATGGAATGCAAGTTTAAGCTAGTATATACAGGTATAAAAAGTACTGAAGCACAAATGCTGGAGCAAAGTTAACAGTACTACCACTGCTGCAATCCAACCACATATTAAGGCACCAGACTACTGGAATGCAACTTTACGCAAGTACATACAAGTATAAAAAGTAGTGAAGCACAAAGTTTGGAGCAGAATTCACAGTAATTCCACTACCGCAATCCTACCAGAGACTAAGGCAGTAGACGAGGTAGAGATTTACCAGTAACTGGAATAAATGACAAATTAACACCCAAATCTGACATAGATCACAGTCATTCCACAACTTGGAAAGAAGCTACAAAACTGAGGCCTCAGACTGGGTTCAAAATACACAAAGGCTCCCTCTTACATGTAATTCTACTTATGGAAATAAAAGTTCAGTATTATGTACAAACAATGCTAAAATATTGCCGCAACTCCAATCACCATACTAGTGCAAGTAAAGCTACAAGACTACGGTTCCAGAACAAACAAAAAAATTATGAACAAATTGCTTTTTGTCCAGCCATGGATAATTTAAATAAAAAAGTTTTCCTTCCATTTTGATGAATGGCATGTACCGTATACCTCCCAAATACTTGAGCAAAAGGCCCTGGATGGATGTAGCTCTGTGCTAAGTATATCAGACTTCCTAGAGAGGGATATGATCAAATAAAGTCAGTACTGAAGCTTATCCGGTGATTAGAATTTCATAGATGTTTAGCTTAATGTCTCAGTTGGAGATAGGCCAGATTCAAAGAAGAGAAAAACAGAAACAAGATAAACAGAAAGGCACTGGAATGTAACTGTAAGCAGGTATACACAGCTCAAAAAGTGCAGAGTCACAGATCCTGGGGCAGAATTCACAGTACTTGCACTACTGTAGTCTCAACAAAGATTAAGACAGCAGACTACTGCAATGCATCTGTAAGCAAGATATGTACAGCTATAAGAATTACAGAAGCAGAAATCCTGGAGCAGAATTCACAATACTGCCACTACAGCAATCATCAGACACTAAGCCACTAGATTATGCATACATTTGCTAGTATTGCTGTAATAAATGACTAAATGAGGCTCAAATCTGAGAGTTCATCTCAGTTCTGCCACAACTGCGAAAGAAGCTGCAAGCCCAAGGCTGCAGACTTCGTTCAAGATACAGAAAACCTTCTTTAAAGTAATTCTACTTATGGAAACAGAAGTGCAGTATAATGCATACACAATACTAAAATCTTGCAGTAATATACAGCTAACACACAATTGCAAGTGAAGATGCAAGACTACAGTCCCAAAATAAAGTAAAAAAATGTAAACACATTGCTTTTTGTCCATCCATGGACAAGAAGCAAAGACATTTTAAAAAGCATCTCAACAGAGGTCTTTTTTAAGTGCAACTTAAAATATTTTCAGACTTTTACTAAAAAGTTTTTTTTCTCTTTTCAGGAAAAGCTTGTAACTCACATCCCTCAGACTCTTGAACAAAAGTTGCTGGGTGGAGTAGTTATGTGCCAGATATATCAGACTTGCTAGAGAGAGATTCAATAAAATCGACTCAGTACTGGAGCTCAAATCCTGTTGCTAGAATTTAAGAAATTTTTAGCTTAATGTTTCAGTTTTGAGTGAGGCAGACTCAAAGAACAGGAGAAAAGCATAAGCAAGGTAAACAGAAATGCACCTGAATGCAACTTTATGCAGGTATATATAGGTAAAAAAGTTCTGAAGCACAATTTCTGGAGTAGAATTCACAATGCAGCCATTACTGCAACCCCAGTGCAGATTAAGGCTCCAAACTGCTTGATTAGAAATTTAAGCAGGTATAAACCTCTATAAAAAGTACCGGAGAACAAATCCTAGAGCAGAAATTACAACACTTCCACTACTGCAGTCCTGCCACATACTAAGACACCAGACTATGCAGAAATTTACCAGGAATATGCTATAAGTGTCTAAATGAGGCTTAAATCTGGCAGTAGACCACTTTCTAACAACCTAGTTCTGGTAATCTGAAGAAACTTTGGTTCAGGAGTGAAAGTGTTTAATACTGGATGGATCTTTCATTTAGTTACCTCTGGCCTTATAAAATGGGCACTCCTATTTTATTGTTTTTATTCACTCCACTTTCATTTCATATAGATTCATTATTTAGATAAATGGCACTGGGCACTGTGAAAGTGAGCATCTTTTATTCACTGTTTATGTTTACTGCAACACGTGTTCTTCCCATGAATCTGAAAAAATGAATGGCTTTTCAATGGCTAAAATATTCTGTTAAAAAAGACCTTTAAACTGTAATTTTTTTCATTTTTTTTAATACTATGAATTAATCTTTTTCCTTAACAATGAGATAGAAGTAAATAACAGCTTAACTAGTCTATCATTCATATTCTAATTAGGAACTTAGCCTTCTTCCAAATCAGCCGGCCCAACTATTAGCCAATCCGTGACTCTTATTCTAAATAGGGACTTGACCTCCCCTCCAACCAACAGGCCCAGCTATGAGCCAATCAGGTACCATAGCCTTACACCCAATCATAAGAGCTGTTTTGCACCACACTCCCTTGTTGATGGTTATTTAACCAGCTAGATTTGTAAGATTATTTAAATTAGGGTTGCCACATTTTAAGAGGGTCAAAGTGGGGCATGAGGATGTGGCCAATATCACACTGGGCACACCCTCTACCATGATGTCACCACAGAATTGGATAAGGAGATGCTGTTGTGGGTACAACAGCTGGCTGGTTGGCTGCCAGAGTGGCTAGCTAGCTGGCTGGCTGCTGGAGTGGCTGGCTGGCTGCTGGATTGGCTAACTAGCTGGCTGGCTGCTGGAGTGGCTAGCTGGCTGGATGGCTGCTGGAGTGGCTAGCTGTCTGTCTGACTGCTGGAGTGGCTAGCTGGTTGGTGAGAGTAGCAGCTGGATGGATGGATTAATGGCTGGATGGATGACTGGCTGTCTGGATAAATGAATGGATGGCTGGATGACTGGCTGGCTGGATGGATGAATGCATGGATGGCAAGCTCAGCTGTTTGGAAAAAAAATCTTGGTCTTTTTCTTTAGCGGCTGTAGAAGGGCTAAAAACAAACTGCTGTACAGCCGCAATATATGTAAGGTTCTTCTTGCCCCGATCCCTACCCCCTTCATGAATTGCATTCAATTGCTGCACGATTTGAAGCACCTGGACCTAACAGGGACTAGCTCTGCCTGCAGGTCTGGGTTGGTGATATAACTGAATTGCCATTGAAAAGCAACATGTAATTGCAGCTTTTCCACGGCGATTCAGTGTGATCGAAAAGCAAGACTTTTCAAGTCCCACTACTTTGCAACGGGATGAGGCAGCTCAACCCGTGAGTGTCCTGCTGATAATGGGATGGGTAGCAACCTTAATTTAAACAGTTGGAAATGTAATGGTTTTTCAGGAAGAAACATTATATCTGATGAATATTTAGTAAAATTCTTTGCATGTCATAAATATCTTTTAAGCAAACCCCTTTTCAGAGCAATAATTACTTACTGCAAGGGAAGCTATCCTCCACTATATAAAGGATATAAGTTATCATCTTTTCTTTTAAATGCTTTATGTCACTATGAGTTATACATTTTTGTTATGTCTCTACAGTGCCTCATTACAAATTATAAGCTGTGTTGTAAGTTTTGGTTTCCATATCATTCAATACCCTGTGTAAGATGGACAGTAAATCCTGGTATATCCTACTCAAATGTCTGTGCCGTTCTGTGACCAAAAACCTTCATATGAAATAATAACAAACACTGTCCTGGCACTCTGGGAGGTTGAATAATTCAAGCACAGCGAAATGTGGAACCAACAGCTTTATTGCAATAAGCGTGCCAGGACAGTGTTGGTTATTGTTTACTTGTTTTATCTGGGCACTCTTTTCTCTGCTTTGTTTTTTTCGATGTTACCATTTGTATGAAATAGCTACACTTGAATGTTAGTGATGCTGCCGCACTCCTTACAAATGAACTCTGATCCAGAGTAAAACTATCCCCTTTCATAACCAGCATCCTCCCTATAGATATCAGCTGAAGAATAACTAATACCATACTAACTACTCACACTCCATATCTGGTCCCACTAGTGAGATTTCACATGAGATTACTACAGTGGCTTCTTGCCAATTAGTTGTCCATTCTAACCCATCCAATGAACCACCCCATACTCATTACAAACCCCTGCAGAAAGGACATGACCTGATGGATGGACTCAGATCAAATCCTTTTGGACCACCCCTTTGTCCATTCTCAACCCAAGGCTATATGACCATAGATGTCTCCGAGATGGAGATGGGGGGCATTATCTGGGAAAGACAGTCCAAGGCACTTATTCCCCGACAGAAGCCAATCTGCATATCAACATTCTGGAGCGGAGGATCGTGCTACTAGCATTGCAAGCATTCCACTCTGCCCTACCTCAGGGTACTATTGTGATTCAGTTAGACAATATGTCCATGGTCTGGTACATCAACAAACAAGGGGGAACTGAGAACCATAGAACCAAAGGCTGCTCATCCCCTGGAGACCAGATCCAATTTGTAATGATTAATAAAGATATGCAGAGTAGCCCAAGTTGCTGTTGTGCATATTTCACTCATGGAAGCTTTAGAATGGAAGACAGCTGACATAGCCATAGATCTAGTGGAATGTGCCTTCACCAGTCTTGGAAGTTTTAGATACTTCTTGTTTTAAATGAAGGAAATACAACCTCTTAACCATTTTGACAAGGTAACTTGAGACAGATTTCCCTAAGGTTTCACTAAAGAAGGAAACAAATAGTTGGTCAACTGTAATCCTACCACAGACTAAGGCCGTATATGAGGTAGAGATTTACCAGTAACTGCAATAAATGACACCCATATCTGACATAGATCACAGTCATTCCCCAACACGGAAAGAAGCTACAAAACCGAGGCCACAGACTGGGTTCAGAATACACAAAGGCTACCTTTTGCATGTAATTCTACTTATGGAAATTAAAGTTCAGTATTATGTACAAACAATGCTAAACTCTTGCAGCAATATGCAGTCATCATACTACTGCAAGTGAAGCTAAGGTCCCAGGACAAACTAAAAAATATGAACAGATTGCTTTTTGTCCAGCCATAGATAATTTAAATAAAAAGTTTTTCTTCCATTTTGATGAAAGGTGTGTACCTCATACCTCTCAGACACTTCAGTAAAAGGCCCTGGGTGGATGTTCTGTGCTAAGTGTATCAGACTTGCTAGAGAGGGATCTGATCAAATAAAATCAGTACTGAAGCTTATTCTGTGATTAGAGTTTCATAAATGTTTAGCTGAGTGTCTCAGTTGGAGATGGGCCAGACTCAAAGAACAGGAGAAAAACAGTAACAAGATAAACAGAAAGGCACTGGAATGTAACTGTAAGCAGGTATACACAGCTCTAAAAAGTACAGAATCACAGATCCTGGGGCAGAATTCACAGTACTTGCACTACTGTAGTCCCAAAACAGATTAAGACAGCAGACTACTGCAATGCATCTGTAAGCAAGATATATTCAGTTATAAGAAGTACAGAAGCAGAAATCCTGGAGCAGAATTCACAATACTGCAACTACAGCAATCATCAGAGACTAAGCTATTACATTATGCATAAATTTGCTAGTATTGCTGTAATAAATGACTAAATGAGGCTCAAGTTTGGGAGTTCATCTCAGTCCTGTCACAACTGTGAAAGAAGCTGCAAGATCAGGACTACAGACTAGGTTCAAAATACAGAAAACATTCCTTTACATGTAACTTTACTTATGGAAATAGAAGTGCAGTATAATGCATAAACAATGCTAAAATCTTGCAGTAATATGCAGTTGTCACACAATTGCAAGTGAAGATGCAAGACTAGAGTGCCAGAACAAAGTCAAAAATGTAAACACATTGCTTTTTGTCCATCCATGGACAGAAAGCAAAGAAATACAAACAAGCATCTCAACAGAGGTCTTTTTAAGTGCAACTTAAAATATTTTCAGACTTTTAATAAAAAGCTTTTATTCGCTTCTCTTTTCATGAAAAGCTTGTAACTCACACTTCTCAGACTCTTGAACAAAAGTCCCTGAGTAGATGTACTTCTGTGCTAGATATACAAGACTTGCTAGAGAGGGATTCAATCAAATTGATTCAGTATTGGAGTTCAAGCCCTGTTGCTAGAATTTCAGAAACCTTTAGCATAATGTTTCAGTTTTGAGTGAGGCAAATCCAAAGAACAGGAGAAAAGCATAAGCAAGGTGAACAGAAATGCACTTGAATGTAACATTATGCAGGTATATATAGGTAAAAAAAATTCTGAAGCATAAATCTTGGAGCAGAATTCACAATGCTGCCACTACAGCAATCATCAGAGATTAAGCCACCAGATTATACATACATTTGCTAGTGTTGCTGTAATAAATGACTAAATGAGGCTCAAATCTGGGAGTTCATTTCAGTTTAGTCACAACTGTGAAAGAAGCTGCAAGACCGAGGCTGTAGACTTTGTTCAAAATACAGAAAACCTTCCTTTACATGTAATTCTACTTACGGAAAGAGAAGTGCAGTAAAATGCATAAACAATACTAAAATCATGCAGTAATATACAGCTAACACACAATTGCAAGTGAAGATGCAAGACTAGAGTCCCAGAACAAAGTAAAAAATGTGAACACATTGCTTTTTGTCCATCCGTGGACAAAAAGCAAAGAAATTCAAAAAAGCTTCTCAACAGAGGTGTTTCTAAGTACAACTTAAAATATTTACAGACTTTTAATAAAAAGTTTTTTTCTCTTCTCTTTTCATGAAAAGCTTGTAACTCACACCTCTCAGACTCTTGAACAGAAGTCCCTGGGTGGATGTAGTTCTGTGCTAGGTATACCAGACTTGCCAGAGAGGTATTCAATCAAATAGATTTAGTACTGGAGCTCTAGTCCTGTTGCTAGAATTTCAGAAACTTTTAGCTTAATGTTTCAGTTTTGAGTGAGGCAGACTCAAAGAACAGGAGAAAAGCATAAGCAAGTTAAACAGAAATGCACCTGAATGCAACTTTATGCAGGTATATATGGCTAAAAAAGTTCTGAAGCACAAATCCTGGAGCAGAATTAACAATACAGCCATTACTGCAACCCTGGTGCAAATTAAGGCTCCAAACTGCTGGAATAGAAATTTAAGCAGTATATATAAATCCTGGAGCAGAATTCACAATACATCCATTACTGCAACCCTGGTGCAAATTAAGACTCCAGACTGCTGGAATATAAATTTAAGCATATATATACATCTATAAAAAGTACAGAAGAACAAGTCCTGGAGCAGAAATTACAACACTTCCACTACTGCAATCCTGCCACAGAGCAAGACACCAGTCTATGTAGAAATTTACCAGGAATATGCTGTAATAAGTGACTACATGAGGCTTAAATCTGGCAGTAGACTGCTTTCTAATACCCTAGTTCTGGTAATCTGAAGAAGCTTTGGTTCAGGAGTGAAAGTGATTAATACTGGATGGATCTTTCAGTCAGTTAACTCTGGCCTCATAAAATAGGCACTCCTATTTTACTGTTTTTATTCACTCCACTTTAATTTCATATAGATTCATTTTTTAGATAAATGAAACTGGACACTGAAAGTGAGCACCTTTGATTCACTGTTTATGTTCACTCCAACATATGTGTTCTTCCCATGAACCTGCAAAAATGAATGGATTTTCAATAGTTAAAATATTCTGTTTAAAAAGACCTTTAAGCTGTAATATATTTTGTATTTTTATAATACAGTGACTGAATATTTTTCCTTAACAATGAGACAGAAGTGAATAACAGCCTAGCCAGTCTATCACTCATTTTCTAACTAGGGACTTAGCCTTCTTCCAAATCAGCTGGCCCAGCTATTAGCCAATCCATGACTCTTATTTCAAATAGGAACTTGAGCTCCCCTCCAACCAACAGGCCCAGTTATAAGCCAATCAGGAACCATAGCCTTACCTCCAATCATAAGGGCTGTTTTCCACCCCACCCCCATGTCGACGGTTATTTAGCCAGCTACATTTGTAAGAATATTTAAACTAGGGTTGCCACCTTTTAAGTGTGCTAAAGTGGGACATGGTGTGGCCAATATGACAGTGGACATGCGCTCTACCATGACGTCACCACAGGAGTGGTGAAGGAGATGTTATGGGTACAGCAGCTCGCTGGCTGCTGGAGTGGCTAGCTGGCTGGCTGCTGGAGTGGCTAGCTAGCTTGCTGACTGACTGCTGGAGTAGCTAGCTGGCTGGCTGACCGCTGAAGTGACTAGCTGGGAGTATCAGCTGGACAGATGTCTGGATTGCTAGCTGGATGAATGC
Organism: Protopterus annectens; assembly: GCF_019279795.1. Lineage (NCBI taxonomy): Eukaryota > Metazoa > Chordata > Ceratodontiformes > Protopteridae > Protopterus > Protopterus annectens. The sequence continues at coordinate 1,281,607,739 of NC_056739.1, read as the reverse complement.
ATGACTGGCTGGATGGATGGCTGGCTCAGCTGTTAGAAAAAGAAATCTCAGTCTTTTTCTTTAGCAGCTGTAGAAGCGGTTAAAACAAACTGCTCTACAGCCGTGATCTTTGCAGGGCTCTTCCTGCCCCAATCCCCATCCCCTTCATGAATTGCAGCCAATTGCTGCATGATTTAAAACACCCCGACCTAACAGGGAATAGCTCTTCCTGCAGGTCTGGGTTTGTAATGTAACTGAATTGCCATGGAAAAGCCAGAAGTAATTGTGGCTTTTCCACGGCTATTCAGTGCGATCGAAAAGTGGGACTTTTCAAGTCTCACTACTTTGCAACAGGATGAAGCAGCTCAACCCATGAGTGTCCCGCTGATAATGGGATGGGTGGCAACCTTAATTTAAACAGTTGGAAATTAATGTTTTTTTCAGGAAGAAGCATTATATCTGATGAAGATTTAGTGAAATTCTTTGCATGTCATAAATATCTTTTGAGCAAACCCCTTTTCAGAACATTTATTTACTGCAAGGGAAGCTATCCTCCACTATAAAAAGTATATAAATTACCATATTTTCTATTAACTCATTCACTCCACTGGAGCTCAGGAAGTTTGCACTGTAACTTCCAATGGGCGGACCCTAAGGCTTTTGACAGAATCAAATAATGTCCTCATACTTCAAACAAATATTCATATCTCTGGAACCATATGGGTTATGAAAGAAGTGTAAATGGCAAATTCTTCAGCACAAACTATTTTTATAGTGGTAGTATTCTTTAGATTCTAGGTCTTAAACTGAATTTTATAAATCACAGTAGACACAGTAACTTTTACATTTTCTATATTTTGTAAACAAATTACAATATCTTATCAACCAATCAAGTTACACACATACTGTCAGCAGCATTTTATTCATCTAGCCAAGAGCTTTCATATGAGGCTACAGAGTTCTATCTGTGCTACTTGGTCGTTGAGATATTTAGAAAAATGTGAAAATTATATCTATATAAATTGATATCATAAAAACAAGAGTTAATATCTATTTACCTACATTAGACAGAGGTCAAATATTAATGTAGTTGAGTTTGCCATTGTGTAAACTTTAAGAAGAAATCTTTTAAAACTTTGCACATAGAAGTGAATAATAGCCTAACCAGTGTATCACTCATTTTCTAATTAGGTATTTTCTAGTGACTCCAAAGCAAAAACTCATGTTTTTGTTCCCTATTCTGCAGAATATATACAATTGGGGGAACTATATAGCTCGTTCCTCACTTCCAGGAGAGAAAATTATTCTAGCCAAGAATCTGTTGCAAATATGAACAAGCAATATTTGACACCTAGAAGCATCAGTAGGAGTTAACTGCTGTTGCACCTGGAGGAGTCACTCGGATGTAATGAGTATACTGTGTCACTATGAGTTATACATTTTTATGTCTCTACAGTGACTCATTACAAATTATAAGCTGTTTTATAAGTTTTAGTTTCCACATCATTCAATATCCTGTGTAAGATGGACAGTAAATCCTGGTATATCCTACTCAGCAGTCTGTGCTGTTCTATGACCAAAAACATTCATATGAAATAGCAACACTTGAATGTTACTGATGCTGCCTTACTCCTTACCAGTGAACTCTGATCCAGAGTAAAACTATCCCCTTTCATAAGCAACATCCTCCTTACAGATATCAGCTGAAGAATAACTAATACCATGCTAACTAATCACACTCCACATCTTATCAGTGCTATGGTTTCCAATGATGACAGTGGGTTCGTGACCAACATTCAAAATTTGAGAGTGGGATTTGTGAATTCAGATGAATACCAGTGTGGAGTGCCAAAGGAATGTCATTTAAAAAAAATTCAGAATGAGCTGTTGTAATAGATGCTGAGAGATGGATAGCTGAACATGTGATAAACAGGTGTTGCTAATCTGTATATGTGTAACTAAGAAGTGAAAATCAACAAGTATGTGAACATGAACCCCAAAGTTAGGCAGCTAGTTTGTACGTCCTTAGAGTAATGTATGGCAAATATGCTAGTTAATGGGATTTATAGGTGTTATGTACTGGCATGTAAGAAGACAAGGAGGTTGTCATCTAATTCAGTTAGAGTATGACAAAGTCAGAAATGTCAGAGGGTATTCTATATGGGGGCTATGCCTCCCTAGAGTCATATGAAAAGCATAGAGAAAGGCTGCTATTAATTTCAGGTATGACATTCAGTGTCTCATGATGTCCTTCATGGATCGCTGTTGCTATATTGCTCACATACGGCAATATCCTGCCAAGGATACCATACATCCAACCAGCACACCAACGCTTGGGCACCTTCCTCTCTCACTGTATGTCTGATATATAGCCAAAGTGCAAGTGAGTTATAGTGTACATAAGAGACTTACAGGAGCTAAAATCCCAAGAAGTTTCTTGCTGTCAGCCTGAACAGTGAGACTGTGTTTTCTTTTCTGCTGATACCTCCAAGAAGAAGAAAAAGAAACAAGAAGATGAGCACTCTTCTCCTTCTGCCCCTAGAGATCGCCAAAAAGACTGGTATGATTTTCTCAAGGATCATTCAAGGCTACTAAGTCTTAAGAGCCTCCTTAGTTTGTTCCTTGTACTGTTTTCTTTTTCCTCATAAGAGGATTGGTGAATTTTCTTCTGAAGAGGATTCTGAGTCAGAGGTAAAGTCCCTGGCTTAATCCTCATTATTTAAATTCAGGGTCATTGACAGTGTATATGTATCTAGTAGGGGGGGTGACATTGGGAATCTCTTAGAAGTGAAAGAATATGAATGGATATTGAGATTGTCAGCTGATAGCGCACCTGGTTTGAATTCTGCTGTTACACTGAAACCAATTTTGGTTAAAATACAACGTAGCAGGTTATGCTGATTATTATGTGTGTATATATATAAATTATGTTTTTAAGATATTTTCACATTGATATATAATGAAATGTGTTTATTTGTGTAAGTTCTTTATCTTCGTTAGTGGTTTTTAAAACAGTCATGTGATATTTAGGCTGCATGTCATGTGACTGCTAATGACTCCTATTTAAATTGATGTATTTTATTGAACCTTGTATTAGTATTGAGAAAGGGTGTGTAACCCAAAAGCTTTGCTGTTATAAAGGGTTTTTTTTCTGCTCAACGTTCATGTTGTGTTTTTTTTAATCCTCATAGATCCACTCTTCTGTTGACTTTGAGTTAGTGGATAAGGATATTATGTCTCTTGACTCACCCCTTGAATATCTTTCTTTTGGGGACACTATTCTGAAAATGATGCAGCATTTTCAGTGGAAAGGAAAGGAAGTGTCTGATGTGCAAAGGAAAGTACTCTGTTATACATGGGTATTCCCAAACCTTCTGCTATTAGAAGCCTTACAAGATACTTTTTCCACAGAGAGTTTGAAATGAAATTGCTACCTCAAGTTCCCCAAAAACTGATAGATTTTATAAGCTCTCTTACACACACAAGTTTCTGTACAGAAATCTTCCTCAGATCTAACAGTAATTTCTGTAGTATCAGACAACCTGCTAAACTACTGCCATATACTAATGCTCTACTGAATGAAAAAAAGATATTAGGGCTATGGGCAGGTATGAAAATAAGATGTACACTTCTGCTACCCTTTCTTTTCATGCCATCAGCTACCAAACCCACATGATTATGTATATTTTGTCTATTACGGCTGATATGAACAATTTAGTTTCAGATATTCCTGAGTCAAACAATAATTTTTCTATTTTATCTCTGCTCAACTCAGCTACTCTAGTAGACAGTCTATTAAATTAAACAAAAGCATGTTCTGGAGCTTCAGCTAAGATCCTCTCAGTTGAGGTTACAGTCTTTACCAGAAGATATCAAGTCTAAACTGTTAGTTGCTTCTCTGGACAGGGAAAATTTCTCAGGTCCTACAGATATTGAAATGGTTTCAAAACTGCAGGAAAGAGGTACTATTTATGCAAGATTTCAGCAATTTTTATTTTCTCTGTCTCTAAATTTCAGCATAACTGTCCTTCCAAAACAGGTTCGTTTTTCAAAAGGACAAGAATCCACAGCAGAAGAACAAAAAGTTCATTAAAAAGAAATTTCAGGAGAAAGCCAAATCAGACTTTAAGGGATCAAAAGGTTTCTTCAGTGACAAGCCATCCTGTTTGTGACTATCTGACACCTCCCCCCATCCCTTTCCACCTTGGACTATCCCCTCTTCCTATCCTAAGGGACTTTCAATCCCTTCCTAAATGGAGACTTACAGCATCAGATCAGTGGATCCTCAACACCATTGAAAAGGGCTACAGTTAACTTGGCTTTTCCATCTGAACCATTCAGGTATTTTCTAGTGCCCCAAAAGCAAGAACTCCTGTTTTTGTTCCCTATTCTGCAGAATATATGCTATCAGGAGGAACTAGAGAGCTCATTCCTCACTTCCAGGAGAGAACATTATTCTATCCAAGACTCTGTTTTGGATCCTTGATAGGAGGGCTCCTGGAGGCCCATTTTGGATTTATCAGTTCTCAACACCTTTTGATTGCCAGCAAAATTCAAGATGCTGTCTCTGCAAACTCTTCTTCCTTTAGCTGTCCTCAGACTTTCCTGGTTGCCCTGTACCTCAAGAATGTATGACTGTATATTTCCATATCACAGAAGATTGTTGAGTTTTTTGTGCTTTACAATTTCATTGTCAATTCTCTGTTTTGCCCTTTGGTCTTTCTACAGCTCCATGGATATTTATAAAATGTCTAGCTCCCGTCATACCATTCTGCAGGCTGCACAGTATACATATTTATGCTTATCTGGATGATCTTCTCTTTCAGGCTCTATTTATTTATTTGCCTTAGTTTGCTTACTGGGATAGTACACTGACTACTACAAACCATTTGCAGGCACAGCCCAGGTGAAGAGATTCACAAAAAAAAAAAAAAAAAGTATAATAAATTCACAAACACAGAGTAATCACAGAAGGTAGATAATCCCATAGACAATTGATACAATATATAAATAATATTAGCAGAGTACAAAATCAAATCTGAGTTAATTTTCATAGCAAATATGGGAGGGAAGCAGCAGCTGAGAACAGAGTATCAAAGTAAAAGTGATGCAGGTGATGAGGGAGTTAGGTTATGTACCCATTGGAAAAGCACTTGCGGTCAGATTCTTGATGAAATTGTCTTTTGAGTTAAACCTTGAAAGTGGGGTAAGAGGAGACTTCTTTAAGGTGAAGGGGGAGGGATTACCAGAATTTGATGCAAGATTGGAGAAGAAATGGTTTGCATAGTGCACTTTAGTTTGGGGTGTCTGGAGTGAAGAAGTTAATTGGGAGAGGTTGTAGGGGTGATTTTATTGGGGAGTTTGGCTGCAATTGGTGAAAAGGCACCTGTTTAAAGTAGTTTGAAAATAAGAGATCCTAGGAGTATTTCAACTCTGTAGAAGACTGGTAGCTATTTGGCCATGGAGAGGTGGATGCAGTGGTGTTCCTGAGAGGAGGACTTGGCAATGAATTAGCAGATTTTGTATTCAATGGACTATAAACTGGATGAGTTTTTTAGAGGCTATGGCTATGATGGAAAGCCTGTATTCAAGTTAAGCAAGGAGAACTCCTTTGCCTATTTCAACTCTAGCTGGTCTGGATAGAAAGAGAGGTATTTTCAAGGACCAGAATACAAGAGAACTGATCTTTTCCCTGGTGTTTTCATGTGGCTTTGGAAATTAAGTGACTGGTCTAACCATAAACCTAAGTATTTAAAGGATGTGGTTGTTTCTACTGGTCAGCTGTTGAAATCTGCAATGCTGAGATTATTAGGAGACCTTTTCAGCTTTTGTGAGGTTACAGATATCATACTTCTTGTTTTAGAGGGGTTTATGTGCAACTAATGGTTGTTTAGCAAAGAATTAAGGAAGTGGAGTCCAGACTAAAGCTGGGTTTGAATAGTTGAGTGAGAGGGACTAGATCAAGCAATAACTATGTCATCTGCATAAATAATAATAGGAAGGTTACTGAGATCAGATAACAGCTTGATGTTATGTGATTTGGCTGAGCTTCTATATCCCAGGATGCACCACTACCAGTCCCCAGATCTCGTTTTGTGTTTGAGTGAGCATTTTCTGTGAAGTTTTTGTGTAGTGAATCTTTTTCTGACTAGAGGTCCCATTTGAGTTTAAGGGCCTTCCTCTTCAGTCCGTTTTGTCGTTCAGTTTTTTTTTTTTTTTTGGACTTTTGACCCTTTATTATTTTTGTCTATTTGTGACAGCCTTTGTTTCAAAAAAAAAAAAAAAAAAAAAAAAAAGAAAAAGAAAAGAAAATAAATTTTTCTGTGATTGTTAGTGTTTGGTTTTTGGCTAGTTACACTAAAGTTTTGCCATATAATGTCAGGCTCTCTCCTAGGCCAAAATAAACTTATTTTAAAAGGCCTTACCCTTATTTGAAGAGGCATTAGCTTCCTCTCCTTCTCCCAGGTCATCAAGGATGTCAGATTCAGACATAGACAGGGTGCTCCAAAGACTTTTCCAGTCCTCAGTCTACTTCTGACCTTCGGGCCGGACCCGGGGGACGCTTCTTCCAATGCTGTGGTTCCAAGCCCCTCTCCCTGCTCGGTGTGGGGGTTCTGCTATCGCATGGAGACTGGGTCTTTGGCAGTTCCCTGTCTCGACACTGATCTTGATGATGATGATGTCTCATTTGCAGACATTCTAGAGATCCTCACCTCCGCTGATGAGTCGGTGTTCCTGCCTCCTGGGTGTCTCTGCCTTCCTGGATTTCCTTCCAGATACCATGGAACCAGTGCGGCTGTAGATGCCATGGTGGTGGCATCTGCTACCCAGCAGGACATGGCAGAGAGGCTTACGTCCATCCATCCTCCTAATAAGGAGTCTGACAAGCCTGGCTCCGTTTAATGTCATTCGCGGAGGCCCTCTTCCTTTTTCCCTTTGCCGACGCCCTGATGGGTCCTCTTTGTTTGGACCCCTGTGAGCAGGGGAAAGACATTACTCAGGACAGATGGGTGCAAATTGCAGCCGTGAAAGCTTCAAAAGCTGCTAAAAAAAGTCATCATCCCACCCCCCCCACAGACCAGAGATCCGATCGAACTCGAAAGGTTCTTTTTTTGCCAAAAAACAGGGGACCTGAGAGAGACATTTTTTGGATCTCAACCAAACCAGTCAGTCATGAAGTCCAAATTCAATGGTCACTTTACAATCCATTCTCCCATTGTTGGAGAAAGATGTTTGATGTGCTCTATTATCACATACCAATACATCATTGGTCTCACCACAGCCCCAGGGTGTTCACCAAGTGTTTTGGCAGTAGTGACTGCTCACCTGAGGAGTCTCGAATTACATTCAACTGGTCAAAGTCTGTCTTGCTGCCTTCTCAGCGCATAAGATTCATAGAGGCAGAGATAGACTCAAAATTAATGCGATCTTCCTTCCTAGCTTCTAAGATCCAAAGCCCCAGCCAGGATGGTCCTGCAACTTTTAGGTTTCATGTCTGCCACGTTCTCCTAGTTCCTCTGCAAGATGCACATGAGGATTCTTCAGTGGCTGTTATCAATGGTCTTTTCAGGATCTCCTCAATCATCACATACTGATTACGGACCTCCGCTGGTGGCTTCTGCCATCCAATCTGAATCATCTGGGCAGGTCAGTTCAGGGTTCTTGGCTTTCCACACAGACAACATGTCGGTGGTCTGGTATCTAAACAAACAAGGAGGGACCAGATCTTACCCCTTTGCAGAGAGGCCATGAGGGTGAGGGAATGGGCAGTGGCTCCACATTCCAGGAAAATAGACAGACTGAGCAGGACTATTCTCTCTCCTCACGAGTGGTCTCTGAACAAAACAGTAGCAGCTCAGATTTTCAAAGATCTGTTTGCAACACCACAAAACACCAAGTGCGATGCTCTAGTCCAACCTTGGCCAACAGGACTGCCCCAAAGTCATCCGAAATATACTCTGGGCGGTCCTTGGTTCTTGGATCTAACTCGGACCTTCTGGTTCATCAGTCAGGACAACACAGCAAGTCCCTTCACACTTTGAAATTAACAGTCTTTCCTCCCCCTCCTATTTTTTTCAGAGAAATCACCTTGGACCCGAAGTTATTCACATTTTATCTTCAGCCCACAAACCCACCACTAAGAAATTGTATCACAGTAAATGGAAGAGGTTTGCTATCTGGGCTCAACTCAGAATACCAGAGGTCTTGAAATTTTTAACATCCTTGTTTAATCAAGGATCTTCAGTCTCTACTATTAAAGTCCAACTAGCAGCTATCTCCAAATTTCAGAATCCATAGACCCACCGTTGATGAGCAGCAGATTATGTAAAACTTTCATGAAAGGTGCTGTGCTTTTAAGACCCCAGTTTCATCCTGATCTTGATTTGTAACATCTTCCCCTTTGAACCAGCTGCTACATGTGAGTTGAAATATCTGTCTTGAACTGCCTTCTTAATTGCATTGCAATGCCCAAGAAGAGTTTCAGAACTTCAAGCCCTATCTATCAAACCACCGTGCTTGATTTTTCACAAGGATAGAGTATATTAGACCTAATCCATATTTTGTCCCAAAAGTTTGCTCTAATCTCTGTCTCCAACAATCTTTAGAGCTACCAGTTTTCTTTCCAAAATTTTCAAACAAAGCGGAATATACCTTCCATGGATGTTCACAGGCAATTACGCTTCTATCTAGATAGGACTCAGCAAATTCGGAAAACAGATCAATTGTTTGTGTCCTTTTCAGATAATAAACTGGGTAAAACCATCACTAAAGCTACTATTGCCAAATGGATCAGAGATTGCATAACTCAAGCTTATTCCTCTTCAAATAAGCAACTTACAACATCTGTCAAAGCTCACTCTACTAGAGCTATGGCTACCTCTATTGCATTCCATTCCAAGCTCACTATTTCTGAAATTTGTGCTGCGTTGACTACTTGTCCCTTTCATTTCCCACTATAAATTGGATGTGGCATCTAAAGGACGAGCATCATTTGGTTCCACGGTACTCAGGAGTGTTTTCCAGTGGGCCACCCAGGATTTAGTGAGATAGGATCACATAACATCTTTTAGTTATGTACTCACCATAACTTCAGATGTTTGGGATCCATCTCTCCTTCCCCTGGATTGGAGATCAGAAGAGATTGAACGGTTTGGGTTCTACTGTTTTTTATCTTGTATCATCTGTCAATGTTATATAAGCAGTGCATGCGTGTGTGCATGTATGGACAAACTAGATCTGGGGACTGGTAGTGGTGCATCCTGGGATATAGTGATGGATCCCAAACATCTGAAGTTATGGTGAGTACATAACTAAAAGTTAATAAAGATTGAAAACAAAAGAGGAGTGAGTATTGATCCCTGGGGAACTGCTCTGGTAAGGGGTGCTGGTGGCGATAAGAATTTGCCTAATTTAACTCTGAAATACCTATTTGTTATGAAATGTTGTTACCAGAGACAAGCTTCTTCAAGATCTCATGTTTACCATGGACCATCTTCTAAGCATAGGTTTCACACCAGACTTGAAAAAAATCTGTCCTTCCTCCTTTTAAAAATCTGATTTTTCCTAGTTTGCATTTTCAACACTTTCTATATGATGGCATATTTTCCTCAGGGCAAAATACAGTTTCTAAACTCTTATTTCCAGTCTCTCCTTCATCTGCAAAATGACCTCAGCCAAACAAGTACTAGGAGCATTGGGGTATATGGCTTCAGCCATTCAAATGATTCTTTTTTTTCCAGAGATATTTATTGTTATCTCAAGTCCTTGAGGACATTGCACTGCCACCCCCTGAACTTCAAAATTCCCCTCTTGTCCTTCATGAAGAAATAATTTATTTGGTGAAGGTAACATATATCATTCAGTCCAGGAGTGCCCTTTCTAGTGCCTTCTCCTTGCCAAGCAGTTTCCACGGATGCTTCAGATGTGGCACTGGGAGCATGTTCGACGTATATACTAGTCCAATGTGTATGGTCAGGACAGGAACTAACACATAAATATCAAGGAAATAAAAGCCTTGATCCTGGCTCTTCAATCTTTGCATCACCTTTGTTATCTGTTAACCCTCCAAATCCTCACAGGCAATACCACCATAATGTGGTACAACAACAAATGGATGAGCAAAATCTTATCATATCTTGAGACTTGCTGTGACTGCCTATGAGATAGCTATCCATCAGGCAGTGTACTTTTCCTCAGAGATAGAGGCTGTGGCAGATTACATTAGCAGATTCAATGCAGACTGTCATAAATGGATGTTGAACAGAGAGATCTTCTTGCAAAGTATCCATCAGTGAAAAATTCCTCAAATAGATCTATTTACATCCGCACTGAATAAGCAGTTCAGACAAGTCTTTGATTTTGAAAAGGATCTTTGGAACCAGGACAAAAAGAAGAAAGGCATAAAGGAATTTCCTTTTCCAGGAGATTGACATGGCATCCATTATCCAAGCCTCTAGACATAGGAAGAAAGATATAATTGGGAACATATTTTTGGGAGTGCAGTGAGTTGGTGGACTTTAAGGATTCCCTGTGGGACGCACTGTCAGAAATGCTGGGTGGGCAGATTGGTCTGACAAGTGAGATGATTTTTTTCCGAGCTATGATACAGAATCGGAATTGCCTAGAGATGGTAAGGCCTTGGTGTCTAATAATGGTGGCTGCCAAAAAAGCAATTACTAGAAAATGGAAATCAAAATCTAAACTAACTATAGTGGAAGTAATGAATATAATAACAGAGCTAAAACAATTGGAGCTGAGATCTTTGGAAAAGGGTAGGAGCAAACTACATAGGAAAAAATGTGAATTGTGGGAACGATACATACAAGGGAGGAATAAGGTCTAAAAGGCAGCAGGACTTAAATGAGCTATGTAATGTTTGAGTGAGAAAGATTGGGTAGATTATAAGTGATGTATAATGTTTCCAACTGGGAGTGTGCCAGTATGGTTTGTGATATAAAATGCTTGCGACTAGGATTGTGTCGATGTGGTTTGTTTTCATTTATATAAAAGTATGATTGCCCATGTAGTAAGTGGTGGTTTAATGAAGATGTTTCTTGTTTTAAAAAAAAAGCAGGAATTGAATAATTTATGTAATATTGCATAAAGTATAATGCTTCTTATGTTAATATAGTTTGATTACTTTTATATGAATGTAAATTTGCCTATGTCACAAGTGATAATTCAATAAAGGTGTTTGAAAAAAAAAACATTAGGTGCTCAAATTCCTTACTGCTGCAGTAGCTGTACCCACCCTTCATCCCCCTATCTGTGTATATATATCTTTTTGGTTGTGATATAAACTTCTTGTTTCTATTATATATTTTTTTTCAAAATTAGAACCCTCCTATCCTTATGGTTAAGAAAGTCCTGAAGTAATCTTCACTCAGAATGCTGCTTTCACTCCACAAATGGGCTGTCGAATCAGCACTTAGAGTGAAGGTATGGGAGGGAGCCAGAGATTTGTAAAGCTGGCCAGCTATTGTATCCTGGGCAGGATAAAACCCAAATAGCTAAAGGCTACTGAGCAGTGAGGAATATGAACATCTACTGTTATGGTAAGTGCAACTGACACAACTGTACTTTTTTCCAAACAAGGGTCAGGTGCCCTCCTCAGAATGACTATACTAGAAACCAGGTCACCAAACCCCCCCCCCCCCCCGCCGCCTCAGCATCTCATCCCCTTTCACAGAATTATGACTTTAAATGATCCCTTTTGGCAATAGATTGTTTCATAGAAATAGGTTTAGAAGGTGATGCAAGAGGGTTACAGCTGGCAGTTTATAAAAAAGCCCCCTCCTTCTGGGGGAATCCTCCCATCAAACAGAATTCTTTCCTCAAGTCACTAAAGGCAAAGCTGTCACATACAAGCACTCATAATAGCAATCAGGTTGTCAGTAATGCATATACTATATCCACCACACAAGGTGTGGATCAGATACATAGATCCGAGCATGTTAAGTCTCTTAAAAATAATCTTCCTAAACTCCACAGACCTCCTAGACATTGCACCTCCAATTAATGTCCTCAGCAGCTCCAGAAGCCCTTTATCAAAACAACACCCACCACAACACATACAGCCACATCTCACAGAGCCTCAGAGTTTAAGCCCTTAAGGCAAGATACCTCACAACCCAATATTTCGGTCAAAGAGGACTCCATTATGAGACAAAGGATGTCCCACGTACCAAGCAGAGTAATGAGAAAGTCAGGGTCGTTGCTTATCAGGGGCCAGGATACACTGGATCACACACACACACACACACTGAGGTCATGGGACCACAGGTACCAGTTTGACTCAGTCATAGTCCATGTAGGTGTAAATGATCTGAGACATACCTCCCTGGACTACATAAAGAGAGACATGATAGAGATCTCAGAGTTTGTGACCCAGGCCAGTATGAACCTAGCATTGAGTAGCATTCTAACTTCCTCAAGGATGAGGCCGTAATATGAATAGAAGATGGTGGATTTTAACAATTGGCTAAGTTTCTGGTATCACTCAAAGGGGGTGCAATATTGGTCAGTATGGAAGGATATGGACAACAGACCATGGCAATTTGGATGTGGAGAAGCTTAAGCATGTCATCCTGTTTCACCAGCCCTGAGGTATGCTGATGTAAATCAGGGCACTTTCTCCTTTAGTCCTTCCCTGTACGTTATGCATTAGCTGGTATAAATGTGTGGAAGGCATTGTAGCTCTGCACTAACAGAAAGCTATCCATGGTTTTAAATCATGTCTCAGTAACTGCACAAATGTCTACTTTGTCTAGGGTAAAAAGAGCTTGGAGGGACTGGAGTTTCTTTTTAGACTCTTGGAATTAAGCAGTAAGATCTTTAGATTTTCTTGGATAGGGTTTGCCATAACACAGGGTTTGACGTTTTTGCATTGGCTAAACAAGGCACTATGGGGAAGACAAGGTTTTAGCCAATATTTGAAAGCCCAGCAGGGATGGGTGCATACCATCCCTGGCAAAGCAGTGTAGGCAAAGTCCCATATAATATCCTTGCAAGCTATAGGTCCCCGTGTATGACTCTTAAAACCCATAGCACATACTTAAACTTACTGAGGACATTCACCATTCAACTCAATGCCATATTCATGGTCAACTTTAACTATAAGCAGATGACTGCAAACTAGGAGCCATAGTCAAGTCCCCAAATGATGTGGACATCCTACAGAAGGGCCTCGCTGAGACAGATGTCTGGAGTCAGAGCCATGGCCTCAAGCTCAATGCCAAAAATTGCAGTGTCATCCCCTTTGGTAAAAACTCTGTACCCATAAACTACGACATAGGCAGCAATCTACTTAACACTGAATGGGCGATAAGAGACCTTGGGACCCAGGTGGACAGTAGTCTCTACTTTGATAGTCACATCACCACAGTAGTCAGGAAGTCCTTCTATATGGCACACCTCATCATAAAAGGGTTCTCATCCAGGAAAAAAGAGGTCATTGTTCCCCTCTACTCGACACTCATTAGACCCATTATAGAGTACAATGCCTCTTTTGGAATGTACCTCACAAGACATCTGCAGCAGCTGGAAAGGCCACAGAAGTACCTCACAAAGAGGATTACTAGCCTCAAACAAATGCCCTACACTGACCATCTCAAAAAACTCCAGCTTTACTCCTTAGCATATCGCCTACTCCGAGGTGATCTCTGCCTAACATATAAAGCTATGTCAAACCCAGAGCTGTTGGACATGCTACACCTAAAGAAATCCCAATCCCTCCAAGCTACATGCTCTAGGGACCTAAACCTTGTCACCACAATAAACAGGACATGCTGGAGGGATAGATTCCTGTCCCAGAGACTTCCCATACTCTGGAACAGGCTACCCATCTATGTCAAGCAAAGTTCTTCATTAGCACTCTTCAAGAAAAATCTTGATGAGTTGATGGGAAATAGGAAATACACCCCGGGGATCACTTCTGTGTCTCTGTTCGACAGTGGCACAGGAAAATAACTTTCTTGGGTGGCGTAAGCCAGAGAACCTTGTTGGCTAGGCTTACATAGGCCCTTGGGCCGATAGCCTAGTACCTACCTATGAACCTATGAGCTAAGAATCATACACAACTCCAGACTTGCAGGCCTAGAGATTCCTGGACATTGTAAACACAAACACCCTGGACCAGATAATCTATATACCCACTAGAGGTGCAAACATACAGGATCTAGTCCTCACTAACATGGAAGAATGCTACAACTCCCCCACCCTATCCCTAGTGGAATGTCTTCTCTGGCAAGAACAGGCCATAAAGCTCTCTGTTTTGAAATACAAATAAAATCCAGGGCCTCAACCAACCCTATAACATTTAGGAGCTATTCTAAGGCAAACTTCTAGTTCTGAGTGATAACCTGGCAAAATTTCATGCCCTTCCCAAACTCTGAAAATGCTGTTTCCTGTGCAGAATTGTTTACAGAAACCCTGTGCAATCATAGATACATAGAGACTACTGTGCTTACCAGGAATAAGCACAGAACAGACCGAAAAAATAAGCCACCCTGGTGGAATCCTGACACAAATAGGTTGTATAACAAAAGGAAGAAAGTCATGGCAAAAATTAGGAAGTGCAATGCCTACCAGGATAAAAACTCTCTCATCAATCTAGACAAACTACTTAGTGGCCAAGTCAAGTCTACCAGACTACCTGTACTCTGTATCCCACAGACTGTTTAGGGGCAATCTATGCCTGGCATATAAGCCATCCTTAAATCTCCCTCTGGTGGACCTTCTGCATATCCACAAACACATAGCATCAGAATTACCAGACCTAGGGACTTAAACCTTGCTTGCAACATAAATAGGACATGTTGGAGGGAGATACGTGTCTCAGAGATTATCCCCTTCTGTGGATCAGGCTTCCCATGCATGTGAAACAGAGTTCTTCCCTAACCAGGTCAAGCATAACCTTGACCAGTGGATGGGGAATCAGAAATTCACCCATGCTCAAGCACCTGTCTCTAATGAAGAAAGGTAGCCTGGATATGCATGAGCATCTAAGCCCTAGCTTACATATACCCCTTAAAATAACCTTTGTGTACCTAAATTTGTCATTGGGTTGCATGGCTAGACTTAAAAAGGACCCTGTGATCCATAGCCTAGTATATACCTATGAACCTAAGTGCTCCATCACAGGTTAGATGCAGGAGCCATAGAGCATGTCCCTGCAGATCAAATAGGAAAGAGTTTGTGTTACAGAATGTATCTGGTTCCAAAGAAGAATCACTCTTGAAGGCCAGTTTTGAATACTTCTTCTCTCAAGTATTGTAAAAATTCCAAAATTCAAGATGTTGAGCCTTTATATAGTGACAGTTGTAATATAAGATCAGAGTCATGTGGTAACATTAGACCTCAAAGATACATACTATCACATTCTAATAGCAAGCAATTTCAAGAGATTTCAAAGATGGTGTGTATCTTGGTCACATTTTCAATTCTGTGCACCAAGACTGTTTACAGAGTGTATCCCCAGTGGTAGACTACTGCAGAATGCAAGGTATCTACATTTGTCCTTATTTAGATGACTTGCTTATCTGTACATTGTCTTTTCCCAGTTACAAGCATTCCATAACAAAGGCATCTGCACTCCTAGAACATTTGGGATTCCTAATGAATATGCAAAAAACTCACTCTGTCAAACAGAATTGTGTTTCTAGGTTACTTGATAAACACCATGTTACAAAAGACTTCCCCAAAAGAAGGTGGATTTGTTTCTGGAAGTCTTCTTGATTTTTTCCTCACAAATCTCAAGCTACTGCCAGACAATTTCTCAGTATATTAGGCCTCATGTATTATTTGAGTTTCATAATTTCCTTTGTCAGGCTACATATCAGAAAGATTCAGTGGTACCTTAAAAACATATGGACCCAACATTCTCATACTTTGGAGTTTCAAATTTTAATCTTGGGATTATCAAGTCAGAACTGCATTGGGTGGAGGGATCAGATGACTCAGAATCCAGATCTCTCTTTTCCTCCACCCACCCCAACAAACTCTGTATTGACTGAGTCCACAGATTTTGCTTGGGGAGTATTTAAGAGGATAAAAGTACAAGGACTGTGGGGCAGTTCAGACAGATCATAGCACATCATATTAAAGACATGTTGGTTGTGATTCATGCCACAAAGTCTCTACATCATTTTTGGGACCCAGGTCCCCTCCAGATCATTGCAGACACCACAATGGTGATGTGGTACATAAGCAAACAAAGGGGCACCAGGTCTTACAGTCTGTGCTAGACAGCAGTGTTAACTTTGGAGTTAGCACTACAACACTCCTTAACTCTTCAGGCTTCTTATATACCGTCAGAGCAAAACATAGTGTCAGACAGGCTAAGCAGGTCTTGGGCAGACCCTCAAGAGCAGAAACTTGATGACTCGTATGTCACTCAATGGATAGCCAACTGGCTCACAGACAGGACCCAGGAATTCAGAAGTGGGGAGTCGACCTCAACAAAGAGGCCAGTCACAAGTGGAGTCCTTCAGGGATCAGGCCTTGGACTGCTCCTTTTTGGAATTTACTTCTCTGAAGTCAAGGCCTATGCCAGTGGTCTCTGGCTGACTAAATTTGGGGATGATTGCAAATTAGGAGCTGTCATTGAATCCCACACTGATACAAATGTTCTCCAGGAGGGGGCTGACACAGACAAACAACTGGTGTCAGAGTCGTGGACTAAAACAAAATGCCAAGAAATGCATAATAGCATCCTTTGGGAAGTCATCCAACCCTGGTAACTGTTATATTGACAACACACCCCTTAGAGCTGACCCAGTAGTCAGAGACTTAGGGACACACATAGATAGTAATCTGGCCTTTGGCCATCACGTGTCTACAGTTGTGAGGAAATCATTCTGTGTTGCTCAACTTATAAACAAAGGTATGGCATCTACGTCCATGGAAGTCATTGTTCCACTGTATTCGGCATTCATTAGACCTAGCATTGAGTACAATGCCCCCTTTGGTATATACCTAACCAGGCATATCCAACAATTGGAACGTCCACAGAGGTTCCTCACTAAAAGAATACAGGACTTAAGTAAAATGTCCTATGAAGATCACTTCAAGGCTCTATCCCTTTATTCTGTCTCCTACAGGCTTTTGAGAGGAGATCTGTGCCTGACATACATGGTATTGTCAGAGCCCACTCTGATGGACCTCCTGCATATCTGCAAAACAAACAGCACCAGAATTACCAGTTCTAAAGACTTAAACCTTGCCTGTGATATAAATAGGACCTGCTGGAGAGGCAGGTATGTATCCCAGAGATTACCCCATCTCTGAAACAGGCTCTCCATCCATGTGAAGCAGAGTTCCTCCCTAACCCAATTCAAGTGAAGCCTGGACAACTGGATGGGGAACAGGAAATGCATCCCTGGTTTGGTGCCTATGTCTCTAATGGACACAGACAACCTGTAAATGGTTCATCTCCCAGGCCCTGCTTGTAAATGTTTCATCTCCCAAGCCCCTGCTTACACTTATCAATTGTATCAGAACTTGTCAGTGTTTTGGGATTCATGGCTAGACTTAAAAAGGCTCTTGTGGTTATTAGCCTAGTAAACACCTATGAACCTATAAAGTCTTCCAGGGGTTGATTCAGATGGTGAAATACCTCAAGTAGACTTGCTTGCCTCCTTTCAAAACATACAGGTAAACAGATTCTCTTCCAGGACCCTCTGCAGGTAGGTCTGTAAAACATGCTCTTTTATTCTTCTGGTTGGGGGTGTTCTTATATTCATTTCCTCCCTTACTAATGATTTTCAGGGTAAATCTTTAAAAATAATTTTAGCTCAGACAAAAAGGAATTGGCCAAGGTCAATTACCACAAGCCTCTTCACAGACTGTATCTACTCACACAGGACACAGGGAGTTTGATACACTCTAACATCAAGCAACTACAACTGACTGCCTCGATGATTCAGTTTTGATAACATTTGGGCACCTTTTTCACAAGGATGTAAAGCAGGTACTAAAGCAGGCAGGAAAGCCTGCTGCTAGAAAGTCATATATTGGCAAATGGAGTAGAGTTTGTAGTTTGTGCCAAGATAATAAACAGGGTCCTTTTAGGGAGGTAGCACTTCTGGTGCTCAAATAATTGAGTTGGGAATTCTGAGATGACTGCACATTTATCAAGAGCTTAATTTCACTTCTCCCAGTATGAAAAAAGAAACTGAGAAATAAGAGCCAGTGATATTGTCAGCTTGAGTCAAATTCAATTACTGGCTAGTAAGTACATTGTCTGGATGCCAGCAAAGAAGACATTTAGAGAACCTGAAAGAAAATTAATCAGAAAAGGTGAAGAGAAGACACTGTCTGGGAATAATTCTGCAGCTGTTCAGTGAAAAGGAGTTCAAGCTTCAGCTTTGGTGCAAGAGATGACTTCTAGTAATTTAGAGAAAAAAATAAATCAAATGTAGTCAGAGGTGATTAAAATAAGTGAAACCTTGAAGAGGAACATCAACTCAAATGACAAAAGGCTAGAAAAATAAAAGCAACGTTAATTAGCCATTCAGATGAACTGATAAAACTGCAAAAAAAAAAAAAAAAATCAGAGGTTGAAATGAAGAGAAGGCTGGATGATTATGGAACTTCTCAAGTAGAGCTGTTTAAAAAAAAAGGGTCGAGTTAGAAGACAGAGCATGCAGTGAAAATTTAAGATTTTCTGCTGTACCAGGAAAACTGGAAGTAACAAACTATTAATTTTATGAAAGTACAAATAAGCAACTGGACTGGTATTCCACAGCAGCATTTCTTAACTGAAAGAGCACATGGAGTGTATGTTCCAAAGCTTGCCATGAGAAAGCAGCCAAGACCTGTATTAGTAAAGATGCAATCATACAAGCAGTGAAAGTTGATTCTAACAAAACTATGGCAGAAGGGAAAATTATCAACAACTAGAGTGATCAGAGCATTTATGATTATTCACTGTACACCAGACAAAAGAGAAACAAATTTATCCCAGCAATTAAGGAATGTTGAGAGGCAGGTGTGAAGTTCAAGCTGCTGTATCCAGCTGTTTTTAGAATATTTTCCTGGAGTTTCAAAGACATTCTTAGATGCAGAGCAGGCTAAGTAAATAAACCATTCACTCAACAAAAACTTAGCCAGTAAACAGGAGGGGACTCTGCTTCTCATTCCTCTGACAATAAATACCAGAGTGACAACAAAGCTCACAGAGAGACTTTGCCAGTGAAACCTTTTTCAATGTTTGAAAGGAAATTGCTTATGAAACGGAAAAAATGCAGGAGTTGAGTAGAAGAATCAGGAGTTCTTTGGGCTTGAGCCAGAGTCTGGTGTTGGGAAATGGAGATAAACAGGAAGAAGACCAGTATCACTGAAATTAATGAATAAATGGGAGCCTATAAAGCATCAATCACATTTGAAAATATGGCTTTGCAAGAAAAAGTAACTGAGAAAGCCTGGGCTATTGTTGACTTTGTTAAATTTGTGGGTGGGCTGTAAAGTATATACCACACTATGTCATTAATACATAGAAGGACACTAAAAGGGAAAAAAAGAGTCTGGAAGTAAAACCATTTTTGTTCTTAGTACCTGTATAAAACATTTAATTATATAAAATGCATGATGTTATGTAGTCCTATCTCGCCTTGATTCCTGCTGGATGGGTTCAGAGACGATTCTCAGCTCCGACTCAGCCAATACTAAAGCTCGAGAGCTTTTACTGGATCGAGGCTTACCCCTATCCCATGGTGCCTCACGGCAATTTCACAGATCTCGTTTGCTACAAAAGCTTCGAGGTTGTCTCCTTACTGGCTCGTTGGCACCGCCCTTCTGGGTTCAAAAAAATGCGACAAGTGTTCACAAAAAATGTCATTGATTGATAGTCACATTAGCTGTGTGTACTGTCTGGGAGAGGCTCATTTACAAGAACCCTGTACTTCTTGCCATGCCTTCAGTACTAGGGTATTTAATGAGATAAAACATAAACTAATAGACAGGGAACTTATGACCAGTTCCTTCCAGGAACAGCTGGAACTTTGTCAGACAGCTCCAAAAACTGTTTAGAGAAAATCTTCGGTTCTAGCCTCGGAGCCATCTAAAAAGCCTAAAGTGACGGAGCCAAGGAGTTCTGGCTCCGATTCCACTTCTTCTGTCTCGGTGCTGTCGGTTTCTTTGGTGCCGAGGCAACCTTCGGTACCGAGATACTCACCAGTTATTGACCCTATTTCTCCAACCTTGAGGTCTCCTATTTTAGAAAGAAGGAGCTCTCCTTCTGTCTCCACCCGTTCCTCCATGACACTTTCAGATGAGGATACCGAGCAAGTGGTGAAGAGGTTGCTCTGTGACCTGGCTCTGGCCAAAAAGTTATCTCTTCCAGACCCAAAGGCTTCGGAGCCATCCCATCTCCAGACTACTGCTCCTCCTCCGACTGCTTCGCTTTCGGAGTCGAACACTTCGGGTCCTTCGGTGTTGGATCCTTCGGTTCCGAGAATTCTTCCTGCTTCCTTGGAACTGACAACTCTATTCCCAGTGGCTCAGTCTGGAGCCAAGGGATCTGGGAGCCGATGCTCTCGAGTCGACTCCGAGGTGGATAGTCACCCCCATTTTTTCTTCGGAACCCACCCTCCCTCTCGGTGCTTTGGCTCGACTGAGCTCGGTTCCCACGTCTGCTTTGGAACCTGTCCCTCCTGCTTGGAGCTGACCATCTGTCTCCTCGGAGCAGAGGCCTTCTTTGGAGTGGGGTGGAAAGGCTTTTGAAGCAATAGAGAAAGCTTTGTCCAGTGCCAAAGCTTTACCTTTGGACCCAATGTCCCACCAGCAGCTGGCAGCAACCTCTTCTTCCCCACTGCCCCCTCAGCATAAGGAACCAGAGACTCAGGCAGCCACCAATGGAGGTGTCCCCTCTTCTGAGAACTCCCCAGATTATCCCACTGGAGAGCTCCCATGGAAGAGACTTTGTAAGAGGAAGCACATTGACTCACCTGAGTCTGTCATGTCAGACACTGATTAGAATGAGTCAGAAGGGTCCCCTATATCCCCCTCTGATGATGTCTCTTTTACAGACATCCTTGAAATCCTTAGACAGAGGGGTAATTGGAAGACCTCTAACCCTACTGAGGATGAATCAGTGTACTTTGAGGCCTTTTGTTCCTGACATTCCACCTCCTGGATGACACTGCCTTATGACCAATGCTTGGGAGACATATCCCGGGAAGCCTGGACCTCCCTGGACACAGTTGACCCTGTCCTGAGGAGGCCAAACAAATTTATGACTGCTCCGGAAGATAAGTCCTTTTTTTCTGAGGGAGTTCCTGTGGATGCTATGGTGGTAGCAGCGGCCACAAAAAAGGAGTTGTCCAAAACATCTTCTAATATCCATCCTTCTAATAAAGAGTCCAGGACTATGGATAGGTATGGAAAGCGTACCTTCTCTTCCGATCGCTGAATTACCTGTCCCATTTTACTAGACTTCAAAGGGATCTCCTGAAGGAGTTGGGAGACACCCTTCAGGGTTCAGTAGCATCGGGATCCACGGACAAGGTATCTGTGCAGCTCTCCACCCTTACGTCTGTAGCTAACTCCTCCATGAGGCTGATTTCCTATGCAGCGGATGGAGCACGCAGGGCAGCTGCAGCAGGAATTTCTCTTAGGAGACATTCCAGGATGTGTCTGTGTAACTTCACAGAATCCTTTAAGTCTTTCTTTACCAATGTCCCATTTGATGGTTCAACTCTTTTTGGACCACAGGTAAAAGAGACTTTGACCAGGTGCGAACAGGAAGGGAAAACCTTATCTGCTGTCAGAGTCCATTTCTCCCTTCCTTCTAGACCCTATCCCAGTGGTCAAACAGGAGGGAAAATGTGGTTCTGTAAATCCCAAAAAGGCTTCCCTCAGGCACAAGGTCAACCCTCCCCTAGAGGAAGAGGGTGAGGATATAATGGAAGACGCCACCCACACGGCAGAGGAGATTCGCAACATCAGGGAGATACAGAAACTTTATCTGATCGTCCCTTTCATCACCCCTGAGGGGTTGCCCGACTGTCAATCTCTGGAGGCAGTCGGGGGATGTCTTTCACTGTATCCAAGCGCCTGGCTACAAATTTCCCAAGATCGTTGGGTACAAACTGTAATTTCCAGAGGTTACCTGATTCCCTTGTTTTCCGATTCCCCTGTAAACCTGTCTCTACCAGACATGCCACCCATTCAGTTAGACTGTACAACATCAGAGGTCATCTCATGGCTTCAAAAAAGAGCCATCCAAGAAGTCCCCACAGAGCAAGTAGGATCTGGAATGTACTCACGATTCTTTTTAGTTCCAAAAAAGACGGGACTGGAGATCAATTCTATATCTCAGCAAACTCAACAAGTCTGTAAAGAAATCGAAGTTCCGCATGATCACTCTGCATTCGATATTTCCCTTTATCAGAAAAGACAATTGGATATGCTCAGTAGATCTTCAGGACGCATACTACCACATCAAAATGGACAGACGCTCCAGAAGACACCTACACTTTCGGCTGGGAGCCAGTCATTTTCAGTTTCGAACACTGCCCTTTGGTGTCACTACAGCCCCCAGAGTGCTCACTAAATGCATGGCAGTGGTAACAGCTCACCTGCGACGTCAAGGATTCAAGGTGTTTCCGTACCTAGACGACTGGCTCCTCACTGCTACCACCAAGCACCAACTAATCAGAACCAGGGATGAAACTCTATCCTTGTGACCAGACTAGGCATTACAATAAACCTAAAAAAATCAGCCTTATCTCCATCACAGCGCATTTTATTCTTAGGCTCAGAAATAGACTCAACTACCATGACAGCAAAACTGACACCAGAAAGGATAGAGTCATTGCACAACCAAGTCAGATCCTTGCTGACGAAAGACAAAGTAAAGGCCAGGATAGTCCTTCATGTCCTAGAGACTATGGCTTCCACCATTCTCTTAGTTCCCTTAGCCCATCTGCACATGAGGGTACTTCAGTAGCTACTATTTGCCCAGTGGTCAATGCAGGATCTCTGAATACTCATCACAAACTCCTGCAAGGAGGATCTAACATGGTGGTTACATACGGATCAACTTCATCTAGGTCGCCCATTTGCTCCCCCTCAACAAAATGCAGTCTTGACCACAGATGCCTCCCAGATAGGGTGGGGGGGCATTATCTGGGAATGATGGTCCAAGGTATTTGACAGTATCACAAGAACCACTTGCACATAAATGTTCTGAGGATGAGAGCGGTGCTATACGCATTGCAAGCACTTCACAGTTCTCTTCCCACTGGGACTATTGCGATTCAATCAAACAACATGTCTGTAGTGTGGTACATAAACAAGCAAGGGGGAACCAAATCTTACCCACTTTGTCAAGAGTCTTTAAGAGTATGGGAATGGGCGATGGACACTCAACACTTTCTGGCAGCAACGCACATCCTGGGGAAGTCCAATGTGATAGCAGACAAACTCAGTCGAGCAATTCTGATGCCTCACCAGTGGTCCCTGAATTCAGAATTTGCGGAAGAGATTTTTTGCAAGTGGGGCCAGCCTTGCTGCGACCTATTCTCCACATACATGAACACCAAATACAGCAGCTACTTTGCCCTAATTCCCCATCTGGGGATGTCAGCCAGGGATGCTCTGGTCCACAGTTGGCCTCCAGGACTCCTTTATGCCTTTCTACCCTTTCCTCTCATACCAAAAGTGAGTCAGAAAGCAAAACTGTTGAAGAGTACCCTGATCCTCATTGCTCCTTACTGGTCTCACCAAGTCTGGTTTTCCTTTCCTGTGGCCCTATCTCTTGGAGGAACCATGGATTCTGGAACCATCTCCAGACCTCCTGATTCATAAATCAGGGCAGTTCCATCCTACTATCCAAACCCTGAAATTAACAGCATGGCTGCTCCAGTTCCACGAATAGCCAGGTGTGTTTCCCTTTCCCCTACAGTCAAACACATTCTGATTTCTTCACACAAACCTTCCACTAGGAAATTATATTCCAGTAAATGGAAAAGGTTCTCCATTTGGGCAGCAAACCAAGACATAGATCCATACTCAGCTCCTATAGAGTCTATCCTGTCCTTCCTGGCATCCATTTTTCATGAAGGATCTGCAGCTGCTACTATTAGAGTTCAGTTAGCTGCCATCTCTAATTATCATTTTGGCTGCATGGGAAATCCAATCATGTCCCACTTTTTATGCAGAAGTTTTTTGAAAGTAGTTCTCCTTCTCAGACCTCCATTCAGGCAACCACTGGAGCCCTGGGACCTAAACCTAGTTCTTACATCTTTAATTTCTCCACCCTTTGAACCCTCTTCTTCATCGGATGTGAAATTCTTGTCTTGGAAGACATTGTTCTTAGTGGCTATAACATCTGCTAGGAGAGTTTCAGAATTGCAAGCCCTCACCATTCGACCTCCTTACATTGTTTTCCACAAGGATAGAGTCTCACTCAGAACTAATCCTTTCTTTCTTCCTAAGGTATGTTCAGAGCATAATCTCAATACAACTATCAAACTACCAGTTTTCATCCCAAATCATACTAATAAATCAGAATATAGACTACACCAGTTGGATGTCCACAGAATTACCAGGTTTTTCCTGCACAGGACTAAAGAATTTTGAAAATCAGACCAATTGTTTGTTTCCTTTTCAGAAAAAATAAAGGCTTGCCTGTTTCAAAGGTCACCTTATCTAAATGGCTTTCATACTGCATTTCATTTGCTTACAAAGCTGCTGGTATACAATTACCAGCCAAAGTAAAAGGCCATTCAACCAGAGCAGTATCAACTTCATATGCCTTTAGATCTAAACTCCCACTTGATACTATTTGTGCAGCAGCTACTTGGGCAATACCTCATACCTTTGTCACTCATTACAAATAGGATTTGGTCTCCCGGGACAGGTCATCCTTTGGGTCCACTGTACTGAAGAGTCTCTTCACTTGACCCACCCGGGATAAAGGTGCTAGGGACGCTGTCCCATCCAGCAAGAATAAAGGCGAGATAAGACTACATAATGTAAAGAAGTTATGTACTTACCATAACGTTCCATGTTTGTAGTCCATTTTGCCTACATTCTTGCGTCCCAACCTTCTTCCCCCTTCCTGGTTCTTGGAGGAACTGGTGGACTATCCATTATGCTGTCTGACCTGGTTGTAGTTGTCTGTCCTCCTAGCATGGATAGTAATACAGAGTGTTCTGTTGTATGTGTATAGTTATTGATAGTTTACTGACTATTATGTACCCATTACTTTCTTGCAAACAAGATCTGGGGTATTGCCGTGAGGCACAATGGGATAGGGGTTAGCCTCGAGCCAGTAAAAGCTCTTGAGCTTTAGTATCGGCCGAGTCAGAGCCGAGAATCGGCTCCGAACCCATCCAGCAAGAATGTAGGTGAGATGGACTACAAACATGGAACGTTATGGTAAGTACATAACTTCATTTTATATGTGGTAAAGCAGTTTTGCACAGTGTGTAATCAGGGGTATTTTAAACATGGGGGAGTCTTTTCAGTTACTGTTGTATGTGTGAAAGATATTAAAGTAAACAAGTACCATTTCTGGTTATACGAAATAGGATTTACAGTATAACAACAGAAGAAAGGCAGTCAAAAGCAAGTTTAATGTTACTATGATGTGATCTTGGGCTGCTGGGGTTGGGGTGACTTTATAAAAAGTGCACTGATTATATTATAGGTTCATAGGTGTGTACTAGGCTAATGGCCCTGGAGTCTTTACAAGCCTAGACCAGGGGATTACCCTGGCATCGTGCCACCCGACCTTAGTTCCCAGTGCCTCTGTCAATTAGAGCCACTGGAGTGATCCCCGGGGTGAATTTTCTATTTCCCATCCACTCATCAAGATTTCTCTTGAAGAGGGCCATTGAGGTGCTCTGCTTGACCTGTATGGGAAGTCTATTCCAGAGCATGGGCAGTCTCTGGGTTATGAACCTGTCCCTCCAGCATGTTCTGTTGATTGTGGTAATGAGGTTGAGGTCTCTGGAATGTGTAGTGTGAAGGGATTGGGATTTCTTTAGCTGTAGCATTTCTAACAGAGCTGGGTCAGACATGGCTTTGTAAGTCAAGCAGAAATTGTCTCTAAATAGGTGATATGAGACAGAGAATTGTTGGAGTTTTTTGAGTCTGTCCATATAGGACAAGTGTTTAAGGCCTAGGATCCTCTTTGTGAGGTACTTTTGTGGCCTCTCCAGTTGATGTAGGTGTCTAGTGAGGTACATGCCAAATGGGGCATTGTACTCGATGATTGGCTTAATGAGGGAAGAGTAGAGGGAGACAATGACCTCTTTCTTCCTCGATGCAAAACCCTTAGTAATGAGATGTGCCACATAGAAGGACTTTCTGACCACAGTGGCAATGTGGTGGTCAAAAGAGAGGTTGCTGTCAACCTGTGTTCCCAGATCACTTATAATACTATCTGTGTTCAGTGGACTACCATCGATTTGGTAATTCAAGGGAAGTGGGTTTTCCCAAGGGGGATGACAACACATTTTTTGGCATTGAGCTTAATGCCATGGTTCTGACACCAGTCGTTGGTCTCATTGAGACCTTTCTGTAGGATGTCAACATCATTTGGGGAGTTAATAATAGCTCCCAACTTGCAATCGTCTGTGAACTTTGTCAGCCAGAGTCCCTTCATGTTGGCCTGGACTTCAGAGAAGTAGATACCAAACAGGAGAGGACCCAGGACTGAACCCTGTGAGCCTCCACTTGTGACTGGTCGGCATTCTGACTTGGAGTCAGCTACTTTCACACTGTGGGTTCTATCTGTAAGCCAGTTTGCAACCCTCCTAGTGATATAGGGATTGACGCCTAGTTAAGTGAGTTTTTCTATGATTCCTGAGTGGAGATTGGTATCAAAGGCCTTGGCCAGATCAAGGTAGGCTGTATAAACCACCTTGCCTTTATCCACAGCTCTGGTGACTGATTCAAAGAAGTAGACCAAGTTAAGCTGGCATGATCTAACCTTCACAAAACCAAACTGTGTGGGATCCAGAGTTTGGAGATTCCCTATATCCTTGTTTATTAGGTGCATGATGATGCGTTTCATAGCTTTGCATATCAGACTCATCAGGCTAATGGGGTGATAGTTCCCAAGGTCTGTAGTTGCTCCTCCTTTGTGGAGAGGGATGACTGTAACAGTGCACGATTTGGTAGGGACAAAGCCTGAGGTGAGGCTGTGACTGAACAGGGCACACAGGTGAGGTGCCAGTTCACTCTTTAGTTCATGCAGAACACAGCCAGGGATATTGTCAGGTCCCATAGAAGCTGAATTCTTGGCCTTGGACAGTGCTGTTTTAACCTGTGCAGCAGTAATACTGGGTGCCTGGCAATCTACTGGTATTGTGATTGGTCCTTTGGAGGGGTGAGAGAGGGGTAAACTTGGCACTGAATCTGTCAGCCAGTATATTGGCAATATCTGTTGGCTCGGTATAGGAGGTACCATTGTGCAGTAGCTCAGAGCAAATCTGGGTATTGCCATGGAGATTCTGTACATAACTATAGAAGGCCTTGTGGTTGTCTTTATTACCTGCTGCAATTCTGTTTTCATAGCTAGCTTTAGAGGATTTGATGAGGGATCTCCACTTTTCGTTGAGGCTGATAAGGGAGTTTTTCCAGTCTTGGGACTTTACCTTATTCCGCATCAGTTTCCTCCTTCTGTTGTAGAGTTTGTTTATGGCAGGGGACCACCAGATTGGCTTCCTTTTTTGGAGGAGAGCATCTTGGTTCAATTGGGTATGGCAAGATCCATGCATTTCTGTAAGTGTTCGTCTAGTGCATTGGTGTATGATTCGGTGATGGTGCCGTGAAGTTTTCCATCTCTGTTTTTAGGAGCCCAAAGTTAGCTTTTGAGAAGTTTTTCATGGTGGTTACCTTTGCGGGGTGGTGGGTGGGAGGGATTTGGATTTCCAAGGAGATTAGTTTGTGGTCAGATCTAACCAGGGAGGAGTTGACTATTAGTGTAGAGCAATGGTTGTCCATGTTAGTAATGACCAGGTCAAGGATGTTTCTACCTCTAGTGGGGGTAAGAACAAGCTGGTCCAGGGCATAAGAATTAATGAATTCCAGGAAACGTTGGGCAAGTCTATTGGTACATGAGTAGTTTTCCCAGTTAATGGAGGGGTAATTGAATTTGCCCAGTATGAGAGTGTTAGGTTGGACCCTAATATTCTCTAGGGTGCTTAGGAACATGGAATGTGAGTCCTGGGACATGGTTGAGGACCTGTAGCAGGCTACGACCTGAATCGGTGTCTTATCCAATATTAGCTGCACCTGAAGTATCTCAGATGTATTATGTTGGGTTACCAGTCTAGAGGTGTGGGCATCCTTTATGAATATGGAAACACCACCACCTTTGGAGCTTTGGTCCAAGTTCTGGGGCCAAAAGATGTGGAATGAGTTATAGCCCGGTAGTGCATGGGTGCTTTCTGCTGCCTTGAACCAGGTCTCTGTTACAGCACAAATGTCGATGTTCTCCATTTTAAGAGTGCTTCAAATTAGTGCATTTTGAGATTTTTATATGGAGAATTAAGATATTTTCTTTTATCTTTACAGGAGTGAATGCCTAGGTTAATGCTCTTGACTTAGACTATAAACACTTTTTTTGTAAGCAAGTAGGCTCAAAAAATGATGTGCCTAACATCTGCAAAGCTATCAGCTTGATTTTTACATTAGCAAATCTTCAGTGTGAGTCAGTTAAGTCTGCAGCTGAATGCAGCTGTACATTCTGTTCTGACTGAAATTCACAAAGATTTATTGGTAACTTCTTTTTGCTGTCTGCAGGTACAAACAATTAATCTTAAGAGTCCTGAACATTCTTTGCTGTGGGAAATGCAACATTTAAGGGTATAATGGCAAGCATTTCATTGAGAAATAAAGTTTGAAATTATGGGAAGTGAATAAGAGATAGCAATATCCCTAGTAACCTTAACACTTTAACGCATTTTGGAAATCAGGGCACAATTTAATTTTAAGTATAGCCAATGTACTTTTTTCTGAAAGCATACAAGCTGTTTTGCAGATCTGGGAGAGGAATACAGATAACAAAAGAACAGACAGCAATCAGTGCAAGTGGGAACACAGGCTATAGTATGAGCTTTAGAGTGAGTAACCTTAATTTTAGGTTAAGTAATGCCTGCAGGTGCAGCTTTCAATTTTGGGCAATTGTTCCTGTCTGTAGGGTTAAACTTCATTTTTTTGAAGATGTATATAGTCTTGTGTGATTTTTCTAAGTTAATAGAGGATGGGGTGTTTTGAAAATGTATTTAGATTTTTTGAGGGTTTTCTTTAAAACAAAAAGCCTTGAAAATGTGACATAGGTACAAATGGAGATGAGAAGAAACAACTGTATAATAGATCAGCCTGCCAAACATTAGTGTGAACATGTAACACAAAAGTTGGAGATTGACAGTTTGTCATGTATAATAAATGGGAACAATAGCTTTTTATCATAAAGGCTATGGTATCCATATTATTTTTGACTGTAAATGGCCAAAAAGGAAAGAGTACTAAATTATATTAAGAAATGCAGAGTGCAAATAGAAATGCTGCAAGAGATACATTTGGAAAGAAATGAACATGTGAATTTGACAAAGAATGAATTTCAGGATGGATAGTCAGCAGAATATCAAGAACATCCTAAGGAAATTGGGAGTAATTACACTAATTGCCAGAGTGTCTCAAATAGTGATAGAAGAGGGGAACAAGACAATAATTGTAGATTTGTGGTAATAGGGGTTGTTGACAAGGGAGGAGGATTGCATTGGCATGTATTTATATTCCACCAAAAACTACTGATGTGAAGTTGTTCTATCTCGCCTTCATTCTTACTGATGGGTTCAGAGCCGATCCTCAGCTCCAACTTGGCCAAATGCAAAAGCTCAAGGTCTTCAACCAGCCAGTGGCTTACTCCCAATCCATGATGCACTGCTGCTTCCCTCAGATCTCATTTGCTGCTGCAACATATCAGGCATTTCACCAGCTCTGGCCAGTGAAAATAAGTATTTTTCAAGTTTTAGTACATTTTTTGACAATTTCCTCTTCGATATAGTAGATGTTAGTTTAACCAAGTTAGTTAGTTAAGAGAATTACAAATGGTGTACCTTTCTCGCCTTTGTGACCATTTTTATTAGGCCTAGTTTAACTCCCTTTCCCCTTTCTTCTAACTGTTAATAGTTCTTAGCTTATAGTAAATTGCTACAGTTTAGACTTCTGTCTTACTATATATATAACTGTATGTGGTGTGTTTGTTGTTAGAGTTAGCTTGATTGCCTGTATTATAAAAAGGCTTAAGTATTGTTTTTTATGAGCCCGTTTTTTTATTTAGGGCTGTTTTTTTCTTAATATTATAGCCGATTTAAATTAGAAGGCTTTAATAGTTGTTTCATAGTATTTCTAGTCTGGTGTGTTATTCTTCTTAGATAGATACCGTGTAGATATTGTTGCAGACATGTCCCAGGAAAAATCAAAATCTGGTTTCAAAAAATACCTTAAGTGTGGACAGAAAATGTCCATCACTGATAGACACTCTGACTGTGTATATTGTTTGGGGGATGTTCAACTCCAAGAAAATTGCTCCATATGCCACTCATTCAGTACTAGAGTGCTGCAAGAGAGAAGACGTAAACTGATTGCTAGAGGACTGGTAAAGTCCACTTTTTAGGACTCATTCGATAAGGACAATACCCAAGATAGACATTTAAAATCTTCAAAGACTTCTTCTGGATCGAAGCCAAATAAAAGCTCATGGACTCCAAAAAAATCAGACAGACTATCTACCTCAGTGCCACAAGCTTTGGAGCTGACGGTTGTGCTTGTTGGTAGGAGCCAGTCCCCAGTTTTGGAGCCGGTTTCTCCTACCCTTAAGTCACCTATTTTGCAATCAGTGGCTTCTTCCATAGCATCTTCTCGGTACTCAAGATTCTCTGATAAGGATGTGGATCGTGTGGTGCAGAGGCTTCTCTAGACACCGGCACTAGCAAAAATTTTGTCGGGGCCGAATCTTGGGGCTTTGGGCTCAACTGAGATCCAGTCCGATACTTCTGTTCCTCCTCCGATCTGACTCGAGGTTTCGGAGCCAGAGTGTTTGGAGCTGATGATCGTGGAACTGCTGGAGCCGACACCTGCACCAGGTCTGTCGGTTCCGGCTACTCTGACTTCCTTGGTGCTGACCTTGGAGTCTAGGAGCCGACACTCACCGGTTGGGTCTGGGAAGGATAGTCATACCAATCTCTCGGTTCCAACTTTACCTCTCGGGGCTTCGGCGCGGCTGAGCTTGGCACCTACCTTGGGCTCGGATCGCACTGCTTCAGTGCCAGGGAGATCACCTGCTTCTTTGGATCCAGGGGTTTCTTCTCATTGGAGCCGGGAGGCTTTTGATGCCATGAGGAGAGTGTTGTCCCCTCAGGCACCCACATCATCAGAACCAGCAACCTCCTCCCCCAAAGTGCCTGTGTCTACATCTGCTTCACTGGTCCCTCAAAAGTGTAGAGACCCAGAGCCTCAGGTCGCCCCATTGGGTGAGCCCTGCTCTTCTGTGACCTCACCAGAATCTCCCACTGAGGAGGTTCTCAGGAAGAGACTTTCCAAGTGGAAGCATCTGGACTCCCCACAGGAATTCTTCATGTCAGATACTGACTTAGATGAGTCAGAAGGGTCCCCACGGTCCCTCTGTGACAATATCTCTTTCGGGGATATCTTGGAAATTCTCAAACAGAGGGGTGGCTGGAAGCCCATTAACCCTACTGATGATGAGTCAGTTCTCCTGAAGGCTTTCAGGTCTCAGACCTCCACATCTTGGGGTCTCTGCCTTTTGATGAGCTGATGGAACTCATCGAAAGGCATGGGAGTCCTTGGATAGCATGGAACCTGTCCCTCAGAGGCCTAACAAGTTTATAACTTCCCCCCAGGACAAGGCTTTCCTAACCAAAGGATTACCCATTGATGCTATGGTGGTAGCAGTAGGCACCAAGAAGGAGTTGTCAGAGACCTCTACATCTGTTCACTCTCCTAACGGGGATTCTAGCATCATGGACAGATATGGAAAGTGCATGTTTAGTTCAGCGGCCTTTGTTCTTTGATCCCTGAACTATCTCACGCATTTTATCAGACTGCATAGAGGTCTCCTTAAGAAGCTGGGAGATACTCTACAGGGTGCAGTGGATGCAGGAGTTTCAGATGAAGTAACTTCCATGCTTGCTACCCTAAATTCCCTTGTAAACTCTTCCATGTGTCTGATCTCATATGCAGCTGATGGAACGAGCAGGGCAGCAGGTACAGGAACTGATCTTAGGAGACATTCCTGGATGCGCTTATATTCCTTTGTGGAGCACTTTAAGTCATCCTTTGTTAACACCCATTTTGATGGCTTGTCCCTGTTTTTTTGAACCCAGAGTGAACAAAACGCTTACCAGGAATGATCTGGATGGAAAGACTCTGTCTGCCATCGTAGTCCATTTTTCCAGTCCTACCAGACCTTACCCCAAAGGTCAGAATGGAGGGAAGATGCGGTTCTGTAAAACTCAAGGAGCTTTCCAGGACAATCATGGTGAACCCCCCTCTAAAGGCAGAGGAAGGGGTAATAATGGAAGACGCCGTCCACATAGCAGAGGGGGTCCGCAGAATCAGGGAGATAGAGATCAGTTCTTTGGAAAGCCCTAACAAGTTTATGACTTCCCCATGACAAGGCTTTCCTAACCAAATGAGTACCCATTGATGCTATGGTGGTAGCAGTAGGCACCAAGAAGGAGTTGTCAGAGACCTCTACATCTGTTCACTCTCCTAACGGGGATTCTAGTATCATGGACAGATATGGAAAGTGCATGTTTAGTTCAGCGGCCTTTGTTATTTGATCCCTGAACTATCGCCCGCATTTTATCAGACTGCATAGAGATCTCCTTAAGAAGCTGGGAGATACTCTACAGGGTGCAGTAGATGCAGGAGTTTCAGATGAAGTAACTTCCAAGCTTGCTACCCTAAATTCCCTTGTAAACTCTTCCATGTGTCTGATCTCATACGCAGCTGATGGAACGAGCAGGACAGCAGGTACAGGAATTGATCTTAGGAGACATTCCTGGATGCGCTTATATTCCTTTGTGGAGCACTTTAAGTCATCCTGTGTTAACACCCCTTTTAATGGCTTGTCCCTGTTTTTTTGGACCCAAAGTGAGCAAAACGTTTACCAGGAGTGAGCAGGATGGAAAGACTCTGTCTGCCATCGTAGTCCATTTTTCCAGCCCTACCAGACCTTACCCCAAAGGTCAGAATGGAGGGAAGATGCGGTTCTGTAAAACTCAAGGAGATTTCCAGGACAATCATGGTAAATCCCCCTCTAGAGGCAGAGGAGGGGGTAATAATGGAAGACGCCATCCACATGGCAGAGGGGGTCTGCAGAATCAGGGAGATAGAGATCAGTTCTTTGGAAAGCCCTATCAGTGCTCCTGAAAGGAGGCTCACCTGTCCATATCTGGAGGCAGTCAGGGGATGCTTATCTTTGTACCCAGACGTCTGGCAAAAAATAAAAGATCACTGGGTATAAAGCATCATATCCAGAGGATACTCCATTCCCTTTGCCACCCCACCCCCTCTTGTAAGAAAAAACCCAGACATTCCACCCAGTCACAGGGAACAAGCAACCATAGAGATTCAAAGGTTGCTAGAAAAAACAGTAATCCAGCCAGTCCTGGCAGACCAGAGAGGATCCGATCAAGGTTCTTTTTAGTTCCAAAGAAAACCCATTTTGGATCTCAGCAGGCTAAACAAATCTGTCAAAAAGACAAAGTTCCAGATGGTCACGCTACAGTCAATACTGCCCTTTCTCAGAAAAGACAACTGGATACTTCCCTTTCTCAGAAAAGACAACTGGATGTGCTCGATAGATCTCCAGGATGTGTACTACCACATCAAAATGGCCAGATCATCCAGAGATTATCTGCACTTTCGGCTGGGAGCCAGTCACCACCAGTTTTGAGCTCTGCCCTTTGGTCTCACTACAGCCCCTAGAGTGTTCATCAAATGCATGGGGGTAGTCACGGCTCACCTGAGATGTTTAGGATTCCAGGTGTTTCCATACCTAGACGACTGGCTCCTCACCGCCACCATCAGGTATCAACACAACCTTAAACCTCTGCAGTCAGTTGGGGATTACCATAAACTCAGAAAAATCTGCCTTGTCGCCATCCAAACGTAGCGTTTCTATAAGAGCAGATATAGATACCATTTCCATGACTGTAAAACTTCCACCAGAAACGGTTTGTGTTGTACAAAAACAGGTCCTGAATCTTCTAGCAAAAGAAAAAGCCCCAGCTTCAATGGTGCTCAAATTATTCGGGACAATGGCGGCAGCACTCATTGCGATTACTTTAGGTCAAATGTATATGCGTATACTGCAATGGCTTCTGTTCACTCAGTGGTCCTTTTAAGAACTTCCAATGTCACATCAAATTGTGATAACGAACTCATGCAAGAACAACCTTTGCTGGTGGCTGACATCTCAACAAGTAACAATAGGTCACCCCTTTGTTCTACCCACTCCCATTGCCACTGTGATCACGGACACCTCCCTGATAGGGTGGGGGTGGCATTATCAGGGAAGAACAGCCCAAGGAACATGGAAAGAACACAATGCTCACCTGCATATCAATGTCCTGGAGATGAGAGGGGTACTTCTAGCATTGCAGTCCTTTCAAGACTCCCTTCCTCTAGGGACTATTGCAATTCAGACGGACAACATGTCAGTGGTCTGGTACATAAACAAACAAGGAGGAACCAGATCTTACCCCTTATGTTGAGAGGCCCTGAGGGTATGGCAATGGGCAACTTTCACCTAGCGCTTTCTGATAACAATGCACATCCCAGGGAAGTCCAATGTGATAGCAGACAAATTGAGCAGAGCAATTCTATTGCCTCATGAGTGGTTCCTGAAACAAGAAGTGGCGGAAATGATATTCCACAGATGGGGCCAGCCCTGCTGTGACCTCTTTGCAACTCCAATGAACACGAAATGCAGCAGCTATTTTGCCCTAATCTCCCCCTATGGGAGATTCCCCAAGGGAAGCGCTTGTACACAGTTGGCCCCCGAGTCTCCTTCATGCCTTTCCACCCTTTCCACTGATACCCAAAGTTTTACAGAAAGCAAAGACTCTGGGAAGGACCATCATTCTAATAGCCCCTTACTGGCCTCATCAGATTTGGTTCCCCTTTTTTCAGCCTCATCTATTGGAAGAACCTTGGATCCTGGACCCAGTTCCAGATCTTCTGATTCATTCATCAGGGGCTCTTCATCCTGCACTTCACACCCTCAAATGGACAGCTTGGCTGCTGAAGTTCCTAGAATAGCCAGGTTTCAAAATCTCTCAGCTGCAGCTCAGCACGTTATAATATCCCCCCATAAATCATCTACCAGGAAGATATACCTTAGTAAATGGAAAAGATTTTCTATATGGGCATCTCAAAATAATATTGACCCATATCTAGCTTCAATTTCATCCATTTTAGAGTTTTTGACCAAACTTTTCCACGAAGGGGAAGCTGCTGCAACCATTAGGGTTCAATTAGCAGCAATTTCTAATTTTCACCTTGGTAATCAGGGGTCTAATATCATGTCCCACAGACTCTCTAAAGCTTTTCTTGAGGGCACCGCTCATTTGAGACCCCCCCCCCATTAGGTCCCCAGTTAAACCATGGAATCTAAATTTTGTTCTTTGTCGAATCATTTTACCCCCATTTGAACCAGCCTTATCTTGTGACCTGAAATATCTATCATGGAAAACCATTTTTCTATTAGCTATTACTTCAGCTCTGAGGGTTTCAGAGTTACATGCCTTGTCCAATAAACCTCCATATTTAATATTTCATAATGACAGAGTTTCATTTAGGACAAATCCATCTTTTTTACCTAAGGTTTGTTCAGAGACAAATCTCAATCAGACTACAGAATTATCTGTTTTTTCCCTAAATACACTAATAAGATGGAACATATGCTGCACAATCTTGATGTCCACAGACAGCTTTGATTCTATTTACACAAGACCAAGGATTTCAGAAAATCAGAACAGCTCTTTGTTTCATTTTCAGATTCAAAAAAGGTGCTCCAGTGGTAAAAACCACCTTGTTAAATGGTTATCAGATTGAATCTCTTTTACATACAATTCTGTCCATTCACCATTACATAAAAAAATAAAGGCCCACTCAACTAGAACTGTTTCCACATCTTCAGCCTTTCTGGCCAAACTACCAATAGATTCCATTTGTGCAGCAGCCACATGGTCTAGACCTCATACCTTCATCACTCATTACAAATTGGACAAGGCCTCCAGGGACAGGGCCTTCTTTGGTTCCACTGTCCTGAGAAATATACTCCCATGAGCCACCCGAGAAAGATGGTGCTTGGGACGCTAACCCATCAGTGAGAATGAAGGCGAGCTAGAACAACTTCACATAAAGAAGTTATGTACTCACCGTAACATTCCATGTGAGTTGTTCATCTCTCCTTCATTCTTACGTCCCACCTCCAACCCCCTACCAGCTTCTTGTGGACCGAGAAGTTGAAACAAGTCTGGGTTGTCTTTAGTCCTTATCTAGTGTATCCTTGGATACTATTTTTTTGGGGTGAACCTATCTAGTCAGCTTAGTTGGCAGCAAACAAGATCTGAGGGAAGCACCAGTGCATCATGGGATAGGGAGTAGGCCACGAGCTGGTTGAAGACATCAAGCTTTTGCATTTGGCCGAGTCCAACCCATCAGCAAGAATGACGGTGAGATGAACAACTCACATGGAACGTTACAGTGAGTATATAACTTCTTTTTATGGAACTTAAAATAATTTGGGAGAAATAATCAGCTTTCAGCAGGGAATAGTGCTTATAGGTGGGGACTGGAACTTGATTTGCAATAGGGAACTGGAACTTGATTTGCAATAGTGAAACTGTATCAGAGGGAACCATAAGGGGAAAATATAACAAAACAGTAGATTTCTGAAGAAATTTATGAAAATATTTGGTATGAAAGATGTGAATTTATTAGAAGGAACTTGTACAGAATTTGCTTATTATTCCTTAGTATATAATAACTGCGCTATAATAGATAGAAATTATGGTACTTAGGTATTATTGCAACCAGATTTTGCGCTGTCTTTTAACTGTGTTGATTTGTACTGAAACGGCATCACCAAAGTGTAATAGGGAAGGGTACACTGTCAGAAAGTCTGCCGGGGTATCGGTGATGGTTTTAAAAAATGTTAGGACTTACAATTTTTAACATTTGTGGGAAGCGTCAAGCATTGAATTCTGTGATTGCAGTGGTTACGTGTGTATGTATGTTGGTTCTGAAAGGATTGTGGCAGTTAGCAGATGAGATATTGCACACAAGCGGAGTTTAAACAGCACATTAGGTGCTTGCTATTAAGATGCTCAGAAATCTAAGGATATCTGTAGACTGCTAGAGTTATGACATTCCACAGATGATCTTTGGCTTGCTTTTGTGTAGGTTTCCTTTTCTGGAATGACTGTGTTTGCAATCAACATGACTGCATTTTTATGGTTTATATCACTGAATTATTCACCACAATATATTTTCCAAATATTGAATCATTTTGGGAAGTAGGGTCACCTATCTAGTTTTCCTTCTACAGTTCTTTCCCTGATGAGATGAGTGTGGCAGTTAGCGTATGATATTGCACGCAAGCGGTCTATAAACAGCAGATGAGGTGCTTTCATACTGTGGAATGGTTTTTATTTTTTTACTTGCAGTTTTTGTGTCGAAGGATACTCTCTCAGCATTACCTTGTTCTTTTTGGATGTATGAAAGCATCGTGAAGGTTATACCGAAACAAGATTTTCTGTAGTGTTTCTGTAGTACCTCTTAGGTTTACCATTGAATCAGCTGTGCAAAGAATAGTAAAGGTTCGAAAACAGATCTCTTTCCTTCACCGACCAGCAGCATGTCAAAGGAACACCTTGGAAGTAGAATGGGACTTGCTTAAAGTGACATGACATGCTGGCGGTAAAGGGGAAACCTATTTTTCAAACCTTACTTTTCCGACTTTAGTTTTTTCAATGATAAACCTTCATAAAACTACAAAAACATTACAGAAGACATGTATCTAACCTTCATAACACTGTATTGCTACTACTTGATCTAAACAGAAGTAACCATCACTGCCGAAAAAATCTGGTTGCGATAATACGTAAGTACCGAAATTATATTTAAGAGAAATGTGTGCATTCAATTGAATGCTTTAACACACATCTAATTACTGTTATAGATCATGCGCTGATTAAAACTAAGATAAAAATGCAGGGCAATGAAGTAAAAATGAGACACAGGCAATTTCCCATCCACCTGCTAAAAAGGGAGGAATTTAAGGAATGTGTGGTGAAAATTATTCAAGAGTTATTAGGGAAAATATAAATATCTTCATAAATTATAGCTAGCAGGTGGAATAAAATGAAAAAGGAGTTTAAAATCTGGTAGAAATAAAAGAGAAAGAGAAATGGTTGAGAAGTAATAAGAATTACTTAAAGGGCCTGACATAGCTTAAATTACTGCAGAATAAGGTGAATCTCACAGAACAAAAAGAGGCGCAAATGCAAACAGTTAAAGAGGAAATAAGGGATAATCTGGATAATATGCATGAGTTTTAAGATTGCTGTTAAACAACTATTTTTGATAATAACTCCAGAGCACAAAACACTTTTAGCACAATGTCTTAGGCAACACAAAATAGAAAGGATTTTCACCAACCTTAGAGAGCCTATAACAAGAAAAATAACTAGAGATCCTATAGAGGTATTAGAGATATTTTGGAAATGTTATGTGGAAATTTGCATAAAGCATAAAAATGTGGAAATAATGAAAGAATACTAATGGAAATATTTATGGAAGACTCAATTATGCCAGTCTTAAAGGTAGATGAGGCTTAACAACTAACAGTTAAGATAGGAGGAGATTTGATAAAAAATTGTGATGTAAATCTCCAGGAAACTGTCCATATACAAATGGTATTCCTGTAGAAGTCTGGAAGTTAGAAAGAAAGAATGTGATAAAGATCTGGAAGATTTTAACAGTATTTTAAATGGAGGAGAAGTACCAGCATTGTGGAGGAAAGCTGTGGTGGCTG
The DNA here is from genome assembly GCF_019279795.1 of Protopterus annectens. Taxonomy (NCBI): domain Eukaryota; kingdom Metazoa; phylum Chordata; order Ceratodontiformes; family Protopteridae; genus Protopterus; species Protopterus annectens. The sequence continues at coordinate 1,281,568,669 of NC_056739.1, read as the reverse complement.
TAATAACTTAAGAAGGTAAAGACCCATCATACCCAGCTTCATATAGACCCATTTCAATTTTAAACCATGACTGTAAAGTGTTTATGTCTATACTATCTAAAAAATCCAAAGGTTTTGCTAAAATTGATAGATATTTCTCAGTATTGTTTTGTATAGGGGAGACAAACATTTCATAACATTAATAGAACAATGATGATCTAGAGGGAAGCAGAATATAAGAAAATACTGCTGTTTTGGTGGCTCTTCATGCAGAAAAAGCATTTGACAGAGTAGGTTTGGATTTTATGAGTAGGGAAATGGAAGCATTTGCATTCCCTGATACAATAATACAGTTAATTAGGAGGAAATATGAAGAATCAGCGGCAAGAATTAAAGTGGGAGGGTTCCTCTCTGATAAGTTGTGTTTGAACAGAGGAACCAGGCAGGGGTGCCCTCTTTCCCCGTTGTTATTTGCTTTATATTTTGAGCCACTGGCAAAGAAAATAAGGGACACAGAAATGCAAGGATGTAATTGTTATGGTAATCAAGAAGATTGGCTTTATTTGCAGATTATATAATTTTGTACCTGATGGAACCAAAAAAAGGACATTGCAGTGTTGTAGAACATTTTTAGACAGTTTTAAGTCTTTTCAGGTGCAAAATTAATGAAGATAAAACAAAGAGTATAGATGTAAATTATCTGTCCTCACACATATTGGTTCAGCAATACCCATATTTATGGGGACACGATAAGATGAAGTATTTAGGAGTATGGATTAAAAGGTCTTCTCTTATGGCAGGTAAAGATATGTGGGAAGAGACTAAACAAAAAAAAATGCAAAAAAATTGAGAAAAATGGAAGCTCTTGTTTATGGATATGGATACTAAGATACAAGCATTGAAAATGTTTTTAGTCCTTTAGTTACATCTACAAGTCAGCATATTTTTATCAATGTGAGAAAAAAGTTGTGGACAATAATAAAGAAGTGAAGGAATTTATCTGGGAGGGGAAGAGGGCAATAGATAAGTGGGTTAAGTTGATACTTCCAGTAGAACAAAGTGGTTTGGGATTACCTAATTTAAAGGGATATTTTATAGCTACACAGTTAAGACATACATACATACATAATCTAAGTAAAAGGTTATAATTCAAAATGGGAAGGGGTGAAGATGATGATGAAACCGGGGGGGGGGGGTCCAGAAATAGAGAGTGAGATTTTGGATGCAGATCCTTAAGGAGAATAATAACAAACATGCAGAATATTATATTTATAAAGTAGCAGAAAGTGTTCTAATAACTAAGCCAACACAAGACTGGAGAAATGAGAGTTTCCCAATAGGGATGACTGCAAGTAGGGATAAAGAAAATTGGCAAGAGGGGACACTGGAATTTACTGGAGAAAACTGGCAATGGAACCAAGATATTGGGAATAAATATCTAAGAAGGTAAAAGTAATAGAGTGGGATGAGGCCAAGAAGACATTTGGACTACAGGCTAGAGACTTGCCTTTCCAGCCAGAGATTGATGTCAGTGTATAGGCAAAGAGAAAGGGATAGGGGAATCTTAAGTGAAAGATCTGTTCTGGTAGATTTTTTTAGTTGAATATAGAACAGAAGCTGGTGTTAAAAAATGGATAATTAGTAGGGCGTATAATATGATGCATGATAACTATAAGAATCAATCAAAGGAGTTTAGAAAAGATTGGCAAGAGAGACTGGAAAGCAATTTACAAGAGAAAATGAGAGAACATATGTATGGCTACAAGGTATGCAACAAATTCAGAAAAGTTTAGGATCTTTATTTGGAAGTGTTTCCATATGTATTTTTATAGCCCAAACAGACTTTTTCTTCAGGTAGATGGCAAATATTGGTGGTGTGAGAGGAAAGAAAAAGGTAACTGGGAACATATGTTTTGGGAATGTAATACGTTAGCAGATTTTAAAAATTCCTTACAGAGTACTGCATCAGAAATATTGGGTGAGCAAATGGCTGTAACTAAGAAAGGAATTCTTTTCAGCTGGGACACAGGATCTGAATTGCCTAGACCAGTATGGCCTTATTAGGTTTTATTCGGTTGTCTGCCAAAAAACAAATACTAAAAATTGGAAATCAAAGTCTAAACCAACTGCATTTGAAGTATTGAATATTATAAAAGAACTAGAAAAGAGATCTTTAGAAATGGGAAGGAGCAAATTATATACAAAAAATGGAAATTGTAGGAACAATACATGCAGAATAATGTTCAGGAGGGAAAGTGAGGTTTAAGGGAAGACAATAATTCAACAATTAATGTAATGTTGGACTGATGATATGTAGTTGCAAAGCAAGTAAAGATATTTCATATATAATGTATGTAACTGGAAAAATGTTAATTTGTCTTTTTTTTCTTTTAACTCATTCAAGTCTATAATGCCATTTTTGTGTACTTCCACTTCACATCCATAGTTCCCTGTGGCATCCAGGCCTTTTATGGGCCTGGTTTCTTTAACCAAGTGACTTACCAGCTAATAGTAGGCAGTATCAGAAAATGCAAAGAGTTATTAACAAAATGTCACTAAGATGTCCTGCAGTAAATAAATTAATCAATTAATTTATCACTTATTCATATTTTCATATTTATGTTAATATTTTCATAACTGAGAGCCCTACATGTTATTGAGGAGTATGGTGTGAAATGCTCAGGTGGGAGATGGGAACATTCATTGTCAATGTCCATTTATATCACATTATACCTGAGCTGTTGTTATCTGTGTTAGTAATTATGAACATAAAGAATATTTCCCTATGTACTTAATATTTCAAAAAAAGATTTACTTACACACTGTTGGAAGACTTCAAGTGTGACCTTAGATGTTCTTGAAGAAAGCTGTCTTTGATATTTGTATTATAAGTTGAACATCTTTAGAGGTATTCCATGTTATTTATATTGCCAATTATACAATTAAGCATATGTTTTTATATTTCTGTAAATATATCAATAAACATGCACTCATAGAAGAATTTCTTGTTATCATATGAAACCTTATGTCTTGTTAACAAAAATGTTCTAACAATAATATATGTCTAGGTAATACAGTTTCCAAGATATGACAGTTTAGGCCCATCATTTAGTACAATGTCCCCTTCAGTATGTAGTTGCAATGGCTGGAACATCCACAGAGGTTTCTCACAAAAAGAATACAGGGAGTGAACAACATGTCCTATGCAGATCACTTCAAAGCCCTATCTCTATAGTCTGTTTCCTATAGATTGTTGAGAGATGATCTATGTCTGGCATATAAGGCATCCTTGGAGCTCACTCGGATGAACCTTTTGCATATCTGTAAAATGAATAACATTGGAATTACTTGATCTAGGGATTTAAACTTTGCTTGCGCCATAAATAGGACATGTCGGAGGGACAGGTGTGTGTCTCAGAGAATTCCCTTTCTCTGGAATAGACTTCCCATCTATGTGAGGCAGAACTCTTCCCTAACCCTATTCAAGAGAAACTTGGACCAGTGGATGGGAAATCAGAAGTACATCCCGGGTCTATCACCTATGTCTCTAATAGACCGAGGTAACCTGTAAATCTTGTCCAAGCTTACATATACCCCTTAAAATAACCTCTAAGGCACATAAAGTTGTGAGATATAATTGAGAAGCTTGGCTAGACTTAAAAGCTCCAATGGTCATTAGCCTGGTATATACATATAAACCTATTTGTCCATGAAAGTTTAACAAAAATATAATTTGAGGTTTGTGTGCATTATAGTATAGCACTTATAGAAGAACTATGAATGCACTGACCATTATCAGTGTAAAGAATGCTTCTTACCAACAACATGGCTATTTGTACAGTTTTAATAGCTTTTATTGTTCACAAATATTCACTTTTTTATCTTATGCTTTTTTAAGTTTATTTTTCATTAAATGCTATGGAATGCAAGGTATGCATAGGCTACTAGAAGTGTGACATTCCTTACTACATATGTGTCAATGAGTTAATGTATGTTTGCCTTTGTCTTAAGTGATAATTTAATAAAGATATTTAAAAAATAACATGGAAACCTGTATATGTATTTGTAGGAGTTTTTGTTTGTTCTTCCGTAAGGAAAGTATTTACTACCCTTAAGGCTGGAAAATTACATATCTTCGATACAGTACTAGGTTTTATCGTCTAGTTACTATTTTCTGGTCTTTCTTATACCTCTATCAAGGTTCATCTTGCGGCCCTTTGAGCTTATCTGTCCCCGGATCCTCCTCTTTTTTCTCTGTTCATGGTTAAACAGTTTATGAAAGGGGTATTGTGCATGAGACCCCACACACAAACAAATTCCTGCATTTTTGGGATCTTGATTTTGTGCTGGAAAAACTGACTTTGTCAACTTTCAAACCTGCCTCTTTGACTGAATTGGGTTTCATTACTTGGAAAACTTTATTTGTTTCTTTGTCTTCTGCAAGATGTGTATCTGAGTTGTAACCTGTTATGGTAGGAAAACTTATCTGTTTTTCCTTAGAGATAGGGTCATTCTGCAGACTCACCCATCATTCATGCCTAAGGTTGTCTTATAGTTCACTTTGAATTAAGCCATCAGTTTCCAGTTTCCCAGTGTTATATCCAGACCTGCAAAATAAGACAGAGAAGATTCTCCATATCTTAGATATGCATAGACAACTCAGGTACTGTCTTGATAGAACCAAATCCTTCAGGAAAGCTGTATAGCTACTTCTTGTTCTGAGACTAAGAAAAGTCAACCCATGTCTAAACAGACTATTTCAAGATGGTTGTCCTCAGCTATTGTGTTTTGTTACTTCCACCATGGCAAAGCTATTCCAGACAGAGTTAAGGCCCATTGCACCAGGGCCTTACCTCCTTCATGGCAATACTGTGAAGGGTAGCATTCTAGAGGCAGCAACCTGGTCCTCCATCCTGGGATTCTTTTTTCAGGTCCAGACCAGGCTTTACAAGGACCATCCTCCAGGGGCTCCTAGTCCCTTATCCTTCCTCCTCCCCCGTTGGGAAAGCTATGGTAATCTACCTATAAGCTAATGCAGCAGTGAGAAAGATGACCATAGTACAGTTGTGTAAGTTGCGCTTACCCATATGAGTAAAAGTCTTCACTGCTGGAGTACTTAGCTGTACTTACCCACCATCCTTCTTGCTGCTGTACATATAGTTAGAGTGGGTTACAACTTTTGCTATTATTGTTGTTTCCACTTGGTGTTATTCTTACTTTTGTTGTTATTTGGTTCAGGATGAAATTCCCGTTATAACTCATAGGGGCAAGAAAGGCCTGTAGATATTTAGTCTGTCTGGTTGCTTTTATCATTCTCACCAAATGGGATTAGCCTATAGGCAGCTAGAGTGACTGTGTGGGAGAGGGTTACAGCTTTGGGAAGCCAGCTGGGTGCTGCATCCTTGGCAGGATCCAATCCCAATGCCACTTCAGCAGTGAAGAATTCAAATGTCTACTGTTACGGGCACTTCCAAGTTACACAAGAGTACTTTCTTGAACTGTATCAAATCTGCAAGCAGACTTTAGTTGTTCCTCTTAAATGTTGTCTTTAAACCTCCGTATGACAGCAGAAGGCCTCTTATCAAGACTGACCAGTGATATTGAACTACAAGGAGTCTTTGCTTATTTAATATCTGCACCCTGACTGACAGAAAAATGGCTTTGGAAATGGTTATTTAGTGCATACTTGTCATGTTCAGGATGCCTTCCCTAAGGACATTAGAATGATTAAGAAGCATTATGTTTTCAAGAAGCGACAAAAGCCTTGCTAACAAAAAAGTGGTCTTTCAGCTGTACTGAAAGAGTGACATAAATCCTGTATCTCTTTTTTGAATTCTTATTATCCTGTACTAACTGCAGACAATCAGCGCACCAACAATCTGCTGGATCATTTGCTCCCTCAGTGGATGAGCACTAATCATGGAAGGCCATCATTCAGGCAGATAGCATTTTTTTTCTCTCAGTTTAGCGTTAATCCCTCCCCAGCATATAATATGTGTACTTGTAGAAGCAAGGGCCTGCAATACCTTCCACTGTGGGTGTGGATGCTTCTGCATATACCCTATGAAGGCTACCACACACGTGTTATGTGGCAGAGCCAAGTGAATGCCCTCAGCCCATGCACTACATGCCATATACCTCTCGGCAGTAGACGGCAGAGCTGCAGTAGGTTTGACTACTTCCATCTCACTGGAACAGGCACTTGTTCCACCCTCCCCTGCCAGTTCTACAGTGCACATGTCACTTACTAAACTTGGGTCATCTGGATTGTAGTAATGGCTTCATAGCGTAAATTCCCATCTTATTTTGATAGGTTACATTTCTCCCATCTTTATTTAAACTGATTATCAGTGCTCACTTGTAATACTGGCATCCTCTTTTGCCCCCTATAAGTAAGTTATCATAACTATTGCCCTTCCCATCTTCCTCTTTATGTTTTCTCCTTCCTCTGTCTTACGTCTTCTCCCTTCCCTTCTCACTTACACAGATTTAACCTCCACTATTGTCATTCATCTTCTTCCATTTCTGCTGTTATTACTATCTTTTGGCAGCTTACTTTTCGTTTCTTTAATCTTAGGACTCCTCATTCTTCTTCTTCTGCTTCCCTCTACTAACTCACTCTTACCCTCTTATATATAATCTTCTTAACTTATTACACTGTAATTGTCATCTTTATGTTATTCTCTCTCTTTTTCTCTCTCTCTCTCTCTCCCCCCTCCTTTTCTCCTAATTTACAGCTTTATTTTGAACGCTGTGTACTCTTCTTATCGTTATTGAATTGTTTTGTATTTTGCTTGTATTGTCATTGTAATTTTACATTGCATTCCACATTACTTGTACAACTTTGGATTTGTTTTCTAACAATGTACTATGTATTTGCTTGGTTTGCATTTGAGCTTTACTTTAGAAATTATGTATTGAAATTATTACTGTTGTGCATCTCTCCAGGCCTTAGCTGTGCATGGGCCTGGACCAGTCAGACATCACCGTTACAAAAGCATGTATAAAGAGCAAACAAAGAAAAAATTAACTATTTATAAGTTGTACTCTGTGTATATGCGTTATGTGCTTTTGTCAAACTAGATTTTTGGAATGGCCTGACCCACATTATGTGATGTAAGCTTGTAATATTAAATCAAGAATATTCTGGTCCAACTGATAACAAGTCCTTTGTGATAGTGGAGGTTGTGGGTAAAGGAGAGTGGAGTAAGTTATCAAGGAATCCCAGCATTACCCAGGGAAATACACCCATACATCAGGAATCAAGTCCAATATAAAAAAAAAAAAAAGAATTTCTTAGTTACATAATATAATATAGAAAAAAAATCCACTGCATTTGTGTGATGTCTTTTTCATTGACTGCAGATATGAAATGTTTAGGAATAAAAAATAAAAGCATATGTATAATACTATTCCTGAATATTGTGAGTGTTATTTAATGTCTGCATTAAAGAAACCAATAAGCAGCCAAAAAGATCGTAATAACAGTCTGTGTTTACTATCTGCAATAAAAAAGACAACAACAAAGTAGACAAACTGTTCACTGCATTTCACAGTGTTATTGTTACAGTACCTTGACTCACTTGGTATTTTCAAAATGGCTAGTCCTTCAGAGTTATGCTACAGAAGGCCACAGACAAGTCACATGTGAAAATAGCAATTGATATTAGTGAAAAGGAAGGAAGGATTATGATCCTGTTAGTGTGTACAGAAGTAATAATAGATCTTAGTTTTTAAATGTCAGCAGAAAAAATTATCCTTAGGAAACATTGCAGAAACCTCTATATGCATGCAAGGAAACTGAAGGTTTTCCTTCTAGGGGCCTGCAGTTCAACTTTTCTCTTGGGGCCTGACCTCAGAGTGCTGCACGACTGAAATTAAATTTTCTGATCAAGCTTTGAGTAAGATGAGGCTATACCTTCAAAGCCCCTAACCACTGCTTCAGGGGATATTCTAGTAGCCCTTTCTGTCATTCACTTAGAACGAATAATTGATTTGCCTAATTAAGAGCCAGCTTCCATAATTACCATTTGCAAAACCAGACAGACATTGCCTAAGGAACTGTTAGATCCAAAAACAAAAGCCTGCATGTTAAATTGCATCATATGAGCTCAATTATTTCTCAGTTTTTAGGATAGTTTCCAGTTAATTTTAAATATCTGGTACAAAATATGTAATTAAATATTAGTTTTGAAGTGATTTTGGAGTTTACTCTTAAATGCATAGTACTGCACACCTCAAAGCAGCTGATAAAAAAGCACTGAAATAAAAATAGCAGAATAGGTGTCAAGTAATTTAACAGGCTTGAGTATAGTACATGGAAGGATGACAAGCCATCAGCAACAAACACTTTGTAAGAGTACAAAGGTTCTTTGCTTTCAAAGCAGTGCATGTTAGATAAAAATAAAAAGCATTTGGTTTACAACTAATAAACCTTTTCTTTCACTTAAGCTTTGTCAAATGGGGATTCATAGCTTTTATCACAAAGTTATTTATATTCATGGCCTTCAAACATGTTTTAATTAGCATTAAATCACATAAATAGACAATGAGCTGCAGGTCTTACTCCTGTTAGACAATGCAGGTAGCATATTACTGATTAGAGGCAGTTTTCTTATAATGCACTTCATAGCAAGATTTTTTTATGCAAATTATCCTATAGTTAACATGCTTATCATTTTAACTCGCTCATATACTGATATAAGCAACATGCAGCAGGGCTAGCCCCCTCACAGTGTGAACACTGGCAATAGATGATTGTCATTCGTGAAGTGACATCCCCAAACCCCATGTGCAAAAATAGAAAAACATGGCTGTAGGTGGATGGATGGATGCTAATAAGTAGAATAGTCAGTAACTAAAACATATGCAACAAGGATATGTAGAATCAAAAATGTATTTTTCTTTTTGCTGTCCTACTCTAATTCACTGAATGATATATAGCTAAATACGTGTGCAGTCATAGAGAATTAGCTGAAATTCATTATGTCATATTACTTTGCTGCACATTTAGTTGCCGTAAATTATTTAATAAATTATTTTTATTATTTTACATGCTATGGAAATGATGCGCCTTATTTTAACATATATGGCACACTACGCATGTAGTCTTACAGCCTTAGCTCACAGAAATTAAAAATGGTAGCAGAAATCATTATTGTAGATCATAGCTTTTTATGTATGTACTGGGGTCTAAATCTTGATTTAAACCTTTATATTTATTGTATTTATTGTTTTCTGACATAAAAAAAGAGTAACTGTTTCTTTTGAGAGAAAGCTTCAAAGATCCTAATCTTGTTATTCATTGTTTATGAACTACAAGAGTTCAACACCAAATAAAGGGTACTCGCATTTCATACTTCTTACCTTACATACCTTAGCAGAAAAATTAAGAAGTAATTAGAGAACAAATATGTAGACTAATAGTTTAGTGAACTTGCAGAACAGTTGTGTTTAATATTTTTTTTGAGGTTACATTTTAATGATTGGTGATTCACATCTATAGTAAAACCAGAAAGACACATAAAATGGGAGGGAGTAGAGACACAGAGAGAGAGAGACAGAGTGAGAGAGACTGAGGGAGGGGGGTAGAGACAGACATGGGGTGGATGAGAGAGAAAGCAATATGGAGACAGAGCAAGGGTCTAACTAGGCAAACTCATAGTCAGATGAGTACATTTTTTCTGGAGCATTGCTCAGAAACTTTACTGTTCATTGATCCCGGAAAATCTAGAAATGCTTGAACTAATGTCTAAATCATAGATCTGTACACAGCATGCATTGAGACAGGGATATTCTAATAAAAGCTGCATTTTTATGACTGTAAGGGAAATTGATGAAATGATATGCACATTTCTTGAGTATATAAGGACACCAATTAAGATATGCATACGATTTAAAGTTAGATGGGTGGAGCAGACAAAAGTATAAGCTTTGAGTACAAGGTAACACCTTTGAGAGACAGACAGGCAGACAGACAGAAACAAAGAGAGAAAGAAGGGCTAGGACATTGCTGAGAAAAATGGAAATGGAAAGATTGTAGGTGGACTTGAGAGAAAGCAGGGTGAAAGATGAATTGGAAAAGTAATATATATATATATATATATATATATATATATATATATATATATATATATATATATATATATATATAAAATATATATATATAATCGGGATAAAGAATGGGAGAAAGAAAAGCATAAAGAAAAAGAGACCTCTAGGAAGCATTGTTTCAATCCATCAGGATCGTCTTTGAAAGTGTCCAAGTAATTGAATCTGATTTTGACATCGGTGCCCATCACATTCAGGTCTCCTACGCCTTCTTTTCCAAAACCTAGAATCTCTCCAGATCCTGCTTGCCCCATTCTACAATCTCCTTTGTTACAGGAGAGAGCTTTTCAAAGCATTTTGAGACCTTCTTTTACTGCCTGTTCTCTGAGATTGAATGTACAGTCTTCCAGGTGCCTGTCTGAGGCAGACATCGACAAGATGATGAAGATGTTTCTGAGGACACAGATCCAGCTGAGCTCCTTCCGGCACTGTCAAAGGTTTGGGAGTTGTCCCTCCCTCTCCATTGATTGTGACTCCTTCCCAGTCCAACCATTAGATTTGGTGGCCTTGGATCCGAATGGACACCGAGGAATGTCTGTGTTGGGTCTGAAGGACTGGGTCTCTCTTCATTTCCAACTATTATGACCCAATCGACTCCAACTATTTTGTATCAAACAGGTCTCATAGCTTAGGGTTTGGGGTCAACTCTGAAACTTTCTGATGTATCCTTCCCTGTGTGCACGCACATTTGTGTGTGTGTGTGTGTGTGTGTGTGTGTGTGTGTGTGTGTGTGTGTGTGTGTGTGTGTGTGTGTGTGTGTGTGTGTGTGTGTGTGTGTGTGTGTGTGTGTGTGTGTGTGTGTGTGTGTGTGTGTGTGTGTGTGTGTGTGTGTAAATATGTGGAAGGACTAGGGTTTGGATTAAAACTTGGAATAGAGCTGGGTTAGGGTTAGAGTTTGGGTAGAGCATGTGTCTGCTGTTCACTGTTAGTATAAGGGATAGGGTTATGGTTAGGGATGGAGTTGGGATTTGGGTTAGGGCTAAGGTCAGAGTTAAACTTAGTATGTGAAGTTTTTCAATCTCGCCGTTCATTCTTACAAATGGGTTCGGAGCCAATCCCACGGCTCCGAGTCGGCCACTTTCACAAGCTCGAGGTTTTGGGTAGCTCTAGGCCAAGTCCCCATCCCATGATGCTCTCTGTCTCACCTCAGATCTAATTTGCTGCTGCAACAGATCGGAGGTCGAGAGTGGAGCTCAGGCCAGTATTGAATATTTTGAGATTTACCTTAGATATTTAGCTATAGACTTTCTGTCAAAAGTGTGTTTCTTGGCTAGTTAACCTTAGCTTAATTTCTTTAGGCACTGTTTTAGTATTTTTCTGACTAAAATTCTTTGTTATAGAGCGGCTGCTCTTAGAGCTCTTAGACCTTTCATTGGCCACGTTTTAGTTCACCCTTTCCTGTTAATAGCTGTTTGAAAGCTAGACACTTTACTGCTTAGATATTATCCTGTTAAGTGTTGATTCTTAGAATTTTTGCTGTTATAGCTGTTTGAATACTTTAGCTTTTTTTTTCCTAGCTAAATACCTTAACTGCTTAGATATTGTTTGCATTAGAGTGTGGTGTTTGTTGTCTATGCAGTTTACATATATATGTACATTACTTTATTGTGGTTTTTCATTGCATGATGGCTGATCGGAAAGAAAAAGAGAGGCAAAAGTCAGGGTTCAAGAAATGCCCTAAGTGCGGACAAAAAATGTCGATTACTGATCTTCATGTAAGTTGTGTGCACTGTTTGGGTGCAGTCCATCTTCAGGAGGACTGCTCCATTTGCCACTCCTTCAGCAGCAGGGTCATGTTGAGCGCAGAAGAAAACTAGTGGACAGGGGTTTGTTAAAACATGAATTCCAGGAATCACTTGACAAGGCTGACCAGACTTCCAAATCTTTGAAGGGATCCAAATCTTCGAAAGTTTCTTCAGAGCTGAAGTCTTCTACTCCGAAATTTGCTGAAAAGGTGCGGTCGCCAGTTCCACAGTACTTGGAACTGAGCTTGCTTTTCGGAGCCGGTCCCCAGTATTGGAGCAGGTCTCCGAAACTTTGAAATCACCTATTTTACAGTCAGTGGCTTCGTCGATCCCTTCAACTCGTTCTTCGAGTAGCCTCTTTGATGAGGATGTGGACTGAGTGGTGCAGAGGCTCCTCAAGAATCCATCATTAGCCAAATTGTTGTCGGCTCCGGCCCAACCAGTTTCGGAGCCGAAGACTACCTTACCTACTGTGTCTACTCCTCCTCCAAGCCGAGCAGGGCCTTCAGAGCTGGGGGAGGTGGAACTGATGATTGTGTAACCCTTGGAGCCGAAGCCTGTTCCAGTGCTATTGGCTCTGTTGACTCAGACTACTTTGGTGCCGTTCGAGGAGTCTGGGAGCTGACACTCTCCGGTCGGCTCCAGGGGGGGGGGGAGTCGAACCGATGGGTTGGTTCCGACCCTTCCTCTCAGAGCTTTGGCATGGATGAGCTTGGCTTCTTCCTCTGGGTCAGAGCCCACTGTTTCAGTGCCAGGGAGGATGCCATCTTCTTCGGAACCGGCTACTTCCTCGCGTCGGAGCAGTGGAGCCTTCGATGCCATGAGGAGGGTTATGTCTTCTAAGACACCCACTTCATCAGGGCCTTCCTCCTCATCCCCAGAAGTGCCACTTTCTACCGCTGCATCACAGGTCCCTATAACGCGTCGAAACCCAGAGTCTCAGGTAGCCCCATTGAGTGACCCATGTTCTACTGAGACCTCACCAGAAGCTCCCACTGGTGAGGTTCCCAGGAAGAAGCTTTGCAAGAGGAGGCATTTAGACTCTCCACAGGAGTCTGTCACATCAGACACTGACTTAGAAGAGTCAGAAGGATCCCCATAGTCCCCCTTAGAGAATATTTCTTTTGCTGATATCCTTGAAATTCTGAGACAGAGGGGTGACTGGCAGTCTGTTAGCCCTACTAATGATGAGTCAGTGCTTCTGAAGGCCTTTGGCTCTCAACCCTCCACCTCCTAGGTGACTCCACCCTTTCAATGAACTAATGAAGTTGGTTGCTCGAAGGGTGTGGGAGTCTTCTGATACTGTGGAATCTGTCCCTCAGAGGCCCAACAAGTTTATTACATTGCCACAGGACAAAATGTTTCTTATCAAAGGATTGCCGGTTGATGCCATGGTGGTGGCAGCTGCCACCAAGAAAGAGATGTCAGAAACCTCTTCTACTGTCCATCCTCCTAATAGAGATTCCAGGACTATGGACAGGTATGGTAAACGCATTTTTAGTTCAGTGACTTTTGCTATGCGATCGCTCAACTATTTGATACATTTTACCCAACTTCAAAGAGATCGCCTTAAAGAGCTTGGAGATGCTCTACAGAGTATTATAGCTGAAGGCGTTCCTGATAATGTGACATCCCAGCTCAATACCCTTAATTCCATAGTTAACTCGTCCATGCGACTCATTTCTTATGCAGCCGATGACACGAGTCAATTAGCGGGTTCAGCAATAGCTCTTATGACACATTCTTGGATGCGCTTATGATCCTTTGCGGAAGCCTTCAAGTCTTCCTTCGTTAATACTGCATTTGATGGCTCATCCCTTTTTGTGCCTAAAGTCAAGGAGACCCTCACTAGGTGTGAACAAGATGGAAAGACTGTGTCTGCCATAGAAGTCCATTTTTCCACCCCTTCTAGACCTTACGCCAAAGAGCAGAAGGGAGGGGAAATGTGGCTCCGCAAGTCCCAAGGAGCCTTTCAGAACACACGTAGTGAACCCCCCTCCAGGGGCAGAGGAGGGGGTAATTATGGAAGACGCCACCCAGGCAGCAGAGGGGGGTCCGCAAAACCAGGGTGACAGGGATCAGTTTTTTGGTAAGCCCTACCAGCGCTCCTGAAAGAAGGCCCAACTGTCCTACTCTGGAGGCAGTCGGGGGTCGTTTGTCCTTGTATCTAGACGCCTGGCTAGAAATTACAAAAGATTCTTGGCTACAAAGTAATATTACCAGAGGATATGTCATTCCATTCTCAGAACCTCCCCCTGTACGAAAGAAAATCCCAGACGTTCCACCCAGTCTCAGGGATCAAGCAGCCATAGAGATTCAAAGGCTGCTGGAAAAGAGAGTCATCCAGTCAGTCTTAGCAGACCAAATAGGATCCAGAACCTACTCCAGATTCTTTTTAGCTCCAAAGAAAATAGGGGACTGGAGGCCCATCTTTGACCTCAGCAGACGCAACACTTTTGTAAAGAAGGAGGCTATTTGGCAGTTAGTTTTAGGGGCAGATCAACCTCCAGGGTTAAATGAGGTCATAAACATCAAATGTTTTTTGACACATAGATAAAAAAGGCTATATTCAGGATATCACATTCATTCACCAAGTTGTTTCAGCCAGTATCAGTTTGGTAGGATTTGTCATTCGGGTTGTCATTAGAACTCAGTCTGTTCTTAAGGAGTGAAGATGGAGAGTATCATTTGAGATACATACTTTATACAGGACATTAGGATAAAGTGAAATTATTTTCGGTTGTCCTGGGGACATCATCATTGTATATCACATCAAGTTAACTACAAATTTTTTTACACAAATTTACAGATATATATATATTATTAGTAGTCATGGGAATACTTTACTCAAAAATATTCCCAGGAGGGGTTAAACAAGAGACAGTATACAGTAACAGCGTTCACAAGATCAGCGCTGTGTGAGAGAGAGTGTGTTTGTGTTTTCTCACATAGGGGAACCCATGTAGAACATTTTTTTAAACAGAATTTTTTTTTATTAAATAATAATTGGTCATTACGTTGGTAAAAATTTAAGTTAAATTATATCAAAGTGAAGTAAGAAGTTGAACGTATATATATCACAAGACGTTGTATTATATAAATCACACGCTCAGATATCGGAGCGTTGGTTGTATCTGTTATTATTGGTCACACATTAAGGTACTGACAAGTAGATGTCAGTATGGCAACACATTTTAGAGAACATATACATTGTTATTATTTAGAAAAAGATTCATTGTCAATATTTTGTATGTTTCAAAAAGGTTTTTGTATGTAAGATGAATGAATTTTGCGAATGAGTACATTTTAAGATTTAAATGGTTCGGAATTTTTTAAAAAAATGCTTAACAGATTATCTATTTGATGTTCATTTGTACAATGAGATTCATTGCATCATTTCCTGTAAACTTGTTTAAAACGGGAACAGGGGAGAGTTCCCGTTTTTTCTGATGAAGTTCACGTTCTAATTAAAGGTGAATGAAAGCGCTAAACGTATTTGTGCTTTGTGGATTCCTTAGCAGTTGACTGTTCATTTGATTGTTTGTTTTTTTCCTTTTAAAAAGTTTTTCGGCTCAGTCCGTAATTTTTACAAGCTCTGAAAATAAATGACAGTGGATAGGTCTGCCACTGGCATACAGAGGTGTCAACTAACCTTGTGATCTGCCTGTTTGTTTACTTTGAAAGCACAGTGGCTCAGTGGTAATATTTTCACTTCATTGCTGCTATGTCTCTCATCTTCACTGCTTAAGAATTTTTCACAAATTCCAAAATAATGGGATAAAAAAGGATCACAATCACGTATACTTTGAAATATTGATCTAAATTACTTAAAAGGGTAATAGAACAACAGATCTTTCATCAACATGCATTTGCTGAATAATACGGAATATGAAACTCATATTCTGGCATTACTGACTGTTTTATATGTATATGCATTTGTATACAGTATGTATAGTGTTCTTTATCTGTTTACATCAAAAACACTTATCTACCTTATCAGCGCTTTACCATCACAATAAACGAATTATGATGGACAGGACAAAAATGTGAGGCAAAATCAGTAATATTCTGCATAATAAGGGATAATGAAGAGGTATGGGAACAGACTAAATTATCAGGTAAAAATATTGACATTCACCTACAAGCTTTTGTCCCTGCTATACCGCGACCTGCCTTTCTCACAGATCTAAAATGTTCTTCCTTGTCCAATGGCACAGCAAAGCACCACACTTACAATATGATGTCTGTGGTATACCACTAAGTGGTAACTCTAACCACATGATTTTTTTTTTTTATTAAACAACAATTTTGCTGTCCACCAGACAGGTAACGGGATGTATATTCAATGTTTAAAAAAGTCACACAGAAAAAACAATTGGTTAAAAACACAGAAAAAGAAAAATCTAGCAAAACTAGAAGTTCCACTGTGTGATACCTTAAACCTCATGAATCAGAAGCAATATGGGATATATGTCAATTACCCTTTAAGAAATATCAGGTATTTCAGCTAAATAGCAGTTCTGAACGTCCATGACTTTTTTCTTTTAAGTCTTTTCATAGACAGGCCAATAAAACAAAACCCCTCTAGCTATGAACATGCATGCTTCTGCCTTCTTATAACATCATCAACAATGCCTAAAAGGAATGCTCAACTTTTGGAAACACAGGGTAGTCATACCCAACTTATATCCATAAACCTAAGGGTGTCTACAAAATATCCCAACTAACAAATTAAAACAATGTTTAAAAAGGTCACACAGAAAAAACAATTGGTTAAAAACACACAAAAAGAAAAATCTAGCAAAGCTAGAATTTCCACTGTGTGATACTTTAAACCTCTTGAATCAGAGGCAACATGGGATATATGTAAATTACCATTTAAGGATATCAGGTGTTTCGGCTAAATGGCAACACAGCTAGAGGGGTTTGGCTTTATTGGCCTGAAATTGTCCATAAAAAGACTTAAAAGTAAAAGAAAAAAGTCATGCACATTCAGAATTGCCACTTAGCTGAAACAAGGTATCATCCAATAGGTAGATGGCTGGGCACGGAAAACCTGCAGGAACAAGGACTCCTCAGATGAAGGGTTGGAGAGTTTCCAGTCACCTCTCTGCTTTAACATCTCCAGGATGTCTCCGAAGGAGACATCATCAGGAGGTGACCGTGGGGACCCTTCACCATCATCGTAATCCATGTCCTCCATTAAGAACTCCTCAGGCAAGTCCATGTGCTTCCTCTTGCACGTCTTCTTTTGAGGGGGCTCCTCAGTGGGGGTCTCTGAGGAGGACTGAGAAGAGTGGGTCCCCTGAACAGAGGTGTCATGTGGCTTTTCTGCTCGGTGTCCCAGGGGATGGTCTGTGACAACTGTACCTCAGGGGGTGAGAACTGGGGTTCCAACATTAAAGGACTGCTGCCAGAAGCAAGAGCCCTCTCCATCGTGCGAAAGGCAGGCCTGCCCAAAGAGGCATGGAAGCCCAGAACCGAGAAAGACAACCTCGGGTAACGGGGTCACACCCCGCTCTGATGGACCCGCCCCCCTTGGGTGAAGCCTCAAGCAGGATCAGCGTGGACACAGCCATCGGCGCCGAGGAGGGAATCGAGGAGAAAGTCGGCACCGTACCCCGGGCCAACGTGCTGATCCCCCAATCCCCAGATTGAGGAAGGACCGGTTCGTCAGGAACCAAGGACTAAAGGGGCAAACTCGGAGCTGGAGTGAGATGCACCGTAGGCACCAAGGTGATGGGTTCCAAGAAGGATGTCAGAGCAGAAAGCTTCAGAACAGAGATGGTCGAAGGAGTGTAAGATGGAGTCTGTGAATAAGGCAACTCAAGTCCAGCAGGTGAATGGATTTAGAAAGTGAGGGAATCCCCCTGGCTACCAACAGCTGGTCCACAAGACGCACCACATCATGTTCTGAAAGGCTCCTAGTGGATCTAGTGGATACTCTAGACGTGGAGTCAGGATGTTCGAGAAATGGGCTATACACTTGGCCCAGAAACGGGTCTATGGAGGTAGAGTATCAGGTCCATAGTGCAAGGTCTGCCAGCACCGAAGTCTCTAGTTTCGAGACCAGAAGCAAAGGGGTCAGATCCAGTGAGGTCAGTACAATGCTCGGTGCTGAAGTGGCACTCTGAGCCGAAATGGTCAGTTATAAAATGGAAACTGAAGTCATAGTCGAAGGTGCGCCCTGAGCCGAAGTAGCTACAGGTGCCAAAGTCAAAATAGGCATAGTAAGATCAATGATCAGTGCCAGAGGCAGGGCTTGTGCCAAAACAGGCATTGGTATCGAAGGTTTTGAGAAGGTTGGAGCCGAGGAAGGTGGAGCCGAAGAGGCAGATTTATGCTCTGATGATAACTTAGGGACCTTAGATTTCCCAGGTTTGCTCTGATCACCCGATGGTGAAGAAGGAACAGAATGGGATCTCTTTTTGTCCTTAGGAGGGGTTGAGACCTCCATCGCAAAAATGGCCTCTGAGAAAGGACACTTGAGTAACCCCTTCAGAATGAGTTTATTTTTGTGCTCATTAAGAGTGTGCTATCTGAACATTGACAAATATCACATGGAGGCTGCACCGAAAGGTGGGCCACTCCCAAACTGTATACACAGTCATCATGCGAATCACCATTAGGTAGCTTGCCCTTACAAGAAGTACAATACTTAAAGCCTGAAGTACCCTTCTTATCTGACATCTTGGTAGAAAAAGGACACCACAACTAACTTTATAATCCAATAATAATGAAGTCAACTCTGTTCAAAAAATCACAAGAAAATCACCAATATAACAACACACTGTATAAAGAGAAGAAAGGGAAACACCCGAATAAAGATAAAAGCTAGAAGGTTAAACAAGAGAAAACAATACCAGCTATGGCACTGAAGAAATACCACAAGAGTAAGGAAAAAGCCCCAGCACACGTGGAAGAACCCTGATTCCATTGAGGTGATCCCCCGGAGACCAGACAAAATTCTGTCCCCTCCTGTGGAGAATCTGCACTAGTCCAAGGGGTTACCAGTTGATGCTATGGTGGTGGTGGTGGTGGCCACAAAAAGGGACTTGGCTGAGGAAAGCTCCACTGTCCAACTGCCTAACAGGGAGTCCAGGGTGGTGGACAGACTTGAGAAGTGTGTTTTTGCATCAGGGACCTTTGCTATATGTTCCCTGAATTATTTGGCACATTTTATGAGGCTCCAGAGGGACTTGATCTCTGAACTCTCTGGGACACTCGCAGGACAGTTGTCTAATGAGGTCAGGGACAAAGTGGCCTCACAGCTAGTAACCCTGCAATCAATATCCAACTCGTCCATGAGGTTGCTCTCACACGCGACGAAGGGGCGGCTAGAGCAGTCGGTTCGGCCATTGTTATGAGGTGTCATGGCTGGATGTGACCTTGCGGACCCCTTCAAGTCTTCCTTTCTGAATGCTCCCATTGAAGCTTCATCCCTCTTTGGCTCCAAACTGAAGGACATGCTAGCCAGGTGCGAGCAAGATGGAAAAACCCTGTCTGCTATAGGCCTATGGTTTTCCAAATGTGGCATAAGAAATCTCAGGGTCCTTTCCGTGCTGCACTTGGTGATGATACTCTCAGAGGCAGAGGGGGTAACAATTCTGGAAGATGCCCCTAAAGAGGCAGAGGGGATCCTCGCAACCAAGGCTACAGGGACTCCTTCTCTGGACAGCCTTACCAGCTCTCCTGAGGAGCAGCCCGATTGCTTACCTCTGGAAGTAGTCGAGGGTTGTTTCTCTCTTGACCAAGCTGCCTGGCACTCTATCACCACCAATCATTGGGTGCAGAATATTATCACCAGAGGTTACACCATTCCCCTTTCTTGTCAGCCAAAATTTTCAAGAAAACTTCCCAACGTTCCATCCAGTCAAAGGGAAGAAGCAGCTTCAGAGATTATAAAGCTGTCTCAAAAAAGAGTCATCCAACCAATTGCACCAGACCAGCACGGATCCAGATTTTACTCTAGATTCTTTTTGGTGCCAAAATAGACAGGGGACTGGAGACCCATTTTGGATCTCAGCAACTTAAACAAGTCTGTCACTCACACCAAATTCCGGATGGTCACGGTTCAGTCCATCCTTCCCTTTTTAAGAGAAAGCGATTGGATGTGTTTTATAGATCTCTGGGATGCATATTACCACATCAAGATGGACAAATGCTCCAGGAGTCTGCTTCGCTTCTGGCTAGGAGCTAGTCATTACCAATTCCATGCCCTGTTGTTTGGTCTCTCTACAGCCCCCAGAGTGTTCACGAAATGCATGGCAGTGGTCACAGCTCACTTGAGACTCAAATCCGAGTGATTCTTTCTCAAACATCAGCCTCTGCAAGAGAAGTTTTCCAAGCCCTAGGTTCTATGGCTGCATCAATTCCAATAGTGCCTCTAGCAAAGCTACATATGCAAATTCTGCAATGGCTCCTTCTGTGTCAATGGTTCCCAGACTGTCATCCCCTGGATTACAAGATTTGAATAACCAACTCCTGTAAGCAGGACATACTTTGGTGGATGATGCCAGACACAGATCTTTGAAGTCACCCATTTCAACCCTCCCACAGCCATTGTGTCCACGGATGCTTCCCTGATCGGGTGGGGGGGGGTCATTTCCAGGGGAAAGACTGTCCAAGACACATGGTCCACCTCAGAGGCCCACCTGCAGATTAATGTTCTAGAACTGAGGGCTGTGCTGTTAGTGTTGCAGGCATTCCATTCAGTTTTCCCCTCCAGGACAATTGCAATTCAGACAATATGTCAGTGGTCTGGTACATCAACAAGGAAGAAAGAACCAAGTCCTACCCCCTATGTCGAGAAGCCATGAGAATTTGGCAGTGAGCGATAGCTTCCATCCACTTTCTGATAGCAAGCATATCCCAGGGAGCTCCAACATGATTGCGGACAAACTGACCAGATGCATCCTCATTTTGGATCTCAGCAACTTAAACAAGTCTGTCACTCACACCAAATTCTGGATGGTCACGGTTCAGTCCATCCTTCCCTTTTTAAGAGAAGGCGATTGGATGTGTTCTATAGATCTCTGGGATGTGTATTACCACATCAAGATGGACAAATGCTCCAGGAGTCTGCTTCGCTTCTGGCTAGGAGCTAGTCATTACCAATTCCATGTCCTATCGTTCGGTCTCCCTACAGCCCCCAGAGTGTTCATGAAATGCATGGCAGTGGTAACAGCTCACTTGAGACTAAAGGGATTCTATGTGTTTCCATATCTAGACGACTGGCTCCTTATCTCATCAAGCATCTTCTGGTAACTGAGCTACAACTAACTCTCTCTCTGGCAAAATTGTTGGGAATAACGATACATTGGGAGAAATCAAATCTTATCCCTACACAACAAATAGAGTTCATTGGAGCAGTGTTCATTACTCAGTCCTGTCTGGTATCACTCCCTCTTCAGACTCCATTGATTGAGGCATCAAATCCGAGTGATTCTTTCTCAAACATCAGCCTCGGCAAGAGAAGTTTTCCAAGCCCTAGGTTCTATGGCTGCGTCAATTCCAATAGTGCCTCTAGCAAAGCTACATATGCAAATTATGCAATGGCTCCTTCTTTGTCAATGGTTCCCAAACTGTCATCCCCTGGATTACAAGATTCGAATAACCAACTCCTGTAAGCAGGACATACTTTGGTGGATGAGGCCAGACACAGATCTTTGGAGTCACCCATTTCAACCCTCCCACAGCCATTGTGACCACGGATGCTTCCCTGATCAGGTGGGGGGGGGGCATTTCCATGGGAAAGACTGTCCAAGGCACATGGTCCACCTCAGAGGCCCACCTGCAGATTAATGTTCTAGAACTGAGGGCTGTGCTGTTAGTGTTGCAGGCATTCCATTCAGCTCTCCCCTCCAGGACAATTGCAATTCAGACAATATGTCAGTGGTCTGGTACATCAACAAGGAAAGAACCAAGTCCTACCCCCTATGTCGAGAAGCCATGAGAATTTGGCAGTGGGCAATAGCTTCCAACCACTTTCTGATAGCAAGCATATCCCAGGGAGCTCCAACGTGATTGTGGACAAACTGACCAGATGCATCCTCATGCCCCACGAGTGGTCCCTCAACCCTGAGGTAGCGTCTGTAATCTTCAGCCACTGGGGCCAGCCTTGCTGCGATCTTTTCACCTCCCCATCAGACACCAAGTGCAGCAGCTACTTCTCCCTACTTCCCCTGGAGGGGGAGTCACTGAGAGATGCTCTGATGCACGATTGTCCCACGGCACTTCTCTACACCTATCCCCCCATTCCTCTGATCCCACAATTTCTAAAGAACGCTCTTCCTCTTCAGTTGAGATGCAAGGTGATCCTCATAGCCCCATCCTGGCCTCGACAGGTTTGGTTCCCCTTTCTTCGGCTTCACATAGTATACCCGCCATGGATTCTGGACTCTCTGCCAGATCTGATCACTCACTCCCCAAGGTTTGAGTCACCTGAACCTGTCCATGGTCAAGCTGACAGCTTGATTTCTCCACTTCCGCTAGTTGCCAGGCAGGCTAATCTCTCCTCACCTGTTCGAGATATCATTTTGGCCTCTCATAAACCATCCACAAGAAGACTATATCAGGATAAATGAAAAAGGTTTTCCATTTGGTCCATGAATAACATGCTAGACCCGTATTTGGCTTCAGTTACTGCAGTGCTTCAGTACTTGGCTAAGTTTTTTGATAATGGAGCCTCTGCCTTTACAGTACGAGTGCATCTAGTGGCAATTTCCAATTTCCACAATGGTATAGATGGCACCCCTCCTATCTCTTTACACCTCTGCAAGGCTTTCCTCAAAGGGACCTCTCATCTCAGGCCTCCTCTCAGTTAGCCCATAGAACCATCGAACCTAACTTTAGTCCTTCAGTCTTTGACACAAAAGCCCTTTGAACCTGCGGCTAAGTGTGACCTGAAGTTTTTGTCTTGGAAATCCTTATTCCTGGTATCCATTACCTCTGCCAGAAGAGTTTCAGAGCTACAGGAATTGTGTATCAAGAGGCCCTATCTGTTTTTTCATAAAGATAGAGTGCCACTTTGGACGATCCCATCCTTTCTTCCCAAAGTTTTTTCTGACTTCTCTATTAACCAGTCCATTGATCTACCAGTGTTTTTTCTGAATTTTGCCAAAAGAGCAGAGTATTGGCTTCACACCTTAGACATACATAGACAATTAAGATTTTACCTAGACAGGACCAAACCTATCCATAAATCTGAATAGCTTTTCATCTCCTTTTCGGGACCCAAAATGGGAGAAGCTGTTTCCAAGGTTACATTATCAAGATGGCTAAGGGACTGCATATGTGTCACCTATTCCCTCCATAATGAATCCATGCCAAAAGTTAAAGCACACTGCACTAGATCTATGGCAACTTCTATAGCATTCCATTCCAGGGCATCCATGGATGACATCTGTGCGGCAGCTACTTGGGCTAAGCCTCATACCTTTATCAATCATTACAAATTGGACCTGGTCTCCAGGGGGGGAGCTGCCTTCGGCTCAATGGTACTCAGGAATGTTCTTCCATAAGGGCCGCCCATGCACCTCAAGGTAGCTTGAGATTCTGTCCCATCAGTGATGAATGGAAAGAAGATTAACAACATCAGATAAAGAAGTTATGTCTTACCATAATGCTCCATCTGTGTTGTTCATCTTCTTTCATTCATTACTTCCTACTCTCCTTCCCCCTCTAAAGGCTCCTGGGTGATGCTTTGAGTCTAAGTGGTGCACTAGGGTACTTGCGTAGAAGTGGCCTCGGCTTTACTTCCATTCTTAACAAACTCGATCTGAGGTAACAGGGAGAAGGGCATTCTGGGTAGAGACTTAGCTTGAGAGTTTTTTTGGCTGGTGCAAGCTTGGTAATAGGCCAACTTGGTTCCGAGGGCTTGGAACCGAACCCATCAGTGATGAATGAAAGAATATGAACAACACAGATGGAACGTTATGGTAAGACATAACATCTTTTTATCCTCCCTGCTCATTACACTTAGTGTAGTTCTGTATTACCACATTTGCTATTGTTCATTTTTATTTCTTCTTTCCTTTACAGTTTCTGTGTAATTCTCGATACCATTGTTGATATCTTTCTCTCTCTCTCGGTATATAAATATATATATATATATATATATATATATATATATATATATATATATATATGGGTTCCTATGACTTCATCGAACTGTCAAATCACCAACACTCACGTCTTCGACACCAAACCATCGACGTCCATATCATCGACAATTCCGGTAAGCGATCTTCCCCCTTACAGGACCCATGGTAGCGCTTTCAAGGTACATTTTACGGAATCACGTAAACCCTAATCGTTGTAACACAGGAACAAGCGCTACCATGGGTCCTGTAAGGGGGAAGATCGCTTACTGGAATTGTCGATGATATGGAAGTCGATGGTTTGGTGTCGAAGAGGTGAGTGTCGGTGATTTGACAGTTCGATGAAGTCATAGGAACCCATATATATATATATATATATATATATATATATATATATATATATATATATATATAGATATATATACTGTTAGGGGAAAAATATAAAAAAATAAAAAACTTACAATATGCTGATTGTGTAAGTGTGCACACCCTTAAACTAATACTTTGTTGTGTGCACACCCTTAAACTAATACTTTGTTGAAGCACCTTTTGATTTAATTACAGCATTCAGTCTTCTTGGGTACCCACCTACCATCAATTAAAGAGACTCTGATTAACCACAAATAAAGTTCAGCTGTCCTAGTAGGATTTTCCTGACATTTACTCAGTTGTCTGATACAGCAAAGTCCATGGTTCGCAGAGAGCTTACAAAGCATCAAAGGGATCTCATTGTTGAAAGGTATCAGTCAGGAGAAGGGTACAAAAAAATTTCCACAGCATTGGGTATACCATGGAACACAGTGAAGACAGTCATCAAAAAGTGGAGAAAATATGGGACAACAGTGACGTTGCAAAGAACTGGACGTCCCTCCAAAACTGATGAAAAGTCAAGAAGAAAACTGGTCAGGGAGGCTGCCAAGAGACCTACAGCAACACTGAAAGAGATGCAGGAATTTCTGGCAATTACTGGTTGTGTACTACATGTGACAACAATCTCTCATATTCTCCATATGTCTAATCTATGGGGTAGGGTTGCAAGACAGAAGTGTTTTCTTACACAGAAAAACATCCAGGCCCAGCTAAAATTTGCAAAACAATACATCAAGTCTTTCAAAAGCATGTGGGAAAATGTGTTATGGTCTGATGAGACCAAGGCTGAACCTTTTGGCCACAATTCCAAAAGGTACGTTTGGTGCAAAAGCAACACTTCGCATCACTGAAAGAACACCAGCCCCACGATGAAGCATGGTGGTGGCAGCATCATGCTTTGGGGTTGCTTTTCTTCAGCTAGAACTAGGGCTTTAGTCAAGGTGGAGGGAATTATGCACAGTTCCAAATACCAGTCACTTTTGGCCCAAAACCTTCAGGGATCTGCTAGAAAGCTGAAGATGAAGAGGAATTTCACCTTTCAACATGACAATGACCCCAAGCATGCATCCAAATCAACAAAAAAATGGCTTCACCAGAAGAAAATTAAATTTTTGGAATGGCCCAGCCAGAACCCAGACCTAAATCCAATAGAAAATCTGAGGGGGGGCCTGTGGAGGGCTGTGCACAAAAGATGCCCTCGCAATCTGACAGATTTGGAGGGCTTTTGCAAGGAAGAGTGGGCAAATACTGCCAAGTCAAGATGTGCCATGCTGATAGACTCCTACCCAAGAATACTGAATGCTGTAATTAAGTCAAAAGGTGCTTCAGCAAAGTATTAGTTTTTGGGTGTGCACACTTATGCGACCAGCATATTGTATGTTTTTCATTTTTTATATTTTTTCCCTTAACAGATTTATTTGTTTTTCAATTGAATTGTACAGGTTATAGGTCACATTAAAGGTGGGAAAAAATTTGAAATGATTTATTGTGGTCTCATTTTTTTTATATCACAAAAACCTGGCATTTTAACAGGGGTGTGTAAACTTTTTATATCCACTATATAATATATATATATATATATATATATATTTTATATAAAATATATTTTATATATATATATATATATATATATTATATATATTTTATATATATATATATATATATATATATATATATATATATATATATATATATATATATATATATATATATATATATATATATATATATATATATATATATATATATATATATATATATAAACAGTTTTCCCTCTTTTTATTTAATTTCTTGTTATTTTGCAGGATGTCTGAAGAAGGCCGTTCGGGATTTAAGAAATGCCAAAAGTGTGGGCACAAATTGCCTTTGTCTGATGCCCACATTTTATGTGTGTATTAGTTGGGCCTGGACCACCTTCAGGTTGATTGTGCCATTTGTAAAAATTTTAATCTGTGTGCTACTGCGGACATAAAAAATAAGCTGATATTAAAGGGTTTACTTCCTACTTCCTTCTCAGAGGCTATGGGTGGGGCTCAATCCCCCAAACTGAAAGCAAGGGAGCCTTCTACTAAGTCTCCTAAACCTTCTGGGTCACAGACTCCATCTTCCTCGGAGCCTCCTAAAAAGAAGCATAAATTGGATTTGACGGCCGTTGCGGTCCGACTGCCCACTGCCATCAGATATGGCAAAACCCTCCTCGGATCCAAGCACTTCAGATCCAAGGCTATTACCCAGAGCTAGATACTCACCTAGTTTGGATCCCGTACCTTCCAGTGTACCTTCCCCCTTTTTGGAACAAAGGCACTCAAAGTCCCCTTCCCTAGCTTCCTCTAATTCTTCCAAGACTTTGACCGAAGCTGATATGGACAGAATGATGATGAGGTTTCTCTCAGTGCAAATACAGGTAGTAGTTCTCCTGGATCACCCCCCTTTGGATCAGGAAGCCTGTCCTTCTACCCCTTTGCCAATTTCAGCTTCTTTTCTGATCTCGCTGATCGTTTTGGAGCCCCTATATCCAAGCCTTCTGGGTCTGTCTGGTTTGGATCCAATAATATCTTTATCTTTGGATCCAAAGCTATCTCTGAGTGCACTAACTCCAATGTCCTTGGAGCTAGATATCTGTCTGATCTGAAGCCGCCCTCTCGGATCTGAGGCATTAGAGTCATCTCTGAGGTTTTCAGAGCCATCTCTGCCCCTCAGAGCCTCGGCATTGGACAGCCCGGCTCCGACCTCCTCCTTGGGTAGGTTGCCTTCAGGGCAGAGGGAACCAGTGGGACAGAAGCCTGGCTTCTTGGCTGCATTGTCTTCCTTCTCCCTACAGCAGTCTGCCTTTGAAGTAGTGAAGAGAGTGTTCTCTGCTCTGGCAAGATGGACAGATCCTACCCCCTCCGATCTTCTCGCTGTTTCCCAGATGTCTCCGCACCTTGTGCCACATCATTCTCCACCACAGGGATAGCCAGCTCAAAGTCTCCAGGCTACCCGCAGGGCTTTACAATCTCTTCTGATACTTCACCGGACCATCTCACTGAGGAAGTCCCTAGTTAAAGGAAGTGTAAGAGGAGGCACTTGGACTCGCTTCGGGAGTCAACTTCTGAAGATACTGATTTTGATGAAGGAGAAGGGTCCCCAAGATCACCACTTGAAGACATCTCATTTGGTGATATTCTTGAGATCCTTAAGCAGAGGGGTGGTTGGTCCACTGATTACCCTTCCCTAGAGGACTCAGTATTCCTGAAAGCCTTTGAAGCTGGCCTTTCTACCTCCTGGGTTACTCTGCCCATCGATGAGCTCATTGACTTGATGTTTAGGCAGGAGTGGAAGAAGCCTGGCTCAGTTGAGCCAATCCCCAAAATACCAGATCAGATTCTGGCTCCACCTGTAGGTAGGAAATACTGGAGCAAGGGAGTGCCCATAGAAGCTATGGTCATGGCAGTGGCCATAAAGAAGGAACATGCTGAACAAAGTTCCTATGTCCATCCCCCTAACAGGGCATCTAGGGTGTTGGACAGATTTGGGAAGTGTGTGTATGCTTCAGCGACTTTTGCCCTTAGGTCGCTGAACTGTCTGGCACACTTTACGAGACTACAAAAGAATTTGATAAAGGAACTGCCAAAATCCCTTTGGGGACTGATATTGCTGAAGCTCAGACTTCTGTGGCTTCTCAGCTGGCTACCCTACAGGCTATTTCTAATTTGTGTGTGAGGCATATCTCACATGCAGCTGAAGGTAACTCAAGGGACCGGGTTCAGGCATTTCCATTAGGAGGCATGCCTAAATGCTCTTGTGTGATTTTGCTGAGCCTTTCAAGTCCTCATTCATCAATGCACCCTTTAACTTTAGGGACAAGCAATGAACTGCTGTCAGAGACACATGTTTCAGGTGAGGAAAAGATGGAAAGAGCTTCTGTGAAGTGGACCTATGTTTTTTGACTCCTCACAGATCCTTTATTAGGAATTAATAAGGAGGTCAACAAAATGTGGTTCAAGAAGTCCCAAGGTCCTTTAAAAAATCCATGTGGAGATAGTTCCCACAGGGGCAGAGGGGGAACTCAAATGGACAACAATGCCTACATGGAAGAGGAGGCCTGCAGAATCAGGGGTTCAGAGATTGCTTCTCCAATAGACCCTACCAGCACTCCTGAAAGGAGCCCCGATTGTCCACCTCTGGAGGCAGTTGGGGTCATTTATCGCTGCACCAGAGAGCCTGACTAGATATAACAACAGATACAGGGGTGCAGAGGATTAGTTCCAGAGATTTTTTAATTCCCTTTTCCCTACTACCTCCACCCATGTGCAGAATTCCCCGATATTCAACCCAGTCAGAGGAAAGCAGCAGCAATAGAAATACAAAAGCTGCTAGAAAAAAAAAAGTCATCCAAGAGGTCCCACCGGACCAGATAGAATCTGGAACTTACTCAAGATTCTTTTTAGTGCCAAAGAAAAAGGGACTAGAGATAAATTCTGGATCATAGTGAATTGAACAAAACAGTTTGACACACAAAGTTTTGGATTGTCATGGTTCAGTCCATTCTGCATTTTCTAGGCAAGGATGACTGCATGTGCTCGTTAGATTTTCAGGATGAGTACTATCACATAAAAATGAAAGGACAGTCCAAAAGGTATTTACATTTCTGGCTGGGAGCCCGTCAGTTCAGGGCACTGCACTTTGGTGTCACCACAGCCCCCAGGGTGTTCACTAAATGCATGGCAGTGGTAGCAGCTCACTTGAGACTGCAGGGATTTCGACTGTTCCCATACTTAGATGACTGGCTTATTACCACCCTGACCAGGCATTTACTAATAAGAGCAAGTGATCAGGTACTCCAGACTTGCTCCCTTTTGCGAATAACCATAAACTACAGCAAATTGCAGTTACAACTGTTTCAAACATTGGGATTCATAGCAGAAGTTTTCAACACAGTTTCATTGACAACTTTTCTTCCTCTCTCAAGAGTGCAGACTATCAGATTCCTGGTCAGAAAAATAATTCACAGTACCATAGTTTCAGCCCATTTGATTCTCCAAGCTTTGAGTCAATGTCAGTGGCCATAATTTTAGTTCCTCTAGCAAGATGTCATATGAGAATTTTTCAATGGACGTTAGCAACACAATAGTCAATTCTTTATCAGTGCATGTCAGCCCAAATAAGAATCACCAAGGCATGCAAGAGATACCTTTGGTGATGGATTCAATCAGATCAAATTCGACAAGGTTGCCCTTTCATTTTCTCTCAGCCGAAGGCTATAGTGACCATGGACACTTCCCAGATTGGAGGGGGGCACTTCCTGGGAAAGACAGTCCAAGGCACTTAGTCCCCAAAAAGGTCAATACGCATATCAGTGTCCTGGAAATTACAGTGATGCTATTTGCACTGCAGGCCTTTTAAGACTCTCTTCCTTTCTGGACATTTACGATACAGACAAACAGCATGTCAGTAGTCTATTACATAAACAAGGGGGATCCAGGTCTTACCCCTTGTGTCAAGAAGCCCTCAGAGTGTGGCAATGGGTGATCTCTTCCAACCACTTTCTGATAGCAATGCACATCCTGGGGAAGTGCATCACGATAGCAAACAAATTGAGCAATTCCATTCTACCACCTCATGAGTGACCTCTCAACATGAAGGTGACAGAAATAATTTTCTGTCAATGGGGCCAGCCTTGCTGCGATCTTTTTGCTTCTGCCCTAAACAACAAGTGCAGCAGCTTCTTTGCCCTGATCCCCCCACCAGGGGAATCACAGAGGGATGGTCTACTCCATGACTGGCCTCTTGGTCTCCTTTATGCTTACCGACCAACTCCTCTAATTCAAAATTTCTGCAGTTGAAGAGCACATTCATCCTCATTTCATCTTACTGGCTTTAACAGATTTGGTTCCTCTTCCTTTGGCCTCATCTCGTTTACCTGCCTTGGATTCTGGATCCAATTCCAGACCTGCTGTCTCACCCGACAGGCATGAGTCATCTGGATATCTCAAACCTCAGGCTAACAGTATGGTTTCTCCAATTCCATTAATAGCCAGACAACTGATGCTCTCTTCCAGTGTATTGTCATATGCTTTTATCTGCCCATATGGCTTCTACAAGAAAACTTTACAGGAGTAAATGGAAAATAATTTTTTTGGGCACATCAGAAACATATGGACCCCTTCTCAACTCCCTTATAAAGTGTTCTCAAGTTTTTGGCAGTGATTTTTAATGAGAGAGTTAGCTCCTCAACAGTTAGAGTTCAGTTAGCAGAAAGTTTCAACTTTCTTACTGGGTTTGAAAATTCTTCATTGGTTTCATCTAAGCTTTGTAAGACTTTATTTGAGAGGCATCCTCCTGCTGAGGTCTCCCTATAAAGACCCTACTCCACCATGGGATTTAGATCTGGTACTGCAGGCCTTAATTCATTCCCCTTTTGAACCAGCAGCAAAATGTGATCTTAAGTTTCTGACTTGGAAAACTATTTTTGTAGTGGCCATTACTTCCACTAGATGAATTTCAGAACTTCAAGCATTGTCCTCTAAACCTCCCTACTTGACTTTTCATAAGGATAGAGTATCATTACATACCAGTCTTTCTCTCCTTCCTAAGGTGAAGTCAAAATCCAATATTAACCAAGCCATTAACCTGCCAGTCTTCTTTCTTAAATTTACGAACAGAGGTGAATATATGGCGCATTGGTTGGATGTTCTCAGACAATTACATTGTTACTTACATATAACAAAAGACATTAGGAAGACAGATCAATTCTTTGTTTCCTTTGCAGATTCTAAATTGGGCAAATCAGTTGCAAATGTAACTCTAGTCAGATGGCTGACAGATTGCATATCATTTGTCTACAACAAATTAGACCTATCCTTACCAAGACCTTTAAGAGTCCATTCAACTAGGTCCATGGCTACTTCTTCAGTGTTTCTATCCAGAGCTTCCATGGATGACATATGTGCAGCTTCATCTTGGGCCAGTCCTCATACCTGTATTACTCATTACAATCTTGATCTGATCTCAAGGGGAAAAGCAGCCTTTAGTTTAACTGTGCTCAGAAATATCCTTCCTTAGTGTCCACCTGGGAATATAGGTAGCTGGGGACACAGTCCCAACAGTTCAGGATAGAATGAAAATTAACAACATCAGCTAAAGAATTTATGCACTCTCTATAATGTTCCATTCGTGTTGTCCATTTTCATTCTTCCTCAACCCCCCACCCACCAACCCCCAAACTTTTCACAATTGATTTCTGGAAGACCGAGAGTTTATAGGGACAGCAGTGTCCTTCATGTTCAGCTCCGGATTTGGCTTCTTCTGTTAAAAATTTTATAGTAGTACTCCCTACTTTATGTCAAACAGGAAACAAGATCTGGGGCCTGTTAGGGGTTGGTGTATTACGGGGAGGAGTAAGGTAGGAGCTTGAGAGTTTTTTGCTGGCCATAAGCTAAAGTAACAGCCAAGGTGGATCCAAGGATTGGACCCAAACCCAACAGGTGAGGATGAATGAAAATGAACAGCACAGATGGAATGTTATGGTGAGTGCATAACTTATTTTTTATTCCATTGCATAAAGGTGGGATTCAGTGACTCCAGGTGATTATAGACCCATAACGCTGACAAGCCTCATCTGTAAGGCTTGAGTCAAGCTAGTTTGGATTCATCAAAGTCATCTCCTACCTACTTCAAATTCTTTGAGAAGGTTGCTGAAGCAGTGAATGAGGGCCGATCAGTATATACTGTGTATCTAGACGTGGTTATGTAGTGCTTGTATTCACACTAACAACTTACCTGCCATTTTTTCTGTCAGACGTAATTTACTTTGAAAGGGTTTCTTTTCATATTTCAGTGTGTTGCTTATGCATTACAATGTATTGGGAACTTGGTATGTGCGTTAATGTGTAATTTCTGCTGCTTATACAAACTATTTGACAACTTACCTTCCTACAGACTCATTTCAGCGATTCTTATCACTACTGAAGCATCCTCCTCATTCACACCATGGATACGTACACTGCTCATGCTGATCCAACTTCTGTAGTTCCTGGAAAGAAAAAACAACTTACCAAAGAGCCCTTGCCAGCTCCACTTGTTCAGTTCACCTCAGCCAATGGTGATTGACTCTGCAGAGGACGGTAGTTGTTCCTCAGACTATTCACATACCTCTCCAGCTTCTTCTGGTGCAATCCATTCAGTCATCATGAACCCAGGGTCAGCCATACCCTCTTCAGCTGTTTCAATGTCCAAACTGGGCTTAGGAGAACCATATTTATTGGGGTATGGAGATATATTGGTGGATGTTGCTGGATGTGGCTGGGAGAAGAGACCTCTTGATGGGGAGGAAGTTACTTCTCCTAATCAGTCATTAGGGACACCTCTAAAGAAAAAAAAAACAAGAAAACAAAAGGTTAAGCATTGTTTTACAGAAAATGTGGTGTCTATAAGAAAATATGATTTTCTTGCCTTAGCTGGGAAATTGTTACAGTCAGTCAGTCCTGGTACACAAAATAAAGTGCCTGTATATCAGGTCAGTAGAAACATTCTTGAGGAAGGCATCTCAGATGATTCAGACATTGACAAAGACAGGGCTGCATCTCCTGCAGTTTTTCAAACCTAAATCTCAGATGCTGAGGAAACTATGTCCTCACAACCTCCTTTGGAGGATATTTCCTTTTCTCAGACTAAAGCTAGGATGAATGTGGTGTCTTTATGGAAACAAATTAATGTTTTCCCTGAAGTGAGGAGATATTTTGATATGTTACAAGTGGATATGTCTCGTTTTATGTTTATTTGTCCACTAGTGCCAGTCTTGGAGGATGCATATAATGATGCCTGTAACAACCATGGTAGACAAATTTTAGTCCCCCAAAAAAGCAGATAGGCATTACAAAGGTTCTCAAACTAACAACCATTTTTTTTCTCACCACAGATCTGACCCTGCAGCCATTTCCATATCTTCACAAGCAGGAAATAGGCTCCTGATGTCATCCACCCATTCCCCTGTGAAAAAGGAGGGGGAGGCTTTGGACAGATTTAGTTAAAGAAGTTTTGCAGTTTCCACTTTGGCGTATAAAATTCTCAACTGTCAGATCCATCTGTGGAAGTTTGTGCTATTTTGTATAGGTTCATACTAGGCTATCTGCCCTAGGGCATTTATAAGCCTAGCCAGAGTGTGTTTTGCTTTCGCCACCCATTTTAAATGAATTTTGCTATGCCCTTTTTCGAGTTTAGTATACTGTGCCTCTGTCTAACAGTGACACAGAAGTGATACCCAGGGTAAACCTACGATCTCCCATCCACTCATTAAGATTCCTCTTGAAGAGAGTCAATGAGGGACTCTGCCTAACCTGGACTGGGATTTTATTCCAGAGTGAAGGGAGCCTCTGGGTTATGAATCTGTCCCTCCAGCATGTCCTATTTATTTCAGTGCTGAGGTTCAAGTCTCTCGAGCGCGAAGCTCGATGGGATTTGGATTTTCTGAGGTGCAGCATGTCCATTAATTCCGGGTTGGACATGGCTTTATACGTCAGGCACAGATCGCCTCTGAGCAGGCGGTATGCCACTGAGTAGAGCTGGAGTTTCTTTAACCGGGCAGCATATGGCATCTGTTTGAGCCCTTTGATCCTCTTGGTGAGGTACTTTTGGGGTCTTTCCAGTTGCTGCAGGTGTCTGGTAAGGTACATCCCAAAAGGGGCATTGTACTCAATTATGGGCCTGATGAGGGATGAGTAAAGAGGCACGATGACCTCCCCTGATCTATGTGTGTATCCCTTCATGATTATGTGGGCTATATAAAATGTTTTTCTAACCACTTTGGCCACATGGTTTTCAAATGAGAGATTGCTATCAACTTGGGTCCCCAGGTCCCTAATTACTTCTTCCGTACTTAATGGATTACCACCTATGTGGTAATTTGTGGGCACTTTGTTTTTGCCAAAGGGAATGACTATACACTTTTTGGTGTTTAGCTTGAGGCCATGGCTCTGGCACCAGTTGTCTGTTTCTATGAGGCCCTTTTGTAGGATGCTTGTGTTGGCTGGAGAGTCGATTATGGCACCTAGTTTGCAGTCATCTGCGAACTTGGTCAGCCACAGTCCTTCCGTGTTGGCCTGTACCTCCGAGAAATATATACCGAACAAGAGAGGTCCCAGGACTGAGCCTTGTGGGATGCCACTTGTAACTGGTTTGGAGTCTGACATGGCTCCAGCAATTCTAACCATGTGGGTTCTGTCCTTGAGCCAGTTTGCAACCCATCTAGTGACATAGGGGTTTATATTTAAGCTGGTGAGCTTATCTATAATGCCCGAGTGGGGTATTGCATCGAAGGCTTTTGCGAGGTCCAGGTAGGCTGTGTGGACCACCTTCCCCTCATCAATGGCCTTGGTGACTGTTTCAAAGAAATTTACCAGGTTTAAGAGGCAGGATCTGCCCTTAACAAAGCTAAACTGGGAAGGATGCAGTGTCCGTAGGTCCCCAATATCTTTATTTATGAGGTCCATGATGATCCTTTCCATAGCTTTGCAGGACAAGCTAGTCAGGCTTATGGGGCGATAATTTCCAGGATCCGTTGAGGCACCACCTTTGTGGAGAGGGACCACTGTTGCTGTACGCCACTCTTTGGGTACATATCCTGTAGTAAGGCTGAGATTGAACAGTAGTTTTATGTTTGGGTTTAGCTCTTCTCGGAGTTCATGTAGGATGCAGCCCGGGACACTGTCTGGTCCCATTGATGCTGTGTTTTTTGCTTTGGAGAGGGCGGCTCTTACCTGAGCATCTGAGATGTCAGGGGGCAGCACTCTGCTGGGATAGCTATTTGCCCTTTTGGTGGTGGGGGGAGAGTTTGCGCTGAACCTGTCAGCTAGGGTGTTGGCAATGTCTGTGGGTTCGGTGTATTTTTTGTCATTTTGGACTAATTCTGAGCATATCTGGGAATTCCCACCCAGGTTCCTAACATAACTAAAGAAAGCCTTGTGATTATCCTTAGTGTCCTGTGCAATTTTTCTCTCGAAGCTGGCCTTAGACGATTTTATGAGTGCCCGTAGTTTTTTGCTAATACTGATCAGAGATGCCTTTCCTTTTTGGGATTTTGCTCTATCATGTAGTAGCTTCCTCCTTCTATTGTATAGTTTGTTTATGGCTGGGGTCCACCAGACAGGACGCCTGCCTTTGGAGGTTTGGGTCTTGGTTTTATTTGGGATTGCATGATCCATGCATTCCTGAAGGTGTTCATAGAATACGTTTATATAGGATTCTGCGGTCTGGGCTGTATTTTCCACAGGCCCGGGGGCTTTGCAGGATTCCACCTCGGTTTTGAGGAGTGTGAAATTTGCTTTAGAGAAGTTTTTCGCTGTCGTTTTCTGGGCAGGGGGTGGGGTCGGGATGTGAATATCCAGTGAGATTAGTTTATGGTCTGATCTTACCAGTGAGGGATACACTTCTGGTCTGGAACATAGAGCCCCCATGTTGGTGATGATCAGGTCCAGTATGTTTTCCCCTCTTGTGGGAGTGGTAACAAGTTGTTCCATAGCATTTGAGTTTATAAATTCTAGGAACCATTGGGCTAGGGTGTTGGAGCTAGAGTAATGCTCCCAGTCTATGTTTGGGTAGTTGAAGTCGCCCAATATAATGGTGTTTGGAGAGACCTTCATATTTTCCAATGTTCTCAGGAAGGCCGAGAGGGGTTCCTGGGTTTGGGAGGGTGGTCTGTAGCAGGCTATAAACTGGAAGGCAGTTTTACCCACTGTTAGTTGCACATGGATAGTCTCTGATGCTTCGTGCTGTGCCACCAACCTGGAGGTGTGGGTATCTTTGACGAATATTGATACTCCCCCTCCTTTTGTGGTTCGGTCCAAGATTTGGGGACGAAAAGCATGGTATGAGGTATAACCTGGTAGTGCTGGGGTGCTCTCGGGAGCCTTGAACCAGGTTTCTGTTACTGCACAGATATCGATGTTCTTCATGCTAAGGAGAGTTTCGAGTGTGTGCATCTTGAGGTTTAGACTTCTGGCGTTGAGTAGCATTACTCTTAGTTTCTTATCCCTTGTGATACCTATGGAGGTGGGTTTGTCTTTTGAGCTTTGCCTAAAAGGCATTATGGGGAAGCAAGAGCCTTTGCCAATATCCAAAAGCCCAGGGGTGACAGGTGCAAGCCGTCCCTAGCGAAGCATCGTGGCTTGTCGAGCATGTCATCCCAGGCTGACAGGCATTGGATCCCCTTTGAATGACACCAATACTTAAGCCAGTTGTTGAAATTGATCATCTTGTCTTCATATTGTGGCATCATTCTTGGTGAGGGTAAGATGCAACTCAAGGTCAGGGTCATACCGGCCTGGGCTACATGCTCAGAGAGCTCCTCTATGTCTCTTTTCATGTAGTCCAGGGAGGTACATCTCAGGGCATTCACACCAGCATGGACAATGACTGAGTCATATTTGTACTTGCCTTGGAGTGACCTGAGTGCTTGTGTTATGTGGCGGATCCTAGCGCCCGACAGGCAGCTCACCGTGACCTTCTCCTTGTTCAGCCTGGTGAGCGGGACGTCAGTGTGCCTGACGATATAGTCCCTATTACAAGTGTATCAGGTGTGTTATTTAGCCTTAAGGGCTGTGACTGTTCGGCACACTGGCTTTGTGAGCTATGTGTTGCATGTGTTTTGTTTTGGGGTAGCAGTTGCTTGGGTGTCTGCTTTGGAGGTCTCTGCTGCTTAGGCAGATTTTTATTTAAAGCCTCCGAGTATGTTTTTGTGTGTTTATGTGTTTGGTTTGCTGTCATGGTAGATCTATGTGAGACTGGAATTGTAGTGAGTGTGGTTTCCTTCTCCTCCTGACTGGTTATGCCAGTACTGAGTTGAGAGAGCTTAGCCTCCAGTTTGGCTATATGGTTGCATCTCTCACATGTGGTGGAATTTGTTGGGAGGAGGAGAGGGTTGTCTGTGTACATGAGGCAGTTGTAACATTGCCTCAAGATTCCCAGATTCACCAGCTGGACCGGAGAGGAGATTGACAACTGACCTTTGGACATGCTAGAATAGTATTGGGAATTCCTTTGTAATTGAAAAAAAGGGCCAGTGAGGAACAAGGTACTCAAGGGGAGTTTGTGAGGATGTAGTGCTTTTAATTTTTTAGTGCTGACTTATATAATTGCTTTAGTGAGCAAGTGCCAGGCTTTAGAGTAGGAATAGGGTGTTTATTATGAGAACTAGATCAGTTCTAAGGGAAAAAGTGAAGAGCAGACTTTGTGGAGCCGAGAATGGTTTAAACCCAATTAAGTGGAGCTGCCCAATGCTGCGCTATGTGCAAAATCGTGCAAAGCCATGCCAAAGCGGGTTTTATACAGTGGGACTTGAAAGAGCTGGAAATTGGCCCAAAACGGCCAATAGACTACCAGATTCCTGTGCTGGGAACACTCCTCCAGGGATAGATAGGCTGCTCTAAGCTCCCCACTGCCACTGGTGAACAAAGAAGCCCCCCTTTATCCAAGAAAGGAAATGGGCAACACAGGAACTTTCCAAAAGTCCAGAATACAGCAAAGCCTGTATTTGGACTACTCTAGGTCTGGAAAGACGGGAAACAAGGATCATTTATTTTTTTTTTTTTGCAATAAACAGCAGGAAAATGCAAGAAATATGTAACACAGGCTAGCGCACTTGAGTGTGTAGCCTCAACAGGTAAATGCAACAAACAGGACAAACTTTAAAAGTGCAGGTGCAAAAACAACTTTAAACAGTTTAAAACAGTTCAAGAAGCAGAAATACTTGCAGTTTAGCTAGATTGGACAGTCGCCCAAGTAGTAGCAGGAAACAAAAACACTTTTATCAGGTTAGCAGTCGCTCTTTTAACCTCTCTGCTGCTAGCACCACTCTGCAGGACCACGAGGAGCTTGGCTGAGTAGTAACAAGTGCAAAAAACGCACCAAAGCGGGTTTTATACAGGGGGACTTGAAAGAGCTAGAAATTGGCCCAAAATGGCCAATAGACTACCAGATTCTTGTGCTGGAAACACTCCTCCAGGGATAGATAGGCTACTCTAAGCTCCCCACTGCCACTGGTGAACAAAGAATCAGTATAGATAGTTTGAGAAGTCTAGCTACCAGTCTTTCCATGAAGGTAGTACCTATCTCAATTCTTTTGTTTCCAACATTTTGCAAATGTCTAAAAATGCCTTGGGAAATGTGTTTATGCAGGTACTGTGCCTAGGGCCTCTGCTACTGTTTTGAGGAGGTGCACATGGGTAAGTAATCATATTTTTTCTGATGAGTTAAAGTCTGAAATTTTGAATTCAGCTTTAGATAAGGAGGTTTTATTTGGCCCATTTGCTATTATAGGTTCATAGGTTCATAGGAGGTTACTAGACTAGTGGCCCTAGAGCCTTTATAAGTCTATCCATGTTAATCCTGGGTTGCCCCAATTGTTCTTGGTTAAGTGGACATACTTTAAAGATCAGCACTGACTACCCCTGTCCATGAGAGACATGGGTGCCAACCTCGGGGTGAGTTTGTGATCACCCATCCATTTGACCAGGTTGCGCTTGACTAGGGTAATTGAGGAGCTCTGCTTCACAAGAATTGGAAGTTTATTCCAGAGTATCAGCAACCTCTGGGAGACATATCTGTCTCTCCAGCATGTTCTGTTAATGTCACTGGCAAGGTTGAGATCCCTAGAATGAGTGACTCTAGTGCCATTTGATTTGTGGATAGGCAGCATTTTGCTATTCAGGTCCTCAAACAATTTGATGAGAGAGTGAAATTACTTCAGGGAGTTTCCAAGACCCCCCCCCTATAAATCTCCCAGACCCTCTTTCACATCTAAGAAACAAAACAAAACAAGCAATACCTGCCTTCTCAAAGCAAACGGGGAAATAAAATAAATGGCAGGAGGGGAACAATAAGAAACAAGGATCCTTTCCTAAAAAGAGAGTCTACAACTACAGAATGGCTATACCAACAAGAATAATATCTGAGTTACAAGCTCTCATTGTAGGCAAACGCTATCTAGTCTTCCACAGGGATAGAGTATCATTATTAATAGAGCCCTCATTCATGCTCCTGGTTATTTCAGAGTTTACATGAATCAAGCCATCAATTTCCTGTGTTCTGTACAGACCCTCAGAACCAGGGAGAAAGGATTCTACATACTCTGGATGTGCATACGCAACTAAGGTATTATCGTGACAAAACCAAGTCTTTTAGAAAAGCTTATCAGTTATTTATTTCTAATGCTGGGACAAAGAAAGGACAACACATGTCAAATTAGACAATTTCCAAATGACTGTCTGCGGCTTTTGCCTTTTGTTGTGTACACCATGGTAAACCAGTTTCAGGCAGTATCAAGGATCATCCTGCCAGGGCATTGTGTTCTTTGATGACATATTGGAAATGGAAGAACTCTCGAAGTATTCTAGAGGCAGCTACATGGTCCTCTGTACATTCCTTTACAAGACATTATAAACTGGGTTATTTTTCTAGATCCAAGACTGGCTTTTCTAGGGGCTCCTGGATCCATACCTTCCTCCTTCCAGGTTGGATAAGCCTAAAGGCTATTGCAGCAGTGAGAATGATGAACATAATACATTTATTTACGTTGCCCTTACCCATAACAGTAGGTGCTTGAATTCATCACTGCTGCAGTAGCAGTGCATGCCCTCCATCCCCATATTAAACGAATAAACTAAAAAGTCGCCAGACAAACTGTGGAAAACAAAAAATTGCAAAGAAATCCCCATATTATTGTATATAGTTATTGTAGGGGAAGTAGATTTGGTGATTAGGTCTTGTTTTTATAGTTCAAGATGAGTATCCTTTGGTCAAAAAAGTCTTGAAGATTTTTCACTCTTGACTGCTGATTATCCCTTCTCAGTAGTCAGAATAGAACTTTGGAGGGAGCCATAACTTTTGGAAGCAAGATACAGCCCATATACCCTAAAGGCTACTGCAACAGCAAGGAATTTGAATATCTACTGTTATGGGTGAGTGCAGCTTATACAACTGTACTTTCAGCACCATCCCACACTCAGATATCATAGATAAACTATCCCATCTAAATGTAAATTTCTATGTAACTTGCTGGATACTAATTGGCTCCTTGGTATAATGCAGGAAATTAGGATGGGTACATCCTCTAAAGGCCCCAGGGTTCAGTTTTTGAGCCACTCCTGTTTAAAATATACTTCCTGAGGTCAAAGCAGATGTTAATGTATTATAGCGGATCAAGTTTGTGGATGACTGTAAACTTGGTGCCACCATTAATTACCCAAAGGACACCAAGATCCCCCAAGAATGCCTTTCCCAAATAGCTAGTGTCAAAACCATGGACCAAAATTAAATGCCAAGAAATATATATAAAAGTATCCTTCATCAAGCATGACTTCCACTCTAAGTATCACATTGACAACAATCCCCTGAAAGTTGATCCTGTAGTCGGGGATCTGAGAATCTATGTAGGCAATGAACTGTGTTTTGATCACCACTTACCCATTATTGTAAGAAAGTCTCATTGCACAGTTTATATCCAAAAGTTTGGCATCCAGGCCCAAGGAGGTAATCATTCCACTGTATTTGGCTCTCATTAGGCTGATCATTGATTATAATGCCCCTTTCAATATGTACCTTTCCATCCATTTGTCACCTCTGCTATACTTTCTCACAAAAAAGTCAAGTTTCTGTATCATAAAAAAATATGCAAACTGTCTCAAAGCCTTGTTCCTCTCCTCAGTATTGCACAGACAGTTACAAGGTGACATTTGCCTTGTTTTTAGAAGCTCAACAGACCCTATTCTTTCTAACCTATTACAAATTTGCTAGTCCAGTGGTAGTGTGAACACATGCCCAAAGGATCTAAATCTATTTTGCAACATAAATAAGATCTGTTGGAGGGATAAGAATGCATCACAGAGAATGCTGTTTCTGTGCAAACATCTTCCCCTTCACGTAAAGCAAAGTACTTCTTCCCCCTATTCATTAGGCTGCTGAACTTGAATGCCAGGCATGACAGCGAATAATCAGATCAGTATGCCACCACTTGCTGTGAAGTATCATCTATAGTAATCACTCTGGCAAGTTGTTTCAATAACTGGTACAGTTAGCCTAATTTCTTATACTATTACTTCCTAAATGTACAATAGTCAGGAGTCAGTCATCACTCCATACATGTGCAATATGAACATCAGAATATATCATACTACAAGTGCAATATGCTAAGCAATCACAATATGAAGTCATATTCTTTGCAATACCTACTAGTATAATAATGTCTAATGTCCTCCTGTCCAGTTGTGGTAATTTATTGTGTTGATGAATGGGCGTTCCTTCGTTGAAGGTTGCGCCTTAGGCCCGGCAAGCCAGTACGTAAAAATCTACTGCCAATCATTAGCGGACGGGAGTTCCGCTGTGGCGACCCCTAACCGGGAAAAGCCGAAAGACACAAACAAACAAACTATGTGCATTAATCTTACTGTCATTCAAACTATGTGTTCATTGTTATGTCTTGCATGGGGACCAAAGCAACGCAATTTCATTCAGCTTGCACTGGTGTGTATATCTGACTGACTTTTACTTTGACTTCTTTTACTCTATTCAAACATAATTTGGATGAATAGACAGATGGGAAAAGGCACCCATGTAGCTCACAGATAAAGGCATTAAATAGATGTCCCAACATATCCTTATTTTGCCCGTCTCTGGGTTACTCATACACAAAATACAAGGGCCAAAAATTTACCAAGGGAATATAAGGCTAGCCTTCTTTTTTAAACACCTTTATTGAATTATCACTTATGACATATGCAAACTTTCATTTGTATAAAAGTTATCAAACTATATTAAAAAGTTCACATTTCAAATGTCATACATCATATATATTATTTGTGATATAGTAAAAGCAACATTGCATACAATTTTCAATTCCTACCTTCTCTTAAACTTCATTCCTACTCCGAAATATTTTTCTGCATGTAATGTTCCCAGAATTTCCATTTGTCTATGTAATTTACTCCTACCCTTTTCTAAAGATCCCACTTCCTGTTATTTTATTTCTGTTACAGTATTCACTGCTTCAGGTA
Source organism: Protopterus annectens (assembly GCF_019279795.1). Lineage (NCBI taxonomy): Eukaryota > Metazoa > Chordata > Ceratodontiformes > Protopteridae > Protopterus > Protopterus annectens. Next base: position 1,281,526,342 of record NC_056739.1, on the reverse strand, counting down.
TAGTTGGTTTAGATTTTGATTTTCTAGTAATTGCTTTTTTGGCAGCCACAATAATTAAACTTAAGAAGGCCTTACTTCTAGGCAATTCAGATCCAGTATCCTGCTCAAAAATGATTTTCTTAGTTATACTCATTTACTCATCCAGGATTCCTGACAGAGTACTCTGTAGGGAAATTTTGAAGTCTGTCAACTCATTACACTCCCATAGCATGTGGTCCCAGGTACCTCTGTCTTCCCCATTACACCTCCAACATTTGCCATATACCTGAGGAAAAATTCTTTGGAGTCTGCTTAGGGTATAAAATATCTAAGCAAACACTTCCAGGCAAACATCCTAAATCTTCTAGATTTTGTTGCACATTTGGGAGCCTGCTAATTATCCCTTTTTTAACAGCAGCTTCTAAAAGTCTAACAGTGCAGATCTTTCATTTAAGATTCCCTTATCCCATTCTCTTTATCTATACTCAGTCCCTGATAGAGAAGGCAATCACTAGCCTGCAATCCAAATGTGTTCTTCACCTCTTCCCATGCTATTACTTTTCCCTCTCTAATTATTTATTCACAATAACTTGGTTCCTTTGCCAGCTTCCTCCAGTAAATTCCAGCTCCCTCATGCCTATACTCTGTACGGGTTCCTATTACGTGATCGAACTTCAACAAGTTCGAACCCTATAGGGTCGAAACCATATAGTCGAACTTATGGAAGTTCGAACACATAAAAAAGAAAAAGAAAAAAAAAGATCTCGGAGTTGGTATATTTAAAAAGCGGGGGGTGTGGGGGTGCAGGGGGGGCTTGCCCCCCTGCTTGCAGCAGTTAATTTACTGTTGCATCTTTTTTTTTTCTCCCCGTGTTCAAAGTTTTGAAACTTCGAACAGACAAGTTCAATATTGTCGTGTTAGAAGTTTCCAAACTTCGATCACATAATAGGAACCCACTCTGTACCCCTAATTACAGTAATCCCTATCAGCAAAATCTCCTTTCTGCATTCCCATGTTGGCTTAGTGCTTATATACTTTCTGCTACTTTATGAATATAATAGTCTGTATGACTGTTGTTACTCTTCTTAAGGATTTGAATCCAAAATCCCATTCTTTCATTATCTCTTGATTTAACACCCCCCCCGCTTCATTATCATCACCCCTTTACACTTTGAATTGTAGCTTTGTGCTTGTGTTATGTATAAGATCCCTTCAGATCTAATAATCCTAAACCTCTTTGTTCTGTTGGAAGGATCTTCAACTTATCCCACTTGACTCTTGCCCTCTTCCCCTCCCAAATAAAATCATTCAAATGCTTATTAATTTCTACCCACAACTTCTGTGGTTAACAAAAATATGCCTGACTTGTGTATAAAATTAAAGGGACAAAACACATTTTACTGCTTGTATCTTACTATCCATATCCATAGGCATGAGCTTCCAGTTTCTTAGTTTTTCTATTAACTTTTGTTTAGTCTCTTCCCACATACCCTTAGTTGCAATAACAGAATCTTTTTTAATCCATGCTGCTACATACTTCATATTATCAGGTTCTCATAAATATGGGTTGCTGAACCAATTCATGCATTGGTAAGTACTTTATAGCTATAGCCTTTGTTTTATCTTCATTAATTTTATACCCCCTCCAAAAAAAAAATAGAATTGTCTTAGAATGTCCTACAACACTGAGATATCCTTTTCTGGTACCACCAAGAACAAAATAATATCATCTGCAAATAAAGGTGACTTTTCTTGAATACCATACCAGTTATATCCTTTAACTTCTAAGTCCCTTATTTTCTTTGCCAATGGCTCTAAACATGAGGCAGATAAAGGGGAAAGAGGACACCCCTGCCTGGTTCCTCTGCTCAGACACAACTTAACAGAGGTGAACCCTCCCATTTTGATTTTTGCCTCCGATCCTCATGTATCCTTCTAATTAACCTTATTATTGTATCGGGAAATGCAAATGCTTCATCTGACCTACTCATAAAAATCCCAGCTTACTCTGTTGAACGCTTTCTCTGCATCAAGACCCACCAATAACAGCAGTATTTTCTTACATTCTGCTTCCATCTACATCATCATTGTTTTATTAACATTGTCAAATGTTTGCCTCCCCTCCACACAGCCACATTGGTGCAGCTCTATCAATTCTGGCATCACCTTTGCCATTCTTTTAGCCATTAAAGACATAAACACTTTCTTGATCATGGTTTAAAATTGAAATGGGCCTACTAAAGCTGGATCAGATTGGTCTTTATCATCTTTAGGTATTAACAGCCGCCACAGCATTTTTCCAGAATGTTTGAGCCTCCCCTCCTTTTAAATACTGTTGAATAAAATCTTCTAGATCTTTATCACTTTCTTCCCTTCTAGCTTCCAAAACTCCATAGGAATACCATCTATTAATGAAGCCTTTCTGCAGATTGGTTGTACATCACAATTTTTATCTCATCTCCTCCTACCTTAACTGTTGGCCTTATCTACCTCTAACCTTGGCTTAAGTCTTCCATAAATATTTCCATTTGTGTTTTTCTTGATTTCCCCACATCTCCCCTTTTTACAAATTTTCATAACATTTCTGAAATACCTCTAATTCCTCTGCATGATTTCTTCTTTTTTATTAAACAAGAAACATCTTTATTAAATTATCACTTATGACATAGGCAATCATACATTTATATAAATTAAAACAAACCATATTGACATAATATTAGTTGCAAGCATTTAACATCACAAACATAGTGACATAATTTTAGTTGCAAACATTATACATCACTTAGAATCTACCTAATCATTTTCAGTCAAACATTATAGCTTATTCAAATCCTGTCTTATTTAAACCTCATTTCACCCCTGCATGTATTGCTCCCACAGTTCACATTTTTCCTATGTGATTTGCTCCTACCCTTTTATAAAGATCCCAATTCCAATTGTTTTATTTTTGTTACTATATTCACTACTTCTAGTACAGTTGGTTTAGACTTTGATTTCCATTTTCTAGTAACTACATTTTTGACAGCCACCATAATTAGGCTCAACGAGGTCTTACTATGTCTAGGCAATTCAGATTCTTTATCATGCTCAGAAAAATGATTTTCCTAGTTACACCAGTTTGCTCACCCAGTATCTCTGACAGAGTTGTCTGCAGGGAATCTTTAAAGTCTGCCAACTCATTACACTCCCAAAAAAACATGTTCTCAGTTACCTCTTTCTTCCCCCATCACGCCTCCATTTGCTGTCTTTCTGAGGAAAAATTCTCTGGAGTCTATTTGGGATATAAAAATATCTATGCAAACATTTTCAAGCAAAAATCCTAAATCTTGTAGATGTTGCATATTTGGGAGACAAACATATATCCCTTCAATGTTTCTTTGTGAATTGTATATCCAGTCTCTGTTCCCAATCCTTTCTATCTTCCTCTGATTGATTATTATACTTGTCTTGCAATATTTTATATGATCTACTACTTATTCCTTTTTAACAGCAGCTTCTGTTTTAGATTCTACTAAAAACTCTACCAGTGGTGGTCGTTCATTTAGGACATCCCCTATTTCTTTCTTTATGCTTATACACTGATATCAATCCTTGATAGGTAATGTAGTCTCTAACCTGCAGTCCAAATAAATTCTTGGCATCTTCCCATTCTATTACCTTTCCCTCTTTAGTTATTTGCTCCCAGTACCTTGGTTCTTTTGCCATTTTTCCAAAAAATTCCAGCCCCCTCTTGCCTATTGTCTGTATCCCTAATTGTAGTCATCCCTATTGGCAGTATCTCCTTTCTCCATTCCTGTGTTGGCTTAGTTCTTAGAATACTTTCTGCTACTTTATGAATATAATATTCTGTATGATTATTGTTAGTCTCCTTAAAGTTCTGCATCCAAAATTCCAGTCTCTCCGTATTTCCTGAGCTTCCCCCCCTGTTTCATCATCACTTTCCACTTTGAATTATAGGTTTCTGCTTGTGCGATGTGTAGGAGCCTTAACTGTGTAGCTCTGAAATACCTCTTCAAATCGGGTAATCCCAGTCTGCCTTATTCTGTTGGAAGAATCAGCTTATCCCATTTGACTCTTGCCATCTTCCCCTCCCAGATAAAAATATTTCAGCTCTTTATTACTTGCTACCCACAACTTCTCCTCTGATTGATAAAAATATGCTTGACCTGTGTATAAGATTAAAAGGGCTAAAAACATTTTAACTGCTTGTATCTTACTATTCATATCCATATAATAGCGCTTCCAATTTATCAGTTTTTGTATTATCTTTTGTTTAGTCTCTTCCCACATATACTTAGCGGCCACACCAAAATCATTTTTAATCCATACTCCTAAATACTTAATTTTATCATGTCCCCATAAATATGGATATTGCTGAACCAATTCATGTGTGGGTACATAATTTACCACTATTGCCTTTGTGTTAGCTTCATTAATTTTGTATTCTGAAAAGATTTGAAACTCTGTCAAAATTATCCACAGCACAGTAATGTCATTTCTGTTTTTATCAATTATAAAATTATATCTTATATGAATAGAGTCAGCTTTTTTTGACTACCATACCGATTATATCCTTGAATTTCTGAGTCCCATATTTTCATTGCCAATGGTTCTAAATATAATGCAAATAACAAATGGGAAAGAGGATACCCTGCCTGATTCCTCTCCTCAAGCAGAAATTATCAGAGAGTAACCCACCTACTTTAATTTTTACTTCTGATCCCTCATATACCTCTGCATGATGTCTGGTTATTTTTTCTTGTTATAGCCTCCCCAAGTCTGGCAGTAAGACTTTCTACTTTCTGTTACCTAAGTCATTGTGACAAAAGTTTTTATGCTTTGGAGTTATTATCAAAATACAATTGCTTAACAGCAATATTTCTAAACTCATGCATATTATCCAGGTGCTGCCTTATTTTCTCTTTAGCACTCTAATTGTGCCTCTTCTTGTTTTGTGAGATTCCCCTTATTTTGTAATACTTTAACATTTATCAGTCCCTCTAAATAATTTTATCACCTCTTAACCAGATCTTTTTTCTTTATTTCTACCCTATTTTTAAACTCCACTTTCCTTTTATCTCACTCACTAGATATAATTGCTGGAGTGCTCTCTATCTTCCATAATAACTGTCAGATAATTTCCACTTCCCATTCCTTAAATCCCTCTCTTTTTAACAGGTAGGTGGGGAAGCACCAGTGTCTCATATTTTCTTCGTTACCCTGCATTTTTATCTTAGTAATTATTGGAGCATGATCTGAAATAGTTACTGGATGTGTGTCAAAGTTCTCAATTAAATGCACATGTTCCTGTAAAATGTAATTTTCCAGTTGTTATACCATGGTGAATAAAATGTAAATTTTCTCCAAGTTCCTATTACCAAATTCACATCTTTCACACCAAATATTTACATAAATTTCTTCACCAATCTGCTATCTTTTGTTATATTTTTCCTTTCTAGGCCCCCCCCAGATATATCCTCATTCTTGCCAAAGTAATATTCCCTGCTGAATCAGTCGTGAGGGACTTGGGAACCCAGGTTGATAGCAAACTGACTTTTGACCACCATATTGCCTCCATTGTACAGAAAGCTTTCTATATGACCCACCTCATTAGTAAGGGTATCTCATCCAGGGACAAGGTGGTCATAACATCCCTGTATTCTTATAAGACTGATTATTGAATACAATGCCCCTTTTGGCATGTACCTCACATTGCACATGCAGTAGCTGGAGAGACCACAGAGATTCCTCACCTGGAGAATCTAAGGCCTCAAATATTTACCCTACACAGATAGGCTAAAAGCACTGTCCCTCTGCTCAGTCTCATACAGACTCCTCAGCGGTGACCTCTGTCTGGCATACAAAGCAATCTCAGACCCTGCCCTGATGGGACTGCTGCATATCCATAAGTCAAGCTCCACTCAAGTAATCCACATGCAAGACCTCAACCTGGTCTGTGACATCAATAGGAGTTGTTGGTGGGACAAATTTGTGTCCCACAGACTCCCCCTTTTGTGGAATAGCCTCCCTCTCCATGTAAAGCTTTGTCATCTGCCAATGAACTTTAAGTGCAACCTGGATAATTGGATGGGGAACAGAAAATACACCCCTGAGATTCCACCTATGTCCCTGCTGGACAGTGGCATATGGTGCTGACTTGGAACTTGGTCTAAATTCTTGGCTAGGCTTGTAAGGGCCTCAGGGCCAATAGCTTAGTAACTTTCTATGATCCTATGAAAGCTGGTTATTTTATTTATTTATTTATTTTATTTTTATTTTTATTTTACATTTGTTAACTGGGAAAGTCCATCTGGACATGTGTCCTTTTTCAGTGGAGGCCCAGGGAGAAAAGCACCAACATCAAATAGTACAAAAAGCTCCAACATCAAATAGTACAAAGTCTTTAGTATAGGGTATAGCTAACACATATTAAAAAAACATTAACATTTTTTTAAACTCCACAATAGCAGTTTTAGGTATAATACAAATACATGCCAGCATAATCCTCATCCCTTACCAGTAAACGCTTACTACCACAAATCTGCCAATATTATTATTTTTTTCTCTTTTTTTATCACTACTGGAGCTCCTCTAGTAATTAATATAAGTACTACTGTTTTCTTTTGCCTTGATATTCTGCAGAATATCCATCCTGAAATCCTTTCTTTCTCAAATTCAAATGCTCATTTATTTCCAAATGTGCATCCTGTAGCATTGTTATTTGCACTCTGCATTTCTTAATATAATTAAGTATTCTTTCCTTTTTATCAATTCCCCTGACACCATACACATTCCAAGATAATGTAGAAAGTGTCACCATTATGATAAAAAGTAATTATTCCCATCTATTATGTATGGTAGCTTTTTAAATGTCTATTTCCAACTTTTTTGATACATGTACCCATTACTATTTGGCAGTTAATCCTTTACACAGTTTTTCTTATCATCAGCACTGGAACCCATGTCACATTTTACAAGACCTTTTGTTTTAATAAAAACCCTCCCAAAAACACCCATAACTTGTTAACTTAATACAAACACACACAACTATGTTCACCTTCAAATAATGAAGTTTAACCCTCCTAATAGGAACATTTGTGTCATATAGACAGCTGCTAACAGGGGCCCTTATTAAGTTGAAATTGAGGTCATCTATGTTAAGACACATGCTATTGTCTGTGCCTTTGCTTACACTAATTGGTGTCTTTTCATTTTTATCTTTATTCCCCCAAATGTGTAGACAACTTGCATGCTTTCAGAAATCATTAACTTTTAGCATTTAAGAAAACAGTGTTCTGTCTTTAATTGCCCATTTATCAGCTTGTGTCCTTGGAAATGTAAGATAAAAAAAAAAAAATGTAGCCCTCTGCTGCAGCCTGACAGAAAAACTGAAATGTTTATTGCTAAAGGAAAACTTCATTATATTTGATGTCCTTGTATTTACTTGTTTCCACTTAAAATTTGTATCAGATTAAGCTAAGGGTCTTAATCCAGACATTCACCTATACACAATTAAGAGAAAACATATTTGCTCTACATATATTATGATCTGTGTACTTTTACACCCAATCCCCAAACTCAACAAACCATGATTACAGACTTTTGTCTTAAACATGCTTTTGTCTAGCTTTTCTTCTCTTTTTTGCACTCTAATACCTACATTTCTTGATACCAAAAAAATGAAGAAAGAAGGAGAAGAGAAATAAGAAAAAAAACATCTGTTTACTTTAGTAACTTTATAACATACTAGGACAACTAAAAATACTTTACTATAAAATATACAATTTATATTGTAAAAAGTTTCATATAAATACTGTTAAGAACAGAAATTGTTTTACTTACCAATGTGAAATTAACCAGTCAGAACAAAATAAGGGTGATGGTGCTAAATGCTAAGAGCTTAAACCAAAAACTGCACTTCCTGGAAGCGCTTCTATCACTAGAAGATGTAGATATCTGTACAGTCACAGAAACCTGGTTAAAGGCCTCAGACAGTACCCTGCCTTGCAAGACAACAATACCTTTGACACCTTCAGACCACAAAATGAACATGTGAAAACCAAAGGAGGTGGTGTTTCAATCTATATTAGAGATAAAGTCACCTCCCATCTAGTTAAACTGGACAACTCCATGGAGTTACTCTAGGTCCAGGTTAGAGTGGGTAACTCATTCAAGTCATATCTAGTTATAGATCTCCATCTCCATCTATGGGTCACAATACCCACAAAGCCTACTTGACCAAACTGGAGACAATCCAGATTTTACTGAACACACTACACACTGGTTATGCGGGATTTCAATTATCACATCATCAACTGGGAAACCTATGCTGGCTCTAACGTCCTAGTGCAAAAGTTCCTTGACTTTATTAATTCAAATGCCCTGGAACAAATTGTCCATACCCTGGCAAGAGTAACCAACATTATAGATCTGGTCCTCACCAACATGTGAAGCAGATGCACTGCCACAACTGTTGGACCCTCATTAGTTAAAACTGACAACAAATCAGTCACCTTTGATATGGCACTAACACCAGAACTCACAAAAGGTGAAATTGGACTAAAACACTACACCAAGGCAAACTACACCCTCCTAGGTGAAGGTATAAATGCATTCCAAGCCCCACCCCAAGCTGGAAGTGTTAACTATGCTAAAGCTTACACTAAAGCCCTTTATAATTACTTGCATAAGTATATAAACTTGGCTGTACTAGAAAGAATCAAAGCCAGAGTTCCACATGAAAACTAGCTGCCATGGTGGACATCCAGCATCAACAAACTTTACAATAAATGCAAAACGTTGCTGTCCAGGAAAACAAAGGAAAGGCCCCAACAATGAAAAAAGCACCCTCCTTAGCCTGAACAGGCAAATAAGACAACTTGTCAAATCCTCCAAGAGGTCCTTTGAGAGAAACTTAGCAAGTTAGTACAGCCAAGGATAACCATAAGGCCTTTTACAGCTATGTATGTAGCCTAAAAGGTAGGACCCAAGCATGTCCAGAACTAGTGGCCAATGATATCACACACACTGACCACAAAGAAATAGAAAACCTACTGGTAGATAGGTTTGGCAAAAATTTCACTTCCTTATCCCCTTCTAACTTATCACAAACTTATATCCCTACATCTCTGAAGAGCAGGTCCTCAAAACCTTGTCCAAGGCAAACACACAGCCTCTATGGGACCAGACAACATCCCAGGCTGTCTTCTAAACAGGCTAAAACATGAACTAGTATCACCACTAAGTACATTTTTCAATCATAGCCTAACCATAGACTTTGTTCCTGTGGAATGGAGAAGAGTAGCAGTTATTCCCCTCCACATATGTGGCCTAGCAACAGACCTGGGGAATTATAGACCCATACGCCTGAACAGCCCCATCTGTAAGGCCATGGAACATATCATTATAGACCTCATAAATAAAGACATAAGTGATCTCCATACCCTGGATCATACACAATTTGGCTTTGTCAAGGGCAGATCCTGCTTGTTAGATCTGGTGGATTTCTTTGAAAATGTGACCAAGGCCATTGATAAAGGCAAATCTGTGCACTCAGCATACCCTGACTTGCCAAAGCCTTTCAACACAATTCCACATTCAGGCATTACTGATAAACTTAGCAAACTCCTTTATTGTAAGATGAGTTGCCAACTGGTTCACAAACTGAATGCACACTATCAAAGAGGGTGACTCCATATCAACCAGCAGACCTGTTACCAGTGGAGTGCCACAGGGGTCAGTGTTGGGACCCCTACTGTTTGGTATAGGTTTCCTCAGACGTTCAGAGCAAAATTAAGGGGTTATGGCTGATCAAGTTTGCAGACGACCGCAAACTAGGTGTAATCATTGAATCCCCAAATTATGTTAGTATACTCCAGGAGGGTCTCACGCAGGCCAACAACTGGTGTATTAGTCACAGTCTCAAACTGAATGCAAAGAAATGCATCATCATTCCCTTTGGCACAAACAATGTCCCTTCATACTATCAAATCAACAACAATACCTTTGTAACCATGAAGTGGTAAGGGACCTGGGATCACAAGATGACTGCGACCTTAACTTTGACCAGCATGTGTGTACTGTAGTAAAGAAAGCCTTCTATGTAGCACACTTGATTAGTAAAGGAATCACTTTAAGAACAAAAGAGGATATAACCTCTCTATACTTGGCACTTATCTGGTCCACAATTGAGTATAATGTCCTGTTCGGCATGTATCATACTAAGCACCTGCAGCAATTGGAGAGACCTCAGAGGTTTCTAACAAAGAAGATCAAGGGACTCCAGCATGTGCCTTACACAAACCAACTAAAAAGTCTCTATCACTATACTCCGTATCATATAGACTTCTTAGAGGAGACTTATGCTTGGCCTACAGAGCAATCCAAGACCCAAACCTAATGAACTTGTTGCATATCCGTAAATCAAATGGGACTAGGGCTACTCATCCAAGGCAGCTAAATATGGCCTGTGACTTAAATAGGACATGCTGGAGGGACAGATTTATCTCCCAGCAACTGCCACATCTTTGGAACAGGGTTCCAGTTCATGTGAAACAGAGCACCTCTATGACACTGCTTCTGATTATATAGATACTAGTTGGGATTGGTTTTAGGTTTTATTTTACTTTTTATGTAGAGAGTTGCATTTTATGTGTGATTTTTAATTTATAAATTAAATTAGTTTTTTGATTTTCAATATTCATGTGTAGTGCGTTAATTTTGTGCATATTTTGTAATGTTTAAATGTACGTTTTGCACAAAAGTGTGGCTTTAATGTTGTGTATTTTAGGTATTGTAGCAAGGCTCAGCTAGTTGCTGACCACACAAGGCATAAATAAGCTTTTTATGTAGTACTATAAAATAAGTATGTGGTTATGTTTTCATTATTTGCTTATTTTTGTTAAATACTGGAAAATATATATACATATCATGGAACACCTGATGAGCACACAGACCTTATCACAAAGATCAGTAGAAAATATTAAACACAGTAGCTCCATGTTGTAACTCCATATTGAGTTGGTCTATCAGTAAACAAAATGCACATAGCTACAAATTATTATATTGTTTGCAAAGAAACAAATATTGACATTAATGTGTGATGCATACATATACAACTACTTACATTGCTCACAAAGAAACACATAATATCACTAAAAGACATATCCCAGCTTTTAAAGTAATATACAGATACAACTGTTTACATTTTTGTAAAGAACAAAAGAATATGAACTGCAAGTGAACTGATTTGTGGATACTATTTCTATTTAGTTCAGGGGAGTTACAGCTGCTGTTATTTAAATACATATTAGGTATTTATTTTGGTATTTTTGATTGTTAGCTTAGAGAAGAATGTTTATTTGGCTTGCTTGCTGTATCTGCCTGAATATTGCTGATCTCTGCATTATATTTTGAATTGAAGTTTTTCATTTAAGGTTTGGTTACATCTATTTTTTTATTTTTTCTTGTATTACATTTGTTTTGTTTTAAGTTTTCTGTTCTGTTGGAGTTGTAAGATGTCTTTACTAGGGTCAGTTAGAAAAGTTGGCAAAGAATGCCCTTGCAAACAATGAATAATATCAGCTAATTAGTGGGAGGAGCTGAGAAATAGTATTCCTCATTTAGCTAGAAATATGTGGCGGTATCTCTATTTAGCTAAAGTGCTTGTTTGGTTGAATATTGCTGATTTCTGTCTGCATTTTATTTTTCCCAGCCACCCTCCCAACTGTTGTATTCTTAAACTTGGTGGCTTTTAAGTTGCCCGCCTCTACTATAAATCTGATTTTGGACACTCCTCCCAGTCCCATCTCACAGCTCATTCTATTGAGTATGGAGAGATCAGTTGGGAAGGCCTGCCCCTTAGTTTCTTAACCATGAATTATCTTCTTATTACTCCTTTCCCGCTTAACTTAAAAAATGCACTTTATTCAGCAGTTTTTACTGTGTTGGTGTTTCTTCCTACTTTACTACTTTATTTTGCTTTTGCTGCTTGTTCTTAAAAGTGTTGAATTGCATTTATTCTGTTGCATTTATTATTGCTTGTTAGTAGCCTGATTAAATTGTAACTGTTATTCTAAGCCTCTTAGCTTTGGTTTAAGCACTTGGGCTGCAGGAGGCCAGTTGTTTTACATTAAGAAGGTTTGTGGTCTACACTTTTGTGGCAGGAGAGGTAGCTTACATAATTTTAAGCTGGGAATTGCTGGTTGAATGCTTATTGTGTCTGTTATTCTAAAAGTGTCTCATTTCTGCTTTAAGTGCTTGGACTTTAGGACGGTTATTTTACACTAAGAATATTTGTGGTCTATGCTCTTGTGGGAGGAAAAGGTAGGCTCTACCCTTCTGAGCTGGGAATTGCTGGTTGAAGGCTTATTGTGCCTGTTGTTCTAGGTGTCTTTGTTCTGGTTTAAGCACATGGGTTCCAAACCAGTTATTTTACAATAGGAGAAATTCTGGTCTAAACTCTTGTGGCAGGAGATGATAGCATACACCCTTCTAAGATGGGAATTGCTGGTTGAAGGCTTATTGTGTCTGTTATTCTGAAAGTGTCTTAGTTCTGCTTTAAGCACTTGGGTTCCAAACTAGTTATTTTCCATTAGGAAGATTTGTGGTCTATACTCTTATGGAATGAGGATGTAGTCTACACCTTTCTTAGCTGGGGATTGCTGGTGAAGGCATATTGTGCCTGTTATTCTAAATGTCTTTGTTCTGGTTTAAATACTTAGTACCAGACCAGTTATTTCACACTATGAAGGTTCATGGTCTACACTCTTGTGAGAGTATTCTACTGAATTGCTGCTTTATTTAAACTTTTTTTGCTGTTGTGACTGTGATTTTCTGCACTTTGAATTTCTAGCACTTCTGCATTTTATAGCATAGGCTAGATTCCAGCTTGCTGACTCTAGAATGTTTGGTATCATTTGAGCACTAAAACCAGCCATCTTACATTATGAAGGCCCCCCCTCCTGCACCCTTGTGGCAGAAGTGTGCAACCAAGGACCCATGTAAGCTGGGGATTGCTGGAATAAGGCTCATACTGTATGGCGGGTAAGATGTCATAATGATACCTTATTCTATTCATGAAGAGGACACATAGCAGTGGCTGAAGGACAGATCACTGAGGAACACCACTCTTCTTCATTCAAACATGTATTTTCTATTTTCAGTTACTTGTCTGTGACATCATTTGCTAGTCAGTTTTGTGTTGGATTGCTAACATTAACTTGTCTTGAGTCTTAATAGGAGTTAAGAATTCAAAATACTATTTAAGGCATTGTTGAACTCTGGGAACAGTACCCTAGTGTATTGGTCTATATTCACAGCTATCAGAATGTGGTTTGTTAGATCCAACAATACCATTTCAATGCAGAATCCATATTGTAGTATAGGTAGTTTTATATTTCAATGTACACAATTTTCCAATATTTTAACCATAACTAAGGATGGTGATAAATCAGTAGCAAGAAACCATATCTTTGCCTTCACTGTTCTGAAGAGAACCACATGGGTTTTTATCCTGGACTACTTCCCTGCATTATAGATCTGTTTATATAGAAGTAGTTGGGTCTATATTAGTTCACCAAAATGCCATTTCAACAAACACCTAATCAGCGACACCAGTTCAGCGAAAATCATTTCAGCAATTGTCTGAATTTACCAAGGACAAGAAAATACTTGCCCTACAGTACAACAGACTAACATCTAAGCAAATCGAACCAACCCAAATGGGAGGCTGTGCTCCTCACACCCCCCAACTACATATACCAACTCTGAGATCGCACTACAGTGGAGAAAAGGGCAAAGTTGTGTAGTTGGCCGACTACTTCTTTGCCCTTGGTAAATTCAGCGAATTACTAAAATGATTTTCACTGAATCAGTGTCGTTGATTAGATATTTATTGAAATGGCATTTCAGTGTGAACTAATATAGACCAGAAGTAGTCACCTGACTGCAAATCAGCTTTTGAAAGTGAGTTGGGCGGTTATCAGCCTCTGCAGATCCATGGCTTCATATTACTTGCAGAAGCTTTTTCACTTTATGCCAAGACATTTTTAAACTGGAACTCAGAGGAATGAACTACAAAGCAAACTGACTGTCAATGGCAATGCTTTTTGGACAGGATGGGGTATGAACTGTTAAGGAAAAAAAAATAGCAAATCCATCAGCCTTTAAATAATAATTTTCTGGTTGTAGGTTTGTGCAAAACCCATCGAGTACAGTATTTGCTTTTCTAAAAGACTGCAGTGATGCTAAAATACATGTCTACAACTCTTGCAGATGTTTACCATTTGAGACATGAGTTGCTGTTTCATGCTTGTTTTGAAATATTCTCTTGTTATGTAATATGTCAGTAGTTCTGTCCCATAGCAGGTCAGTCATGCACTCTTTGTGAAAGGAGGAGCATCAGCTTTGGTGGTATCCAGGCTGAGGCTTACCATGTTCCATTAGTTTTGGGACCTGATGGTACCTGTTCATCTAGCACAGTCACAACACCTGAGAAAAAATACTAAGGGCATTAGCTCAGATAATGTGGTCTTTACTGAAGTCCAGTCAATGCTTTTGAGTTAGATGAGATGGAATGCAGTTCTTGTCCATATTGATTTGTATTTGGGAAACAAGTGATGTTATGTAGTCCTATCTCGCCGTAATTCTTGCTGGATGGGTTTGGAGCTGATTCTCGGCTCCGACTCAGCCGATACTAAAGCTCGTGAGCTTTCACTGGCTCGAGGCTGTTTAAATTAGAGGGCCTTTCCTCCCTTAGTGCTAGTCCTTCTTCCTTTTAAAAAAAAAAAAAAAAAAACTTTTCTTTTCTTCACACTTTGCTGTTGGTTATAGTTAGTATTATTAGTATTGTAATTGTTGTTAGCCTTGTTTTCTTGTCAGCATGTCCAAAGAGAAATATAGAGAACATAAGGAACACCGCCGTTCTGGGTTCAAGAAATGTGACAAGTGTTCACAAAAAATGTCATTGACTGACAGTCACACTAGCTGTGTGTACTGTCTGGGAGAGGCTCATTTACAAGAACCCTGTACCTTTTGCCATGCCTTCAATAATAGGGTCCTTAATGAGAGAAAATGTAAATTGATAGACAGGGGTCTTATGACTAGTTCCTTCCAGGAACAGCTGGAACTTGGTCAGACAGCTCCAAAAACTGTGAAGAGGAAATCTTTGGTTCCAGCATCGGAGCCCTCTAAAAAGTCTAAAGTGATGGAGCCAAGGAGTTCTGGCTCCAGTTCCGCTTCTTCTGTCTCTGTGCCATCAGTTTCTTCGATACCAAGGCAACCTTCAGTATTGAGACACTCACCAGTTATTGATCCTATTTCACCAACATTGAGGTCTCCTATTTTAGAAAGGAGGAGATCTCCTTCTGTCTCCACCTGTTTCTCCAGGACACTTTCAGATGAGGATATCGAGTGGGTGGTGAAGAGGTTGCTCTGTGACCTGGCTCTGGCCAAAAAGTTAGCTCTTCTGGACACAAAGGCTTCAGAGCCGTCCCATCTCCAGACTACTGCTCCTCCTCCGACTGCTTCGCTTTCAGAGTCGAACACTTAAGGTCCTTCTGTGTTGGATCCTTCAGTTCCGAGAATTCTTCCTGCTTCCTCGGAACCGATAACTCTATCCTCAGCGGCTCAGACTGGAGCCAAGGGATCTGGGAGCTGACTCTCTCGAGTCGACTCTGAGGGGGATAGTCACCCTGATTTTTCTTCTGAACTGGCCCTCCCTCTTGGTGCTTCAGTTTGACTGAGCTTGGTTTCCACATCTGCTTCGGAACCTGTTCCTCCTGATCGGAGCCAACCTTCTGTCTCCTCAGAGTGGAGATCGTCTTTGGAGTGGTGCGGAAAGGCTTTTGAAGCAATAGAGAAAGCTTTGCCCAGTGCCAAAGGCCTGCCTTTGGACCCAATGTCCCACCAGCAGCTGGCAGCAGCCTCTTCTCCCAGAGACTCAAGCAGCCCCGATTGCAGGTGTCCCCTCTTCTGAGACCTCGCCGGATTATCCCACTGGAGAGCTCCCTCAGAAGAGACTTTGTAAGAGGAAGCACATTGACTCATCTGAGTCTGTCACATCAGACACTGATTTGGATGAGTCAGAAGGGTCCCCTAGATCCCCCTCTGAGGATGTCTCCTTTGCTGACATCCTTGAAATCCTTAGACAGAGGAGTGATTGGAAGACCTCTAACCCTACTGAGGATGAATCAGTGTACCTTGAGGCCTTTGGTTCCTGACTTTCCACCTCCTGGGTGACACCGCCCTATGACCAACTCCTGGGAGTCATATCCCAGAAAGCCTGGACCTCCCAGGACACAGTGGAGCCTGTTCCGAGGAGACCAAACAAATTTATGACTGCTCCAGAAGATAAGTCCTTTCTTTCTAAGGGAGTTCCTGTGGATGCTATGGTGGTAGCAGCAGCCACAAAAAAGGAGTTGTCCAAGACATCTTCTCATATCCATCCTCCTAATAAAAAGTCCAGGACAATGGATAGGTATGGAAAGCTCACCTTCTCTTCAGCGGCATTTACCTTACGATCGCTGAATTGCCTGTCCCATTTTACTAGACTTCAAAGGGATCTCCTAAAGGAGTTGGGAGACACTCTTCAGGGTTCAGTAGCTTCGGGATCCACGGACAAGGTATCTGTGCAGCTCTCCACCCTTACGTCTATAGCTAATTCCTCCATGAGGCTCATTTCTTATGCAGCTGTCAGAGTGAGCAGGGCAGCTGCAGCAGGAATTTCTCTTAGGAGACATTCCTGGATGCGTCTGTGTAACTTCACAGAATCCTTTATGTCTTCCTTTACCAACGTCCCCTTTGATGGTTCAACTCTTTTTGAACCACAGGTAAAAGAGACTTTGACCAGGCATGAGCAGGAAAGGAAAACCTTATCTACTGTCGGAGCCTGTTTCTCCCTTCCTTCTAGACCCTATCCCAAGGGTTAAACAGGAGGGAAAATGCGGTTCCATAAATCCCAAAAAGGTTTCCCTCAGGCACAAGGACAACCCTCCCCTAGAGGCAGAGGGGAAGGATATAATGGAAGACACCACCCTCGCAGCAGAGGAGGTCTGCAGCATCAGGGAGATAGAGAAACTTTCTCTGATCGCCCCTTCCATCTCCCCTGAGGGGTTGCCCTGCTGCCATCTCTGGATGCAGTCAGGGGTTGTCTTTCACTGTACCCAAGCGCCTGGCTACAAATGTCCCAAGATCGTTGGGTATAAACCATAATTCCCAGAGGTTACCTTATTCTCTTTGTTTCCACTCCCCCGGTAAACTGGTCTCTACCAGACGTGCCACCCATTTAATTAGACCGTGCAACATCAGAGGTCATCTTGTTGCTCCAAAAAAGTGTCATCCAATAAGTCCCCACAGAGCAAATAGGGTTCAGAACTTACTCACGATTCTTTTTAGTTCCAAAAAAGACAGGGGACTGGAGATCAATTCTAGATCTCAGCAAACTCAACAAGTCTGTAATGAAATTGAAGTTTCGTATGATCACTCTGCAATCAATATTTCCCTTTATCGGGAAAGACAATTGGATGTGCTCAATAGATCTTCAGGATGCGTACCACCACATCAAAATGAACAGGCGCTCCAGAAGACACCTACGCTTTCAGCTGGGAGCCAGTCATTTTCAATTTCGATCACTGCCCTTTGGCCTCACTAGAGCCCACAGTCTTCACCAAATGCATGGCAGTGGTAACGGCTCACCTAAGATGTCAAGGATTCCAGGTGTTTCTGTACCTAGACGACTGGCTCCTCACTGCTACCACCAAGCACCAACTAATCAGAACCAGAGACGAGACTCTATCCTTGTGCACCAGATTAGGCATTACAATAAATCCAAAAAAACAGCCTTATCTCCATCACAGCGCATTGTATTCTTAGGCTCAGAAATAGACTCAACCACCATGACAGCAAAACTGACACCAGAAAGGATAGAATCATTACAAGTATATACCAAGTCAGATCCTTGCTGAAGAAAGACAAAGAACAGGCCAGGATAGTCCTTCAGGTCCTAAGGACTATGGCTTCCACCATTCTCTTAGTTCTCCTAGCCCATCTACATATGATAGTACTTCAGTGGCTACTATTTGCCCAGTGGTCAATGCAGGATCTTCCCCTGTCTCATGAAATACTCATCACAAACTCCTGCAAGAAGTATCTAACATGGTGGTTACATACGGATCAACTTCATCTAGGTCGCCCACTTGCTCCCCCTCAACAAAATGCAGTCTTGACCCCGGATGCCTCCCAGATAGGGTGGGGGGACATTATCTGGGAATGACGGTCCAAGATATTTGGCAGGATTATGAGAACCACTTGCACATAAATGTTCTGGAGATGAGAGCGGTGCTATATGCATTGCAAGCACTTCACAGTTATCTTCTCACTGGGACAATTGTGATTTAATCAGACAGCATGTCTGTAGTGTGGTACATAAACAAGCAAGGGGGAACCAAATCTTACCCACTTTGTCGAGAGTATGGAAATGGGTTATGGACATTCAGTGCTTTCCTGTAGCAACGCACATCCCAGGGAAGTCCAATGTGATAGCAGACAAACTCAATCGAGCAATTCTGATGCCTCATGAGTGGTCCCTGAATTCAGAATTTGCGGAAGAGATTTTTCACAAATGGAGCCAGCCTTGCTGCGACTTATTCGCCACGTACATGAACACCAAATGCAGCAGCTACTTTGCCCTAGTTCCCAATCCGGGGATGTCACCCAGGGATGCTCTGGTCCACAGTTGGCCTCCGGGACTCCTTTATGCTTTTCCACCTTTTCCTCTCATACCAAAAGTGATTCAGAAAGCAAAACTGTTGAAGAGTACCCTGATCCTCATTGCTCCTTACTGGCCTTGCCAAGTCTGGTTCCCCTTCCTGTGGCCCTATCTCTTGGAGGAACCATGGATTCTGGAACCATCTCCAGACCTCCTGATTCATAAATCAGGGCAGTTCCATCCTACTATGCAAACCCTGAAATTGACAGCATGGCTGCTCCAGTTCCGCGAATAGCCAGGTGTGTTTCCCTTTCCCCCTCAGTCAAACACATTCTGATTTCAAACCTTCCACCGGGAAATTATATTCCAGTAAATGGAAAAGGTTCTCCATTTGGGCAGCAAACCAAGGCATAGATCCCTACTCAGCTCCTATAGAGTCTATCCTGTCCTTCCTGGCATCCATTTTTCATGAAGGAGCTGCAGCTGCTACTATTAGAGTTCATTTAGCTGCCATCTCTAATTATCATTTTGGCTACCTGCACAGGACTAAAGAGTCTCGAAAATCAGACCAATTGTTTGTTTCCTTTTCAGACAAAAATAAAGGCTTGCCTGTTTTTAAGGTCACTTTGTCTAAATGGCTTTCAGACTGCATTTCATTTGCTTACAAAGCTGCTGGCAAACAATTACCAGCCAAAGTAAAAAGCCATTCAATCAGAGCAGTTTCAACTTCATATGCTTTAGATCTAAACTCCCAATTGATACCATTTGTGCAGCAGCTACTTGGGCAAGACCTCATACCTTTGTCACTCATTACAAATTGGATTTGGCCTTCCGGGACAGGTCATCCTTTAGGTCCACTGTGCTGAAGAGTCTCTTCGTTTGAGCCACCCGGGATAAAGGCGCTAGGGACACTGTCCCATCCAGCAAGAATTACGGTGAGATAGGACTACATAACATAAAGAAGTTATGTACTTACCATGACGTTCCATGTTTGTAGTCCATCCCGCTTACATTCTTGCATCCCACCCTCCTTCCCCATTCCTGTTTCCTGGAGGAACTGGTGGACTATCCATTATGCTGTCTGACCTCATTGTAGTTGTCCGTCCACCTGGCATGGATAGTAATACAGAGTGTTCTGTTTGTATGTGCATAGTTATTGATAGTTTACTGACTATTATGTACCTATTTACTTTCTTGCAAACAAGATCTGGGGAATTGCTGTGAGGCACCATGGGATAGGAGTTAGCTTCAAGCCAGTGAAAGCTCTCGAGCTTTAGTATTGGCCAAGTCCAGCAACAATGTAGGCGAGATGGACTACAAACATGGAATGTTATGGTAAGTACATAACTTCTTTTTTTACTTTTGCAGTCCAGATACACACCATATTAGGCAGTGGTTATTAACTGTGCTGTGCTGTGAAGAAATCCTCCTGAGTGACTGGATACATTTTTGCTGTCATAGTTTTTATTAGTGAAGATCTTCAGTCAAAGACAGCACTGACATGGGATTCTGATGTAATCCTCTTGAGTTCATATTAAGAGAGCCCAGTAGGAAGACTTCAGATTTTTTAAATCAGAGTGCTAGCCAGGTAGCTTGAACAGAAATTCAGGTGCAGATCTTGACTTGAAGTAATTACAAATAAAATACACATTTTTTTTGCTTTACCCTAAATTAAGTTAATTGAATACATACTATGTTTGTAGAAGTCAATTATTGGCTGATGATGTTAGCCAATATGTTATATTGGATATAAATAAGTACGCCATTGCATATTTTGTGGATTATGTTTTTTTTTTTTTTTTTTGTAAATCCAGCATACATTAGAATATAAACTAGAAGGCTTTTGCATTAGGTTTAAAACTTCATTCAGTGATACAGAAGACATAATGCCAGAAGTCAGAGAGCAATATTTCTAATTCATTCACTTTGATTCTAACATTTTGTGTATTTAGTTCAGAATGTAAGTGTCAAAGACCAAAGTTTAACATTGGGAGAGTTAATAGTATAAGGGGAAATCACTGTGACAGGAGCAAAATTTGCATGAATATCACCACAGAGTAGTAAATATGATAAAAAACAAGACATGGCAATCAGTATGCAATTTAATGACACGGTTTAGCACTTTTGTTCCTTACACCACAGAACTTCATCAGAACAATAACAACATAACTTCCCATTATTTATATAGCATACCAGTCAAGCAATAAAGCAATTAAACAATGAAACATTTCAAAAATAAAAAAAATAAATAATTTCATTAAATCACTTAAAAACATTTTGCTAAAAATGAAACAACTTTATCAAAACAATGTTGTGCCAGTAGTATATTAAATTTTGTCAGCATTGATATTGGAGGAGTGAAAGCGCTAAACCATGTAATTAAATTGTGTACCGAGTGCCTTGTTTTTTTTAAATAGTGTTTTATCTTTTACACTGCAGAGGATTTATTTGTAAAGTGGTAAATATCAGTAGTTCTGTGGCGAGTGTGGGAATGATAGCTTCCTAACTTTTGACTGCTATATGTTTATCATTCACACTGCCTCAGTTGCGTATGGGTTCTGTGCCCTGTACTAACCCACACTGGCAGCTTTCCAGAGCTCAGAATCCACTTCTCTGAATCACTGTGATAGGGGATTGGCTAAGCCACACCCATCAGGGGAAGCCTGACACCTGTCACAAAAAGTCAGTTATTCAGTCTTTTAGTGCCAGCTGAGTAACTGACATAGTTGAATCTCCTTAGCAGCCTGCATTGGTGGATTACAGCTTACAGACTCGGGTAAGATTCCTTTGGAAACTTCTCTTCTTCTTTATTAGTACATAACATTTGAATTATTTCTGCATTGTTATAATATCTATGGGTGTGTTTGTTTATGTGCTCATTTTTTATCTTAATATTATTTATGTTTCCTACTGCCATTAATTCCTTTAAGAATTCTAAGTTAACTATGGTTTGTTTGCTTAATACTGATTTTAAGCAGTTATGGGGCTTTTCTAAAGTGTTCTATAGCATGTACTGGGACACTGAAGATTCTGTGGTATCAGCTGAACACTAGACCTCTTGTTTCTTTACCTGCTTCATTTTGAAGTTTTGATAGGAAAATATTGCATTTTTTGACTTTTTTCTTCATTGTTATTATATTTACAAATGGTTTAACACTGCTATATATATTTTTATTGTTAAGTGTGATTTTACAACAAATTTATTTATTTGCCTTTTCTGTGGAGATTTTTTTTATTTATGAGAAGAGAAACCCAAAATAAATACTTAATGTATACTGTTGTAAAAGGGGTCTATTTGATTTAAAGGCATATATTTGATTTTTTGTCATAGGTTCATAGGTTAGTACTAGGCTAACTGCCCTTGTGAGCCATTTTAAGCCTAGCCAGTTATCCCCTGTGAGATTCAAACCCTGTACCTTGTGTTTGTAAGGCAAACACCTTAACCATTAGGCCACCCTCCCAACAATAGATTAGTACTAGGCTAGTTGCCCTTGCGAGCCATTTTAAGCCTAGCCAATTATCCCTTGTGAGACTCAAACCCTGCACCTTGTGTTTGTAAGGCAAACACCTTAACCATTAGGCCACCCTCCCAACCCTTCACTATTTAGACAAGTGAATTGTACTTCTTACCTTGATTGTGTGTGCTGCTTACTACACTGTGCAGGTTGTAAAACAAGGCTTAGCACAATTTGAACTGTTTTGCTGTATTTTATGCAGTTTAGCCCTATTTGCTGTGTGGGAGCATAATTTGCATTTTCTATTATTGCTGCCCTTAGTCAGCCCTTAATATAGTCAGTGTATTATTCTGACTGGTGTTTTTCCCCTGACTTGATGGGATCCTGATACAGCTGCTATCCCCAACAAATCCAGTTGCAACTAATCCACCTAAAAAAAAAAAAATAAAAGAAACATGCATCAGCCTAAGGCTGAGACTCTGTTGTTGCCATACTGGCCCACAGATGACTTACCTTTTTCCCCGTCACCCTCTGGTGTGAGCCCTAAGCCCTCTATGGTATGGGGATTAGACACATCCTCCGGGGTTGTTCCAGTACCTGGTTTGGGTATGGGAGAACAAAACATTTTAGGTACAGGAGATGTCCGGGAAAGAGACCGCTTGCCTGACATAATACTCTGTCTCCAGATATTTTGTCCTCTAACGTAGTTCATTGTAAGAAGAAACAGAAATTCCACCACATGACAGACAATCAGGTTATTTATTACCATGTATAAGTCTGATGAGGTTTTCTTACCTATGAGTGTTTTACAGTCAACTAATCTCAGAGGCTCTATTCCTATTCAGAATGACTATGGGACTACCTTCTGTAGAGATCAGTCTAATGCCATACTTAGACAACCGGCTCCTCACCACCCCAACCAGGCATCTAGAACAGTCCGTAGACTATTTGCTTCAAATTTGCTAATCACTAGGCATTACAGTCAGCATTTTCAAATCCAAACTGCTACCAGTACAGAGCCTGGAGTTCACTAGTGCTCATCTAATCACAATAAGTCAGGTTGCTTCTCTACCTCCTCACCGTATATGCACAGTCAAGTCCCAGGTTCATCAAATCCTTCCTCATCCTGCTCCTCCTGACAGACATGTCCTTCAGGCCCTAGGTTCCCTGTCAGCGTCTATAGTACTAGTCCTATTAGCACATTACTATATACATGTTCTTCAATGGAATCTTGCTGTTCAGTGGTCTATTCTTTGACAGCCCCCATTCTTCTCAGTCAAGCTTACTCTGGTATGCAAAAACATATTCACTGGTGGATCCAGTCAGATAATATTTACATAGGTCACCCCTTCGTTCTGTCTCTCCCCAGTAGCCACAGTGACCACGGACACCTCCAACTGGGGTGAAGGGGCATTTCTTGGGAAGGATGGTCCAATGCACATAGTCCCTCAAGAGACCAATTTGCATATCAGTGTCCTAGAGATGAAAGCAGTCCTACTAGCACAGAAAGCATTTCAAGATGTTCTCTCTCTAGGGACCATTGTTAGTCAAACTGTCAACATGTATGTGGTCTGGTACATCAACAAACAAGGAGGAACTCGATCTTACCCCCTCTGCTGAGAAGCTATGAGAGTGTAGCAATGGGTGATCTCCTCCAACTGCTTTCTAGTAGCAACACACATTCAGGGGAAATCCAATGTACTAGTGAACAAACTCAAGCAGGTCCATTTTGATGCCTTACAAGTGGTCTCTCAATCAGTTAGTGGTGTAGAAAATTTTCCATAATTGGGGCCAACCTTGCTGTGATCTTTAGTGCTTCTCCACACAACAACAAATGCAGCAAGTACTTTGCCCTGATCCCCCTTCAGATTGAATCACCGAAAGATGCTGTAATCCATGTTTGGCCCTCTGTTCTCCTTTACTCCTATCACCCAGTACCTCAGATTCCAAAATTCTTATAGAAAGTCAGTTGGTTGAAGAGCTTGGTTATCCTCATTGCCCACTTTTGGCCTCCCCAGGTCTGTTTTCCCCTTCCATTGGTCTCATCTTTGTTATCCTGCTTGGATACTGGACCCCAGTCAAGACTTTCTGTCACATCCCTCATGGATAAAACATCTGAATATCCCATCCCCCAAACTAACAGCATGGTTTCTCCAGTTTCTTCAGTAGCTAGACAGCCCAGGCTTTCTTCCCCGGTTTATGATATAAGCCTCCCATTAAGATTCCTCTAAGGGGATTTACAAGAATAAATGGAAATGATTCTCAATTTGGGCCTTAAAAGAGACATTGATCCTTTTACTGCTCCTATATCTTCTGTGCTGAAGTTTTTAGCTTCTCTTTTTAAAGAAGGTGCTAGCTTTTCCACAGTCAAGATACAGTTGGCAGCCATATCAAATTTTCACTCAGGAGAAAATGATTATTTCTTGGCTGCTTCCAAGTTGTGCAAGGCTTTTCTAAAGGGTACCTTCCTACTCAGACACCCACTGAAAGATCTGTCACCTCCTTGGGACTTAACAGTAGTACTTCAAGGCTTAACTCAGCAACCCTTTGAACCTTCAGCAAAAACTGACTTAAAATTTCTATCTTGGAAACAGCCTTTTTAGTTACTATTACATCTGCTAAAAGGATTTCTAAACTTCTAGCTCTCATCAAAAGTCCCTTACATTGTTTTTCATAAAGGTAGTGTTACCTTATCAACCAATCTTTATTTCCTAATAAAAATGGCTTTTGAATCAAATATAAATCAAATCATTAATTTACCAGTCTTTTTTTCCAAAAACTTCAAACAAGGGAGAATACATGCTACATCTTTTAGATGTTTGTAGACAACTACATTTCTACATACACAGAACAAAAGATTTCAGAAAAACGGACCAGCTGTTTGCCTCTTTTTCACTTAGTTGGCTAGCTTCTCCAATTTCTAAAGTTACAGTGGCCAAACAGATAACTAATTACATTTCCTGGATATATTCTTAGCAAGGCCTGTCCCTACCAAAACCACCTAAGGCTCATTCAGCTAGATCCATAAACACCTCATCTGCCTTCTGGTCTAGAACTTCCATTGATGATATTTGTGCAGCAGCCACCTGGTCTAATGCTCATACCTTTAATACTCATTACAAATTGGACATAATTTCCAGAAGCAGAGCTGCCTTTGACTCGGCAGTTCTCCATAATATCCTTCCACAAGGGCCACCCAAGATTTCCCTAGCTGGGGACTCTGTCCCATACACTGAGGAAGAATAAAAGGGACAGCATCAAATATTAAAGTTGTGTAGTCATCATAACTATGCATCTGTGTTGTCCATTTTCATTACTTGTCAACTTCCCTCCCTCCTTCCCCCTTCCTATCATATTCTGGAGTGACCTGATGGACCTTTGGAACCTGTAGTTCCAGGTGTGAACCCTTATTTAATTTCTCTTCTCCTCTACTATTATATAGTAAGACTTTTAAGGTAGCAAACTCAATTTGAGGTATTGGGGATGGATTAGGGCATTACGGGTAGAGGGAGGAGCTCAAGAGTTGGATCCGAAGTCTATAGAATGCGATAGAACCAGATCTGAGGTCGGATCTGTAACACATAGGTTGAGGAAGAATGAAAATAGACAATACTGATATATAGTCACGGTGAGTACATAACTTTAGTATTTTGAATTTCCTTTAAGATCTGAATTTGTGTTTGGTCCTGCTACTACCCAGATTCTCAAAAAATGGGATGACTGAGGTAAATTGATGCATGGGGTATCCAGAATGTTTCATATTCCCAGGTTCTCCCTTAACAAAGTGTCCAACTTCAAAGGGCAGAACAAAAAAAATGCCAACCTAGCAAGAGTCAGGGTACCAAGAGGAAATGGCAGGAAGATAATGATTCCAAACCAAACAAAAGGGTTCCTTTCTCAAAAAAGATCTTTCCCCTTCTAAAGAATGACTATGCCAAGACTCAAGGCCTCCCATTCCCATTCCTTCCTCATGTCCCTCTTCCCCTTTCCCCTATCCCCCATTCTTTAGATCAACTCAGCAGCCTGGCCCCAAATAGTTTCAGATGAGTGGGTCCTGAGAATAATTCAGTGAGGATACTCTTGGCAGTGGAGAGAAAATCCTTCTCATTTCAGGGAAGTTCCAATGCATCCTCCATAACAGACATTTCTGTTCTGTCCGGTACTCATTCACAAGTTGCAAGCAAGGCTTATAGAACCAGTTCCTGCAAAATAAAAAGCAAAAGGATTTTACACCAGAATCTTTTTGGTATCCAAAAAGGAGGTATTGTCGAGACTAATGTTAGAGTTGTCATATCTAAATACCTTTCCGAAAGTAACTATATTCAAAATACTCACCCTCAGACAGTCCTGCTTCTTCTTCTGGAACACTGTTTCATGATGATTTTATATCTGAAGGATATGTATCATCACATGCCAGTTACTCCCAACTTCAAGTTGAACCTACTAATGCCCTGTTTCACAGCCTTACAAAGTACTGTCTTCTTGGAGTGTATGATGGACACAAGAAAAAGTATGGCCTTTCTCCCAGAACTGTTCAGAACATTTTCAATAATCTCTGTCTTCAAGAAGCTGCCTCCACAAGAGTTCCTCTAGGCTTCATTACATCAAAGATCCTTGTGACAGCACTGGCCAGATTTCACATGAGAAAGATTCAGTGGTACTTAAAAAATCATTGGACCCAGCACCTGCTTTCCTTGGAGTTTCAGGTACCAGTGCTTGATTTTGAGAAACAAGTGGTGGAGGGACCTGTCCTCCTTCCAAACCCCAGTTCTGTCAGTTCAGACAGACTCATCAGATTTTGCTTGGGGAACAGTGTCCAGGGGAATTCTACTGAAAGGCTAATGGGGGGCCTTCAGATGCTACAAAGCACATAAATGTCAAAGAAATGTTAGCATTGATTTAGACCTTAGTTTTTCACCACATATGGTCTCTAGGTCCCCTTTTACTGAGCAAAGACAACACTATAGTAATGTGGTACCTGAACAAACAAGGGGGTACAAAGTCATACCCTGTTTGCAGGTTATCAGTGATGGCCTGGGGGCTAGCCTTACAGCATTCTCTGATGCTTCAGGCCTCATAGATCCTATCAGAGAAAAACCTTTTAACAGACAGGCTGAGCAGATCCCAGATGGACCTCTAATGATTGGAAACTCAGGACAGAGGTCTGCCTGGATTTGGTCCATATGTGGGAAACACTTCTAATAGCTCTGTTCACCTCCTTTCAAAACAGATAGAATAAATTCTGTTTGCGACATCCTTGCAGCCATGCTTGGAGAACAGAAGCATTCTTGTTCCCTTAGACAGGAATGTTCCTTTATGCATTTCCACCCTTTTCACTGATTCTCAAGGTTTTTCTGAAATTCTGAAAATTTAGAAAGAATTATCAAAGGTAATTGCGGTGACCCCTTTTGGCCCAGGAAAAGTTGGCTCTCCCTTTTAATGGAACTGGCTAAGAACAATTGTCACAAGCTTCCTGATGCTCTGGATCCACTCGCACAGTTTCAGTGATGACTGGTGCACCCCAGCTTAGAGCAACTGCTATTGACAGCCTGGATGATTCTGTCTTGATACCTTTTAGGCACTTGCTCCTTGAGGATTTGTAGCAGGTATTGAAGGATGCATGAAAACCTGCAACTAGAAAATCTTACGTTTACAGGTGGTAGAGGTTTTCTAGGTTGTGCCTAACTGCTATCAGAGGGGCTGATATAGTGTTTAACATATACCCCTGGTTTTAAAATAGTTGTGTGAGCTACTCAACAATGGCTTAACCTATACATCTATCAAGGATGAGTCTTGTGGACATCTCAATTTGTCTGCCCATGGAGCCCCTCTTTCATCTCTTTTTCTGGTCAAATTGTTTATGAAAAGAGTATTGCACTTGAGACTCCCTCAAAAGGAAATTCCTCTTTCTTGGGATCTCAGCTATTTTCTTGAAAAATTGACCTTATCTACCGTTGAACCTGCTTTTCCGGCTGATTTCCGGTTCATTAGTTAGAAAACTAGTTTGCTTATCGCTGTGACATCTGTGAGGTGAGTGTCTGAACTGCAGGCTCTCATGGTGTGTCAACCTTATTTAATTTTCCACAATGACAAGGTTGTTTTAAACACCAGTCCTTATTTCTTTTTTAAAAAAGAAAATTTTTATTGAATTTTCACTTATGCTATAAGCAATCATATATTTATATAAATGAAAGCAAACCATATTGGCATATTTTCAGTTGCAAACATTATGCATCACTTATAATCTTCTGTACAGTTATTGTCAGTCAAACATTACATAGCTTATTTAATTCCTGCCTTCTCTTAAACCTCATTCCTCCCAAAAAATATTACTCTACGTGTATTTTTCCCACAATTCCCATTTTTATGTAGTTTTCTCATACCTTTTTCTAAAGTACCCACTTCCAGTAAGGCTGGTTTAGAGTTTGATTTTCATTTTCTAGTAATTACTTTATTTAGCAGTTACCATAATTATTGGTATTGTATTATCTTTTGTTTGGTGTCTTCTCACATATCCTTAGCAAGGCATTTCTATGTCTGTACAATTCCGATTCTGTATCACAGCTCAAAAAATTTTTCAGTCATTTTCAGTCATACTAATTTGCTCACCCAGTATTTTTGGCAGATTAGTCTGCAGGGAATTTTTAAATTCAACCAAATCATTGTAGTTCCAAACAATATGTTCCCAGTTACCTCTTTCTTCTAGGTCTATATTATAACATCGAAATCTACAAAGATCGAATGTTATAATATTGAACCCTAAACACCGAAATCCGCAAACATCGAACAGTCAAAATAGCGATTTTTTCCCAGGGAAAAAAATTCCTATTCCGAGAAACATATACACAACACAAACACACACAAAAAACAGCAATCCACAAACATACATTTAAAATCCTACACCTAAACCTAAACTAAACTTTACATACACTACTAGCTATCCACTTGCCTTAACCCAACTCTAACCCTAAGGTCCGTCACTATCTCACACTCACCTCACCCGTGCCCTAACCCTAACTCACCTAACCCACCCCCTAACCCTAACCTACACACAACTGCACACTTACCTGACCCGCGCCCTAACCCTAACTCACCTAACCCACCCCCTAACCCTAACCTACACACAATTGCACACTTACCTGACCTGCACCCTAACCCTAACGTCCACACAACCGCACACTTACCTGACCTGCTCCCTAACCCTAATTCACTTAACCCGCCCCCTAACCCTAACCTACACACAATCGCACACTTACCTGAACCCGACCCATAACGTTCCAAAATATCAAACGCTGAAAACAGCGAAGCCACAGCAACGGCCCACCAAATTCTTTCCCTGGGAAAGAATTCGGTGTCCTGGACCTTCGACAAAATGGTTCGATATTATAACATTCGAACTTTATAAAATTCGATGTTATAATATAGACCCTTTCTTCCCCATCACACAGCCAACATTTGCAATCTACCCGAGGAAAAATTCTTTGGAATTTGCTTGGGGTATAAAAATACCTATGAAAACATTTTCAAGAAGAGATCCTAAATCTTTCTGTAATTTGCTGCATATTTGTGAGCAATACAGATATATTCTCCCATTGTTTCTTTGTGAATTGCTTATCTAGTCCCTCTTCCCAATCCTTTTTAACCTCCTCTGATTGATTCCTATAGTTATCATGCAATATTTTCTATGCTTTACTAATTATCCCTTTTTTAACAACTTCTCTTCTAGAGTCTACTAAAAACTCTACCTATGCTGGTCTTTTACTTAGGATCCTTTATTCCTTTCTCTTTGCGTATACTCTGATATCAATCATTGCTAGGGAAAGCAGTCGCTAGACTGCAGTTCAAACAAATTATTGGCCTCTTCCCATTCTATTACCTTTCCCTCTCTGATTATTTGCTCCCAATACCTTGGTTCCTTTGCCAGTTTTCTCCAGTAAATTCCAGCCCCTTTTGCCTGTTCCCTGTACCTTTAACTGCAATCATCCCTATAGGCAGAATTTCCTTTCTCCATTTCTGCATTGGCTTAGTTCTTAGAATACTTTCTGCTGTTTTATGACTATTATATTCTCTATGGTTGTAGTTATTCTCCTTAAGGATCTGCATCCAAAATCCCAGTCTCTCCTTATTTCTTGACCCCCCCTCCTCCCCTATTTCATCATCATCTCTTTACATTTTGAATTATAGCTTTCTGCTTGTGCTGTGTACGGGAGCCTTAACTATGTAGCCCTTAAATACCCTTTCAAATCAGATAATCTCAAACCAACTTGCTGTATTAGAAGGATCAGCTTATCCCACTTAAATCTTGTCATCTTCCCCTCCCAGATGAAATCCTTCAGTTCTTTATTAATTGCTATCCATAATGTCTCCTCTGATTGATAAAAATATACCTGACTTGTGTATAAAACTAATGGAAATAAAAACATTTTCATTGCTTGTATCTTGCTCTCCATAGCCATAAAACAGAGCTTCCAATTTCTCAGTTTTTGTATTATCTTTTGTTTAGTCTCTTCTCACATATCATTAGCTGCCATAACAGAATCCTTTTTAATCTGTACTCTTTTAAGTACTTCATTTTATCATGTCCCCATAAATATAGATATTGTTGAACCAATTCTTGTGCGGGTTGATAGTTTACAGCTATTGCTTTTGTTTCGTCTTCATTTATTTTATATCACCAAAATATGTCAAACTGTTACAGAATGTTCCACAGCACTGAAATGCCCTTTTCTGGATTTATCAGGTGCAAAATAATATCATATACAAAAAAGTCAGCTTTTCTTGATTACCGTATATCCTTAAATTTCTGAGCCCCTTATTTTCTTAACCTATGGTTCTGAATATAATGCAAATAACTAAGGGGAAAGAGGGCACCCCTGCCTGGTTCCTCTGCTCAAACAGAACTTATCAGAGAGGAACCCCACCCCCATGTTAATTTTTGCCTCTGATCCCTCATATGTCCTTCTAATTAACCTTATTATTTTTTCAGGGAATGCAAATGCTTCCATTGTCCTACTCATAAAATTGTTCAAAATCTGTTGAATGCTTTCTCTGCATCAAGACCCACCAACAATAATGGTATTTTCTTTCAATGTGCTTCCCTCTGGATCACCATTGCTCTGTTAATGTTGTCAAATGTTTGCCTCCCCTCTACAAAACTATATTGATCTGTATCTATCAACTTTGGCATCAACCTTTGCCTTTTGTTTAGCCATTATAGATATAAACATTTTAGAATCACAGTTTAGAATTGAAATTGGTTTATATCGGGCTGGATTTGATGGGCCTTTATGATCTTTAGTTATTACAGCAACCAGAGTTTTCTTCCAGGATGTTGGTGCTTCTTCTCCTTTTTAAATACTGTTAAACAAAACCTTCCAGATCTTTATCACTTTCTTTTCTCCTAGCTTCCAGACTTACACAGGAATACCATCTATTCCTTTAGACTTTCCTATAGATTGGTTATACATCATCATTTTTATCTCATCTCCTCCTATCCTAAGTGTTAGTAGGTGAGCTTCAGCTACGTCTAACATTGGCATATTTTATTCTTCTATAAACATTTCCCTTTGTGCTTTTTCTTGATTTCCACAATTTATGTGCTTTATATAGATTTTCATAAAATGTCCAAAATATTTCTAATATCTCTGGTTATGTTCTTTGTTATAGGCTCCCTAAGCTTGGCAACAACCTTTTCTACTTTCTGTTGCCTGAGCTGTTATGCTAAAAGCTTTTGTGCTCTGGAGTTATTAACAAAAACAGTTACTTAACAGCAATTTTTCAAAACTCTGCATATTATCAAGGTAGTCCCTTATTTTCTCTTTAGTACTCTGCAGTTGCACCTCTTCTTGTTCTGTTTGATTACCCTTATTCTTCAATACTTTAACCTTTGTTAATCCCTCTAAATAATTCTTGTTACTTCTTAACCATATCTCTTTTTCTTTTATTTCTACCATATTTTTAAACTCTACTTTCATTTTATTCCACTCCTTAGCTAGATTTTCGGAAGAGATTTCTAACTTTCGTAATAATTCCTGAATAATTTCCACTACCCATTCCATAAATTCCTGTCTGTTGAACAGATAGATGGGGAAGTGCCAGTCTCTAATTTTTATTTCATTATCTTGCATTTTTATTTTAGTTATTGGTGTGTTATCAGAAATAGTTATTGGGTGTATATCAAAACTTTCAATTAAATGCACATGTTCCTGTAAAAATATTTCTGTCTAGCCTAGCCCATCTTTTATAGCTTGTGAAATAAGTTGTAAATTTTCTCTGAGCTCCTGCTACGGAATTCACATCTTCCATACCAAATATTTTCATAAATTTCTTCAAAAATCTCCCTGTTTGTTATACTTTCCCTTCTAGGCCCCCCTAGATTCATCCTCACTGTTGCAAATCAAATTCCATTCCCACCTATAAATAATATTCCCTGCTGATGAAAGCGGATTATTTCTTAAGCTCCATTGTAGCATGCCATTGTTATCCCCCTCCATTACTAATAGCCCTTTACTACTAAAAATCTACCATCATTATCATGTCTTCCTCTTCTATCACTACTGGATAATATAAGTACTCCACTTTTAGTTTCATTCAGATATTCTGTCGAAAAACCATCCTGAAATCTTTTCTTTATCAAAGTCACATGTTTATTTCTTTATAAAACTGATTCCTGTAGCATAGCTATTTGTACTCCTCATTTTTAATACAGTTCATTACCCTTTCTTTTTTATATATACATGTGAGACCATTCACATTTAAAGATAATATAGAAAATGCTGTTATTATAATAAGAAGTTATTATTCCCATCTGTTATGTATATAACATTTTTTTTAAAAATGTCTTGTTTCAGCTTTTGTGTTACTAGCATACACTAATGCTTGGCAGGTTGATCTTTATACAGTCATTTCTTGTCATGTCTATTTTAACTTATGTCTTTTTGTTTTAATGAAAACCCTCAATATAAAAAGCCCCCCAGAACACCCCATAACCTATTAGCTTAACACAAACACACAAAACAATGTACACCTTTAAATAATGAAGTTTAACCCTCCTAACAGGAACAATTGTCCCAGACTGGCAGCTACACTCACAAGCTTGAATTGACCTGTGATGAAGGTTATCCATGCTAACATGCATTGTACAGCCTGTGCTTCTACTTGCACTAAATGATATCTGTTTTTCTCTTATCTTTATCTTATCAGTTTTACTTATATCATGCTGTTCTGGCCAGGCATTCTTCTCTTTTTAAATTGCAATGCATACATTTCTTAAAACTGAACAAGAACAAAGCAGGAAAAAGGCTCCTGTTTCTTTAATATCCCTATTACACACAAAAATAAATGAAAAAGCTTTACTTTATAACATGCAGTATATGTCATGTTTTTATTTATTTTATTTTAAATTTATTTATCTGGAAAGCCTGACTAGATACTGGCCCTTTTTCAGCAGAGGCCCGGGGAGAAAACCTCCAGTTATAAAAACATACACGTATTGCAGAAGTTGACGCATGCATGGTAGCACAAAAGTGTTCATAAATGACAGGTACAGGATGATAAATACAACTCTTTGGAAGTAAAGATTTACATCACACATCAATTATAAAAGAGATGGAGAGGGTAGTGTACATAAAGATAAGGACAGCAGTCAAAGAGCAGACAGAGAGCAATAAGTAGTTAGAGAAGATGAGTTAAAGGAGTTAAAGGCCTATCCAGGACAGTTGCAAGAACAGAGCCAGGTGCCTTTCAAGTATGATTTTAAGAGTTTTTTTAATTGTGTTATAGTGCAGCTAGAAGTAATTTGGGTAGGCAGTTTATTTATGTAGTTTGAGAAAAGTGATTCTCCAGCTGAGTTATTTGCTTTGCTGGTGTCTAACAGGAGTTTGTTATTGGAACCGAGGGATCTAGAAGTGGTGTATAGTTGTATAAGCCTTTGGAGACCAGGGGTTTTACCTCGTTGATGCAGTATTCTGTGGGCAAAGGTTAAGTGATTAAAGTGTAGCAGTTAAAGTTCTTGCCATTCTAGCTGTTTAAGAGATGTACAGTGATGTGTCCTGTATGTGGCATTAGTGGCATACTTGGGAATTTTATTGTAACAAGATTCAAGATAGGTTAGGTCAGTTATGCAGAGGTTGGTTAGAACTGGGGAGGCGTATAGGAGGTGTGTGTGAAAGATAGTAGCTTTGGTGTTTCTTATAATAAATTGTTTGTTTCTGTATAGTAGACCTAGTTTCTTGTGGACCTTCTTAATGGTTTGAACTATATGAATATCAAATTTCAGGTTGTTGCCAGTTTGGTGTGAGTTGTTGGGGTGATAATAGTTTTATTTTTGAATAGGATATTGAAAGATGGGGAAGATAGGGGGAATCTTGTTGGGTAGAAGAGAAGGAGCTTTGTTTTGTTGGGGTTTAGAATGAGCTGGGAGTTAGTGAGCCATGATTCCATGGATAGAAAGGAGTCTTGGGTTATGGTGTGGAGGTCTTGTAAAGAGAAGGCTGCACGTATTAGAGTAGAGTCATCTTCATATTGTATGACTGAGGCTTGGAGTGTGGAGGTCTGGTGCTGGTTGGTGATGAGAGAGTAAAGTAGAGGTACAACGATGGAGTCTTGTGGAACCCCTGAGGTAACAGGGAGAAGAGGGGAAATGTGGTGTTGCCATTGGATGGCCTGATGTCGTCCTGATAGGTAGCTTTGAAACCATGTAATAGAGAAGTTACTAAGGTTTAGGGTGGAGATGACATTGATGAGTTTGTTGTGATTAACCATGTCAATGGCTTTGGACAAGTCTAAAAATGTGGCAGATACAAATTGTCCGTTATTTCTATAGTGGTTC
Source organism: Protopterus annectens (assembly GCF_019279795.1). Classification (NCBI taxonomy): domain Eukaryota; kingdom Metazoa; phylum Chordata; order Ceratodontiformes; family Protopteridae; genus Protopterus; species Protopterus annectens. The sequence continues at coordinate 1,281,491,373 of NC_056739.1, read as the reverse complement.
ACTGTGTTAGTGAAGGACATGTGGGCTGTTGCAGTGCTGTGAGAGGGGCAAAAACCATGTTGAGTGTTTGATAATAGTTTTTGTGTGTGAAGGTAGGTCATGAATTGGGTATGTATAATCCTGTCTAGTATTTTAGATAAGGGTGACAGGATGGCAATTGGCCAGTAAGTAGTAAGTGTTGTAGAATTTCCTCCCTTGTGTAAGGGTATAATGTGGGAGATTTTCCAAACATCAGGAACCAGGCTCTCTGATACTGATCTGTTTATGAGTATAGCTACTGGGTATCTATAGCTTCTGCTGCAATTTGCAGAAAGTCTGCTGGGAGGTTGTCTGCAGTTAGTGTGGTTGGTTTCAGTTTTTTTAGTTTTTTTTTAATGGTATTAACAGACACTGGGTGTAATTTAAAGTGGTTGTTGCTATTTTAGGAGTTGGTGCTATGTTGGGCTGTGGAAGGGGTAGGGTTGTCGAAGATAGTCTAAGAATTATGTAGGGTTTCTGTAAAATATTTATTGAACTGGGTTGCTATATTATCAAAGTGTTTGGTTGATGTTGGAGTGGGAGTAGCTGATTTTCCTGGTAGAAGTATATTATTAACTGCAGCCCAGACTTTTTGACGGTCATTGTGGTGTTTTTTTTCTGGATATTGTGGTAGTAGTTGATTTTATCTGACTTTATTAGTTTCTTAGCTTTATTTCACAGTTCTAAGAATGTTTGTCTTGTGATTTGGGTTTTGTTTTTATGAAACTGTACCAAAGCCTTATCTCTATCCTTGAGTAAGGATCTACATTCCTTACTTAGCTAGGGTGCATAGTTAGCTTTTACTCTAATTTGGAGGATTTGTCAGTCCTTGTAGGAGATGTGATAAGTTGGATGAACCCATATAGGTTAACATGGGATGTTGGGTTCTGAGAGGAGCAGTTGAGCCAGTCAATATTGAAGTCAAGTCACCCATCAGGACTGTTTCTTGTGGGAGAGAATTGGAGACCCAGTGTAGCATTCTCTCAAGTGTGAGAATATTGTTTTCTGGTGGGATATAACCACCTATGATGTTTATTTGTTTTTGGGGTTAATTTTTAGTTTGGCAAATATAAGCTCTGCATTGTCAAAGTCGGGAATGCTTAATTGTAAATAGTCAAGTAATAGGTGGTCTTTGAATAAGAAAGCTACTCCACCGCCCCTTCTGGTTATCCTGTCTTTATCTGGGAGCTACAATTCCATCGTTGTTATCATTGGGTTTTAGTCAAGTCTCTGTTAATATTACAATATCAGGAGAGTAAAGGGAGAGTAGGGCATGCAGATGATGAACTTTGTTTCCAATACTTCTTGCATTAATTTTAGGAGGAGAAGGGAAGAAATGTTTTTCTGGTGTAATAGCCCTGGGTTGACTGTAATGTTGTTGCTTACCATATTATGAAGGTTAATGGGACCAGGACTGGGGTGTATGTCCCCGGAGTGGATTAATGACAGTGACAGAAACCTGGTTCAAGGCTCCTGAGAGCACCCCAGCACTATCAGGTTTTACCTCTTATCATGCGTTCCGGCCCCAAAATCCAGACAATACCAAGAAAGGAGGGGGGGTATCCATATTCATCAAGGACACCCACACCTCAAGACCGGTGGCAACGCACGATGCATAGGAGACCATCCAGGTGCAATTAACCATAGGCAAGACTGCTCTGCAAATTGTAGCATGTTACAGGCCACCCTCACAAACTCAGGAACCTCACATGGCCTTCCTGAAAACACTAGAGGATAAATGTATCACCAAACACCATCATACTAGGTGACTTCAATTACCCTAATATAGACTGGGAACACTACTCAAGCCCAAACACCCTAGCCCAAAAGTTCCTGGAATTCATAAACTCAAATGCCATGGAACAACTAGTCACCATCCCACAAGAGGAGAAAACATACTTGATCTCATCATCACGAACATGGGAGCACAATGTTCAACACCGGAAGTATACCCCTCACTGGTGAGATCAGATCACAAACTAATCTCGCTGGAGGTCCTCATCCCACCCCACCTGAAATAAAAGACCACAGTAAAGAACTTCTCGAAGCAGACATCCCACTTCTAAAGACTAGTGTGGACTCCTTTAAGGCGACTGAGCCGGCAGAAAACAGTACTCAAGCCGCTGAATCACTTACAAATGCCTTCTACCAGCACCTGCAGGACTGCATGGATAAGGCAATCCCAAGCAAAACAAAGACTCTTTGTACCAAAGGCAAGCGTCCAGTCTGGTGGACCCCAGCCATAAACAAACTCTACAACAAAAGGAGGAAGCTACTACAAGATAGAGCAAAATCCTTAAAAGGTAAGACACCCTTGATCACTATAAGTAAAAACTAAGAGCTCTCATAAAATCATCCAAAGCAAATTTTGAGAGAAAATAGCTAAAGACTCAAAAGACAATCATAAGGCCTTCTTTAGCTATGTTAGAAACCTGGGAGGAAACTCCCAGATATGCTCAGAACTAGTTCAAAATGATGTGAAGATTACTGATCCTACAGACATTGCCAACATACTGGCTGACAGGTTCAGTGCAAACTTCCCCAAAAGGAGAGATATCTATACCAAGCGATTGCAGCCCCCAAACATCTCCAACGCCCAAGTGAGTACTGCCCTCTCCCAACAACACAGCAACCATGGGACCTTATGGTGTCCCCGGCTGTGTGCTCCACGAACTCAACGAGGAATTAAACCCACAGCTAGGACAGCTGTTTAATCATAGTCTTACCTCTGGATATGTACCCAGGAGTGGCGCACTGCAACTGTGGTCCCACTTCACAAAGGCGGTGCCTCCACCGACCCTGGAAATTACCGCCCATTAGCTTGACAAGCCTTATCTGCAAAGCCATGGAGAGGATCATAATGGAAAACATAAATAAAGACATAGGAATTTGCAGACTTTGGATCCATCCCAGTTTGGCTTTGTCAAAGGCAGATCATGCCTTCTAAACTTGGTTGACTTTTGAAACAGTCACCAAAGCCATTGATGAGGAAAGGCAGTCCATACAGCCTACCTCGATCTGGCGAGGCCTTCGATACAATACCCCACTGGGTATCATTGAAAAACTCATCAGCTTAAATGTTAACCCATACATCACAAGATGGGTTGCAAACTGGCTGAGTGACAGAACCCACAGGGTCAGAGTTGCTGGCGCCATGTCAGACTCAAAGCCTGTCACAAGTGGTGTACCACAGGGCTCAGTCCTGGGCCCACTCTTGTTTGGCATCTACTTTTCCAAGTACAAGCAAACACAGGAGGGTTATGGCTGACAAAGTTTGCAGATGACTGCAAACTGGGCCATAGTAGAAAACACATCTGACACAGATATCCTTCAGAAGGGTCTCACAGAAACGGATAACTGGTGCCAGAGCCATGGCCTAAAGTTAAATGCCAAAAAATGCATAGTCATACCCTTCGGGAAAAACAAGGTTACCCCTAGCTACCAAATAGGTGGCAATCCACTGAGCACAGAAGAAGTTATCAGGGACCTGGGGACCCAGGTTGATAGTAGTCTGTCATTCGACACCCATGTAGCTAAAGTAGTTAGGAAGACCTTCTACATTGCCCACCTTATCATGAAGGGATTCTCATCTAGATCAAGGGAGGTCATAGTCTCCCTATACTCATCACTCATCAGACCAATGATTGAGTACAATGCCCCATTCGGAATGTATCTGACCCGATACTTGCAGCAACTGGAGCGGCCACAAAAGTTCCTCACCAAAAGGATAAAGGGTCTCAAACATCTGTCCTATGCTACCCGACTGAAAGAACTCCAGCTCTATTCAGTCACTTACCGCTTGCTCAGAGGTGACCTTTGCCTAACATACAAGGCCATGTCAAACCCAGATTTGATGAATATGCTTCACCTCAAAAAATCTAGATCCGTCAGAGCCACAAGGGCGGGAGACTTAAACCTCGACACGGCTATTAATAGGACGTGCTGGAGGGATAGATTCATCACCCAAAGACTCCCTATGCTGTGGAATAAAATCCCGGTATATGTGAGGCAGAGCACCTCGCTGGCCTTGTTCAAGAGAAATCTTGACCAATGGATGGGAGATCGCAGATATACCCCAGGGATTACCTCAGTGTCACTGCTCGACAGAGGCACAGCAAAATAATGGGTATAGTTCCCCATACTAAAGGGGTGGCGTAAGCCACAAAACTATGGGCTAGGCTTGTAAATGCCCTTGGGCAGATAGCCTAGTATGAACCTATGAACCTATGAACCTAATTGCTTAATAAGGTGCAAGAGTAGCTTGGCAACCTTATTTAGTAGTTTGGTGTGTTTTTGACAGGTGTGGGATGTTGTAGCTAGAGGATGAAATTTGTTTGCATGGCAATCTATGTGGCTGGTGTAGAAAAGAGTTGGAGCTATAGGATAGTACAATGATCTATAGTGGTGGGATAATGAGGAGGTTTGCCAGGGAGGGGGATTGCCTGATTATAGTAGTGTATAATATGAGGTGAGGGAGTATAAAAGTAATATCAGTGAGCCACTGGTGATGTAAAAGAATGTTTTGTGTAAGTGTTTATTATTAAGGTGGAGCATTTTATTAGGGTAATTTAATATTTGAAGAGTAGGGGTGGTATATAAATTTAGATAATGAAGAGTAGGGATGGTATATATTGGGTTTGGTTAGCAGTGAAGTGTGGGTTGTGATTAGCTGTTGGTTTGTGGGTGGGGTTTGATAAGTATAAACCTAGATGACGTGGATGGGACTGGGTAGGAATGGAGATAGGGCAGGGGAGTGAAGTGAGCCTGAGTGTAGCAAGGGTGAATGGAGTGGGTAGGACTCTGGTCGCAGCTATGCAAGTGACTGCAGAAACTATCAGTATGCTCTAGTCATATAACAGGTAAAACAACACAGAAGATTACACTTTATGTGAATTATTTCTAGTAGAGCTATGTCTACCAAGCTTGTGTTAGTTGGGCGGCAAGATGGGCTGAGATGGACGGCTTGGACATGTTAGCTAAGGATTAATGGTCTTATGATAGTCAGGAAGGGGAGAAACAGGACTTCAGGATTATTTTGCTTATATACGCTGTGAGACAGTCTCTGTTAGGGGCAGGAAAAGAAAATTAGCAGTAGGGGAGGAGATGGCAGTTAGTACAGAGTCACGCTGATGTGCGGCTGAATAAATGTTACAGATACACAGCAATAGGTGGATGTTTAATACTGCACATACATTAGCTGAGTTCAGGGTGAGTAGATCAGATGTGGGAGTACTGCTGCTGGTAGAAGTCACTGGGTTAGCTGCAAATTCAGATGTGGAGCTTGTATATTTAGTTTACTTTGGGGAAACAATGGGCACAGAACATTAGCTAAGTTCAGGGCAAGTAGTTCAGATGTGGGAGTACTGCTGCTGGTAGAAGTCACTGGGTAGCTGCAAAATGGAGCTTGTTTATTTAATTTACTTTGGGGAAACAATGGACACAGAACATTAGCTGAGTTCAGGGTGAGTAGTTCAGATGCAGGAGTACTGCTGCTGGTAGAAGTCACTGGGTTAGCCACAAATTCAGATGTGGAGCTTGTATATTTAGTTTACTTTGGGGAAACAATGGGCACAGAACATTAGCTGAGTTCAGGGCAAGTAGTTCAGATGTGGGAATACTGCTGCTAGTAGAAGTCACTGGGTAGCTGAAAATTCAGCCATGGAGCTTGTTTATTTAATTTACTTTGGGGGGACAATGGACACAGAACATTAGCTGAGTTCTGGGCGAGTAGTTCAGATGCAGGAGTACTGCTGCTGGTAGAAGTCACTGGGTTAGCCGCAAATTCAGCTGTAGAGCTTGCATATTTAGTTTACTGTGGGGAAACAATGGGCACAGAACCTTTTAATGCAAAAATGGCTTTTCTGTTATACAAAATCCCTACAATCAGCAGTAGCACATCAACGGGACATTTCACATGTACTTAGGCTTTTATAAGACTACTGTTAGGAACAAAAACTGTTTTACTTAGTTACCTCTTTCCTTCCTCTTCCCCTCTTCTTAATATTCTTCTAAACACTAATGACATGAACTAGGGGATATGTTTTGGTGTCCCCTACAAGTGTAACAAAGTAAAAAAAAGTCCAATATTTACAGGTTTTCTTGTTCCACCATATTTTGCAAATGTGAGTGATGCTTTATAATCCCACATTTATTCATTAATTTCTGAGTTGCTGGTTTTCCTTCTATTATCTCAATCTCCCAAATCAAGTCTGTGGTTCATTTCCAGTATACTCCTGGATCTTCTGGTCAACTCCTGTGCTTTTTTCTGTCCCACAAGCATTTTCTTTTGAACATTGGAAATAGTGTCACTGGCATAGCCTCTCTATGATCTTTATTAACAGAATAATAAGAAGTAGAATGCCTTTCTGTTTGATAGTTCACTTTTTGTTGAACAAACTTTTGTATTTCCTCTTTAGCATGTTCTACATCAAAAAATAACTTTGACCCTTCAGGAAAAAGAATTCTGAAGATAGCCAGATACAGCAGCTTGAATCTCACACCTGCTTTGCAACGTTCCCTGGTTGCTGGAATAAATTTACTCCTGTTCTGCCTGTATGTAATAATTTTCTACAAACACTCTACTGTCTCCAGCTTTTAATATTTTGTCCTTCTGTGACAGGTTTATCAGAATCAACTCTTGCTGCTGATAGGTGCATCTTTAAGCAGTAATTCATGAGTGAGAGTGGGTATATCAGGATTTTCCCACGACTGGCGTGGTTTGATAATGAGAGTGAAGGCTGAGTGATTAAGCAAAGCCAACCCTGCCTAAATCCTGATATAGCCATGCCCATGAGTTGGTTATTGGTATAGTAAATGGCATTATTTAAGAAAGAAATAGCTTACTTTTTTTAAATACCATCTTTATATAATGGCATTGTAGTGCTGTTCCTCCTTTTCTGATGTACTGAGCATGCGTATGGGACTTATGTTCCCACGCTTGCCCAGTACATTGCTGCAATGCATGAAAGCAAAGGAGAAGTGAGAATCTCTGTTGATGCTTTTCTTCTTTCTTTGACCAAGATTTTATGAAGGACAGCCAAAATACAAGGAAAATCAAAAATGTTTCTGATTATTTATTTTTACAGAACATACCTGATTTTTCTCGTATTTTGCTGTCTTGTGAGCATTTGCTGATAGAAAAATCTGGTCACTCAACGGTACTTCAGCTTCCGGACATTTTTCTGTTGGTATTTTATTGATTTATAATAGGCATGCTGGTTGGGCTGTCCCATAAGCACGCACATTTTTGAATAAGAATGACCTGCCATTGTATAATTACTATTAGAGGGTTTGGCTGCTTTTTCATAGCCAAGTTTAGAGCATTCACACAATGTGCCCTTTCAGTTAAGAACTCCTGCTGAGGAATTCTAGTCCAGTTGCAGGACTTCTTTGAGAAAAAAGGGATAGGCCTCTATCAAAATTACTTTGATTGCATTCTTTGACCCTCTACCCCCCACTTGTCTTCCCCCAGAAACTGATTTTCAGTATTAATGTGTGGCAATACATTATTTCAGACAAAAGGGTTGTGAGAATATTGCAGGAGGGTTGCAAACGGCACTAGATAGACATACCTCCTTTTCAGAACCCCCCCCCTTCATCCTCTGAACCAGGCATCATTTTTTCCTCTGGTTCTTCATCAGGTGCTTTCCTTGGGGGTCATAGAACCAAATCAAAAGGGAGACAGATTCTATTGCAGAATATTTCTGGTGCCAAAGAAGGATCCTTCTTGGAGACCAGTTCTCAACCTATTGTTTTTCAACTTGTTTGTAAACGTACCAGAGTTCAAGGTGTTGACCTTACAGAGTGAGTTACCTTTCATTCCTCTTTAGGATTCCTGGTAACTCTAGATTTAAAAGATGTTTATCACCACATCCCTGCTGCCACAGAATTCAGAGGTTTCCTGAAAATGTTCTGTGTCAGGGTCATTTTATCAATTCTCTGTGTTACTCTTTTGTTTATCTACAGGTCCAAGGCTGTTTACAAAATGTCTAGCTCTAGTGATATCTCACTCATATTCCCTTATTTAGATGACTTGCTTATTTTTGTACAGTCTTTTTGTAGGCATGAGGATTCCCAATCATGGGTTACAAATCTCCTTATCAACCTGGCATTCAGATCAATAGTCAAAAATCCTCCTTAATTTCTTCTCACAGAATTGTATTTCTCTGATACCTTCTAGATTCTTCACTGAAAAAGGCAATCCTAACCCTGGTGAAAGTGAACTTGTATCTGGAGATCTTCCTGAGCTTCTCAAATCAGTCTCAGACTTCAGAGAGAGAGCATCTCAGGCATCTTTACCAGACAGAAGTTTTTTTTTCAGGTTCTTCATCACATGCTTTCCTTGGGGGTCCACATGGTAGTACATAGCATATCCACTTGTAACATATCGTAGTATCTCCTGATGGACTGGGATGACATCTGTTGGGGGTCCAGACAATTGGGTTCATAGCATCCATGATTCTCATGATTCCTCTTGTTAGGCTGCACATAAAAAAATCTAATGGTTCTTAAAAACTATGTGGATCCAACATTCTTACCTTCGGAATTTCAAATTCCAATTTTGGATTTTGTGAAAAGGGAACTGTTATAGTGGAGACAACAGATGGCTCTGAATCCTGGTCTCCCATTCTTTCTTCCAACCTCAGCTCAATATGTGATAACAGACACTTCAGATTTTGTATGGGGAGGCAGGTTCATTGGGGGTCAAAGTACAGGGTCATTGGAAAAAAAGAGGCCAAAGCACATAAATGCCAAAGCTGTGATCCATGCTACATAATCTCTTTATCATCTGTGATGATTTGGGACCTCTGCAGGTGATTAGAGACAACATCACAGTGGTGTGGTATATAAACAAACAGGTGGTACCAAATCTTACCCTCTGTGCAGGCTGACAGCGGTGTGTTGAGAGATTGCTCTGAAACATTGTTTAACCCTCCAAGCTTCCAACATTCTGTCAGAGCAAAATCTAGGTGTAGACAAGCTGAACAGGACCAGAACAGACCCACAGGAATCAATTGATTCAGTTGAGGGTAACACCTCAACTAGATCTGTTCACCTACTTTCAAAGGAGACAACTAAACACATTCTGTACCAGGACTCTTTGCATGAAGGCCTGGAAAACAGATGCTTTTCCATTCTGTGATTAGGAATGTTCTTGTATACATTTCCACCATTTCAACAGAAATCCAGGATATTTCTAAAGATTCAGGAAGACTCTCCAAAGATCATTTTGGTGACTCCCTTCTGGTCAAGGCAACAGTGGATGTTTCTCATATTGATTAGTGCTCCAGTAGTCTAAGTGATATGGGTTATGTCCTACATAGGGTGTAACAGCCAGTCATCTTCCAAAGCTTCAGAGCTTCTCCCAGACCCCCAAACCATTAGTCAGTGCACGCTGAGCTAACTAAAAGGACAGGTTTGGAACCAAACCCTTCAAAGCACTGAAGGGAGTGTTCCTCTGCAGGCTTTTGAGGATTGACAGTTGGCTTTTGCTGTTCCATTTCAGGGCAGATAAGTTTCTATTACAGAAATGTCTTCCACATATTATTTTTAAAGTTTATTTTTAAAGTTTGAATTTACTTTTCTGCATGAGAAAGTACTCTTTAAGCTAGGAATATATGATCTGATATTGTCTTTTTCATCTGTTCCTCAACCAATGGGTCTCAGATCCGACCTCAAATCCAACTTTGACCATGTCTATAGACTTTGGCTCCATAGCTGGAGCTAGTCTCCTTATCCATAATCCTCCTCCTTAGCTTGAATTACCCCAGATCTCATTTGCCGATTTAGCATATGAACATGGTCTACTGTAGCTTGGGTATTACTTTTTACGATAAGTGTTTTTTGTGGTATTAAATAGCTTTCTTAGGTTATCCTATCTTTCTACCTCCCCTATTTTTTTTTATTATACGCTTGTGTATGTAGATATACTGTATATAGAGTGGTTATTTTTTATATTGCTTCTTCACCCTACATGCCTCATTCCTTGTTGTTAAATCTTCCCCTTTGTATGTCTAGTGCTTCCTGTTGTGGATAAATATCTTGTACTATTGCTGGTATTCAGTTTTTCTTTTTTATACCATTGTTGGTATTGTACTTTTCTGCCTTTCTGTTCTGAGTGTTTTTTCATTATGGCCGCCAAATCTACTGATTTAAAAAAAATGTTCTTCTTGTGGGCATAAGATCCCTAAATCAGATGCCCTCCAGGAATGCATCTATTGCATTGGCTTGGCACATCTCAAGGTGGAATGTGAAATCTGTAAAGGATTTAATCAGTGGGTGCTAGTTGAGCTCTGTAACAAGCTGATATTGAAATGGTTGCTCCCGTCTACTTTTGCCTCTTCTTTTTCAGTTGGAGCTCCCCTCTTTCTAAAAAATCTTCAGAGAAGACCAAGGGGGATTCATCTGTTAAAAGCATGGAGTATAGAAAGCGATCAACTGATCATTCTCCTTCCTTCGTTTTGGGTTCAGCTGCACCTGAAAAAGTTTCCAAGCCATTGGATCCATCTGGTTCCTCAGATCTAACAAGAGCCAAATCTAAGTCTCAGGTCCACCAGTCCTGTAGTTTCACTCTGGACCCGATACCTTTTAGGATCCATTCTCCTTTTTACAGGAGACCCCTCAAAGGACTTCTAGTCCACCCTCAACTTCTTCATCTCTCAGGTCAACTAGCCTAACCAAAGCAGATGTAGACAGGATCATGAGTAACTTTCTCTTGGCCCAGATTCAGTTGGGAGTTTTACCATCTTCATCAACCATCTGACACTGCAGTGGTGGTGCTGCGGTAGCATTGTCGCCTCATAGCAAGACGTTGCCCCGTTCGATTCTCAGCTAGAGCGTCTTTCTGTGTGGAGGCATACGTGAATGGGGCGGGCCTTCGTTGAAGGTTGTGCATCAGGGCTGGTACACCGGTACGTAAAAATCCACTACAAATCATTAGCAGACCGGAGTTCCACTGTGGCGACCCCTAACCGGGAAAAGCTGAAAGACACAAGCAAATCAACCATCTGACTCATGAGCCTACCTTCACCCCAAACCCGAATATTGACTCCTATTCCAATCCGACCTGTGTTTTTGGGAGTTCATATTAAAAACACAAACGTTTACTTACCCGAACACCTAAATACCAACACATATTCCGCGAACCACAAATACACTGAACGCCCTAAACCGCGAAATTCAAAAACTCGAAATGTCATACTTGTCCTATCCCACTGCCCACTACATACTACCTACACAAACAAACTAAATTAACCACATACATACACTAACCAAAACCCTACTTCTAACCCTAAACTAAACCCTACTTCTAACCCTACACTAAATCTTGCATATACCACCATGTATGCACTTAACTTAACTTAACCCGCTCCCTAACCCTAAGGTCCGTAACTATCGCACACTTACCTTAAACAGCTATATCCAAACAAACTAAATAATCCACACACATATACTTAATAAAACCCTACTTCTAACACTACACTAAATCTAACATACATTACCATCTATGCACTTACCTTAATCCGTACCCTAACCCTAAGGTCCGTAACTATCGCACACTTACCTTACGGAGCTATTCAGGATGATCAATGTTTTCGCGGTTCGCTGAAGATGTGTTGAAGTTTAGGTGTTCGGGTAAGTAAACATTCGTGTTTTTAATATGAACCCATTTTTGGAGCTATTGGACCTAAGAGCTCCAAGTTTTTCTGTGTCAGGTCCAAAGGCCTGGCCTTTGTTGACTCTGACTGCATCTCTGATCCAATCAGTGCTGGCAATGTCATGGCCAGAGGGATCTCAGAGCAGTAGCATCAGCACCAGATCTGGGGGGGGGGGTTGGGGTTCAACTCAGATGTTCTCAGAGCCATCCCTTCCTCTGGGGCCTTGCCTTTGGACAGCTTGGCTCCAACCTCTGAATTGAGACAGGATTGTGGTGATTATCTGAGTTGTCCTGGGAAGGTGTCTTTAGCTTCTGGCAGGGGTGACCCTTGCTTTTCCCATGACTTCTGCCTTTGAGGTAGTGGAAAGCACATTTCCACCTCTGTGGACAAGGTTACTTGCTTCCCCTTGAGTCCATTCCCTCCACAACTGTCTGTATTGGTCCCTGAGTCTCTTTGTCCTGTCCCATTCAAGCCTAGAGACAATCCTCATCCATGACTCTGATAACACTTCTGAGTCCTCCCCTAAGCATCCCACCGAGGAACCTCCTCAGAAGCTTATGTGCAAAAGGAGGCACTTTGATTCCCTACAAGAATCCTTGACAGAAGACACTGGCTTCAGTGAAGGGGAAGGGTCCCCATATCACCCCTTGATGATGTCTCCTTCAGTGAAATACTCAAACCTTTGAGGCAGAAAGTTTTTTGGTCTTCTGACCCCCCTTCCCAGGAGGAATCAGTGTTTCTTGAGGCGTTTGCAGTCATCTGCAAACTTTGTCAGCCATAACCCTCCTGTGTTTGCTTGTACTTCCAACGGAAAAGTAGATGCCAAACAAGAGTGGGCCAGGACTGAGCCCTGTGGGACACCACTTGTGACAGGCTTTGAGTCTGACATGGCGCCAGCAACTCTGACCCTGTGGGTTCTGTCACTCAGCCAGTTTGCAACCCATCTTGTGATGTATGGGTTAACATTTAAGCTGATGAGTTTTTCAATGATACCCGAGTGGGGGTATTGTATTGAAGGCCTTAGCCAGATCGAGGTAGGCTGTATGGACTGCCTTCCCCTCATCAATGGCTTTGGTGACTGTTTTGAAAAAAAGTCAACCAAGTTTAAAAGGCATGATCTGCCTTTGACAAAGCCAAACTGGGTTGGATCAAAGTCTGCAAATTCCTATGTCTTTATTTATGTTTTCCATTATGATCCTCTCCATGGCTTTGCAGATAAGGCTTGTCAAGCTAATGGGCGGTAATTTCCAGGGTCTGCGGTGGGACCGCCTTTGTGAAGTAGGACCACAGTTGCAGTCGCCACTCCTGGAGTGCAATCCAGAGGTAAGACTTTGATTAAACAGCTGTCCTAGCTGTGGGTTTAATTCCTCATTGAGTTCGTGGAGCACACAGCCGGGGACACCATCAGGTCCCATGGATGCTGTGTTTTTTGCTTTGGAGAGAGCAGTTCTCACTTGGGCGCTGGAGATGTTTGGGGGGCTGTACTCGTTTGGTATAGATATCTCTCCTTTTGGGGAGAGTTTGCACTGAACCTGTCAGCCAGTATGTTGGCAATGTCTGTAGGATCAGTAATCTTCACATCATTTTGAACTAGTTCTGAGCATATCTGGGAGTTTCCTCCTAGGTTTCTAACATAGCTAAAGAAGGCCTTATGATTATCTTTTGAGTCTTTAGCTATTTTTTCTCTCGAAATTTGCTTTGGATGATTTTATGAGAGCTCTTAGTTTTTTACTTATAGTGATCAAGGGTGTCTTACCTTTTAAGGATTTTGCTCTATCTTGTAGTAGCTTCCTCCTTTTGTTGTAGAGTTTGTTTATGGCTGGGGTCCACCAGACTGGACTGCCTTTGGTACAAAGAGTCTTTGTTTTGCTTGGGATTGCCTTATCCATGCAGTCCTGCAGGTGCTGGTAGAAGGCATTTGTAAGTGATTCAGCGGCTTGAGTATTGTTTTCCTTGACTCGGGGCCTGAAAGGAGACCACACTAGTCTTTAGAAGTGTAAAGTCGGCTTTTGAGAAGTTCTTTACTGTGGTCTTTTATTTCAGGTGGGGTGGGATGAGGACCTCCAGCGAGATTAGTTGTGATCTGATCTCACCAGTGAGGGGTATACTTCGGTGTTGAACATTGTGCTCCCATGTTCGTGATGATGAGATCAAGTATGTTATCTCCTCTTGTGGGGATGGTGACTAGTTGTTCCATGGCATTTGAGTTTATGAATTCCAGGAACTTTTGGGCTAGGGTGTTTGGGCTTGAGTAGTGTTCCCAGTCTATATTAGGGTAATTGAAGTCACCTAATATGATGGTGTTTGGTGATACATTTATCCCCTCTAGTGTTTTCAGGAAGGCCATGTGAGTTTCCTGAGTTTGTGAGGGTGGCCTGTAACATGCTACAATTTGCAGAGCAGTCTTGCCTATGGTTAATTGCACCTGGATGGTCTCCGATGCATCGTGCGTTGCCACCAGTCTTGAGGTGTGAGTGTCCTTGATGAATATGGATACCCCCCTCCTTTCTTGGTATTGTCCGGATTTTGGGGCCGGAACGCATGATATGAGGTAAAACCTGATAGCGCTGGGGTGCTCTCAGGAGCCTTGAACTTCTAACACTACACTAAATCTAACATACATTACCATCTATGCACTTACCTTAATCCGTACCCTAACCCTAAGGTCCATAACTATCGCACACTTACCTTACGGAGCTATTCAGGACGATCAATGTTTTCGCGGTTCGCTGAAGATGTGTTGGAGTTTAGGTGTTGGGGTAAGTAAACATTCGTGTTTTTAATATGAACCCATTTTTGGAGCTATTGGACCTAAGAGCTCCAAGTTTGTCTGTGTCAGGTCCAAAGGCCTGGCCTTTGTTGACTCTGACTGCATCTCTGATCCAATCAGTGCTGGCAATGTCATGGCCAGTGGGAGCTCAGAGCAGTAGCATCAGCACCAGATCTGGGGGGGGGGGGTTGGGGTTTAGCTCAGATGTTCTCAGAGCCATCCCTTCCTCTGGGGCCTTGCCTTTGGACAGCTTGGCTCCAACCTCTGCATTGAGACAGGGTTGTGGTGATTATCTGAGTTGTCCTGGGAAGGTGTCTTTAGCTTCTGGCAGGGGTGACCCTTGCTTTTCCCATGACTTCTGCCTTTGAGGTAGTGGAAAGCACATTTCCACCTCTGTGGACAAGGTTTACTTGCTTCCCCTTGAGTCCATTCCCTCCACAACTGTCTGTATTGGTCCCTGAGTCTCTTTGTCCTGTCCCATTCAAGCCTAGAGACAATCCTCATCCATGACTCTGATAACACTTCTGAGTCCTCCCCTAAGCATCCTACCGAGGAACCTCCTCAGAAGCTTACGTGCAAAAGGAGGCACTTTGATTCCTTACAAGAATCCTTGACAGAAGACACTGGCTTCAGTGAAGGGGAAGGGTCCCCAGATCACCCCTTGATGATGTCTCCTTCAGTGAAATACTCAAACCTTTGAGGCAGAAAGGTTTTTGGTCTTCTGACCCCCCTTCCCAGGAGGAATCAGTGTTTCTTGAGGCTTTTGAAGCCAGCTCAGCTATGTCCTGGACAGTCCTACTGATGGACGAGATGGTGGACTTCATCTCCTGTCGAGCTTGGAAGGATCCAGATGTCACAAAGCCTATCCCCAGCAGGCCAGATAAGTACCTCATTGCACCTAAGGATTGAGCCCATTGGAGCAAAGGTCCTCCAGAAGATGCTATGGTGGTAGCAAAGGCCAACAAAAAAGAACTTGCTGTCCATCCACCGAACAGAGAGTCTTGGGTGTTGGGCAAGTTTGGGAAGTGTGTTTATACATCAGTGACCTTTGCTGTCAGGTCACTGAATGATTTGGCTAACATTATGAGATTTTAGAGGGACTTGATCAAGGAGTTTTCCAATGCCCTCTCAAGGTTCATGTCTGCAGAGGACAAGAATTGTTTCTTTGCAAAGGGCCACCCTACCGTCCTTATCAAATGTCTCTATGAGGCTGATTTCTCACACCTTGGAGGGAGTTTTGAGAGCTGCATGTTCAGGAATTTTCGTGAGTTGGCATGTCTGGATGCCCCTCTGTGATTTTGTGGAGCCTTTCAAATTGTCATTCTTAAATGCTCCTTTTGATGGATCCACCTTATTTGGCTCCCAGGTGAAAGAAACCCCTATCTAGGAGTGAACAAGATGGGAAGACATTATCTGCCATAGAGATACATTTCTCTACTCCTGAAAGGACTTTTTCTTGAAATGAGAGATGGGTTAGGAAGATATGGCTCCATAAGTCACAAGGCTGTTCCCAGGACTTCTATGAGGACAGGTCCTCCCATGGCAGAGGCAAGAACTTTAAAAGTAGACATCGCCCACGTGACAGAGGAGGCCTGCAAAACTAGACCTTCAGTGGTCCTTTCTCTGAGAAGCCCTTCCAGCACTCCTAAAAGGTTTTCTGATGACTGCACTCTGGAGGCAATCTGTAGGGGGCACTTATCCCTGCTTCTGGATGCCTGCATAGCCTTTACCAAAAATATTCGGGTACAGAGGATTATATCCAGAGATTACTATATATCCTTTTCCCTTCAGCCTCCCAGTCAACCCACAAAAAACCCTGACGTTCCACCCAGTCAGAGGAAAGCAGTAGCTACAGAAATAGAAAAACTGCTGGTCAAAAGAGTCATCCAAATGTTTCCCCCAGACCAACAAAGATTTGGAACTTACCTGAGGTACTTTTTGGTGCCAAATTAAAAAAGAGACTTCAGACCTGTCTTGGATCTTGGCACTTTGAATCAATTCATCAGACACTCAAAGTTTTGAATGGTAAACATTCAGCCCATTTTGATGTTGTTGTGCAAGGATGATTGAATGTGCTTGATAGATCTCCAGGTTGCTTGCTATCACATCAAAATGCACAGGCAATCCAGGAGATATCTATGCTTCCAGCTGGGAGCCAGTCATTACCAGTTCAGGCCCTTGCTTAAGGGCTTACCACAGCCCCCAGGGTGTTCACTAAGTGAATGGTAGTGGTTGCGGCTCACTTGAGACTGCTGGGATTCTGGGTGTGACAATATCTCAATGACTGGCTCCTCTGCTCCCACCAAGCCTCTGCTCATTCAATCCAAGGACTACTTGCTCCAACTATGTCTTCAACTGGGCATCACAGTGAACTATGCCATGTCTCAGCTCTTCTCTATTCAAGTCCTGGAGTTTATTGGTGTTTGTCTGGATACATTGGCAGATTTCAAGCTTATCACAGACAAGAGTAAACACTTTACAGAGTAAAGCATTCCATATTCTTTCTGTCTCTCTCTTCCTTCAATGCTAGCAAGGTTGGTATTGTAACTCCTTGGGTCTATGCTAGCTTCCATATCTCTAGTACCTCTAGCAAGGTACTATATTATTATATATATTATACTGCTTATCAGAGGCTAAGATCTGTCACATTACACACACACTGAGGTCATTGGACCACAAGTACCATTATGACTCAGTCATAGTCCATGTGGGTGTAGATGACTTGAGACGTACCTCCCTGGACTACATGAAGAGAGACATCATGGAGCTTTTATAATATGTGTCCCAGGCTGGAAGGTACATCTCAGGTCATTTACATTGCATTGAGCAGCATTTTACCTTCTCCAAGGATGATGCCACAATCCTAACAAACAGTGAGTGACTTTACTAATTGGTTTAATTTCTGGTGTCATTCTGAGGGGCTGCAATATTTGTCAGCATTGAAGGAGATGGTCAACAGACCGCTCTGCTTTGCCAGGGATGATCTGCACCTTTCTCCTCCTTCGGATATTAGCTAAAACATTGTCTTCCTCCATAGTGCTTTTTTAGGCAATGCCAGACTGAAAGTACTTCTGAAATAGCAAATCAAAACAAGCAATCCTAAAGGTATTATGACTCAATGCTAGGAGTCTAATAAAAAAACTTCACTCCCTAGAAGCTCTGTTCACCCGAGAGAATGCTGACGTCTGTGTGGTCACTGAGACATGGTTTAAGCCATGGAGAGCACACCGACAGTACAAGGTTATAATGCCTTCCACACATTTAGACCAGCTACTACACAGACAAGGACTGAACGTTGATGTATCTTAATTTACATCAAAAATAAATATACCTCAAAGCTGGTCAAACAGGACAATGCATTTGAGCTTTTCCATATTCAAATCACCGCAAGCAAAATCCAATACCACTTCCTTGCAAGCTATAGGTCTCCTCTTTGACCAAGGAAACCCATACCCTGTATTTAAACTTATTGGAAACACTCACCATCCATTCCAATGCCATATTCATGGGTGACTTTAATTATCCCAATATTAACTGGGAATCCTGTATGACACCAAATGTACAGGCACAGAGATTCCTGGATTTTGTAAACACAAACTCCCTGGACAAAATTATCAATACACCAACGAGGGGTGCAACCATACTGGATCAAGTCCTCACTAATATGGGAGAGTGCTGCACACTCCCTAGTGTAATGTCTTCTCTTGTAAGGCTGGACCACAAAATGGTCTCCACCGAAGTAAAAATAAAATCCAGAACCGCAGCTAACCCTGGAATATTCAGGAACTACTCTAAGGTTAACTTCCTGCTATTAAGTGATAACTTGGCAAAATTTCAAGTCCCCATAAACCCTAAGAGCACTGCTGCCTATGCAGAACTGTTAAAAGAAACCCCATACAAGCATGTAAATAGATGCATAGAGGCAGCTGGACCCATCACGAAGTAGTACAGAACTAACTTAAAAAACAAGCCACCCTGGTGGTGGTGGTGGTAGTGTGGAATCACAAAATCAACAGGTTGTATAACAGAAGGAAGAAAATAATGACAAAAATTAGGAGGTGCAGCATCCAGCAGGATAAAAGTGCTCTAATCAAACTGAATAAATAACTCAGAGGACAAATAACGTTTACCAAAGACAACTTTGAGGTACATTTGGCCTCCCAGGCCAAGGGCAACTAAAAGTAATATTTTAGCTCTGTCTGCAACCTCAAAGGCAGTACACAATTGTGTGCAGAGGTCTCTGTAAAAAAAGCCACATATACTGAGCCAGAAGATACAGCATACCTAATGGGTGACAAACTTAGCTCCAACTTTACCCCTCTCTTCCGCTCAACCTTCCCTCAGGAAATACCATCAAATATAATTCCCCCTGCTATCACTAGGAAACAGGTCCTTAATGCTGTCTCTAAGGCCAAGAACACTGCATCAATGGGCCCAGACTGTATTCCAGGATGCCTTCTAAATAGCATGAAACCTGACTTGTCAGGCAGTCTGGAATTGCTGTTTAACTGTAACCCCCAAACAGGCATTGTGCCTCATGAATGAAGAACAGCAGCAGTCATCCCTCTGCACAAAGTGGGCCATCTACAGACCCTGGAAGCTACAGACCTGTAAGTCTTACTAATCTCATGTGCAAAGCCATGGAAAGAATTATTATGGAAATGATCAGCAATGACACAGTAAACCTCCAGACATTGGACCCAACCCAGTCTGGTTTTGACAAGGACAGGTCATGTCTACTCAACCTGGTGGACTTCTTTGAGAAGGTTCCCAAAGCAATGGATGAGTGCAAAATAGTTCACACTACCTACCTTGACCTGGCCAAGGCATTTGACACAATACCCCACTCAGGCATTGTTGACAAACTCAAGAGATTAGGTACACACCCTTTTGTCACCAAATGGATAGCCAACTGGCTCACAGACAGGATCCAGGAAATTAGAATTGAAAGTCCACCTCTACAAAGAGGCCAGTCACAAGCAGAGTCCTTCAGTGATCAGTCCTGGGACTGCTCCTTTTGGCATTTAATTCTCTGAAGTCAAGACCAATGTCAATGGCCTCTGGCTGGCCACATTTGTATATAATTTCAAATTGGGATATATCACTGAATCCTGCACCAACACCAATGTTCTCCATGAAGGACTGACACAGACAAACAAGTGGTGTCAGAGCCATGGAGTAAAACTAAATGTCAAGAAATGCATAGTAGTAACTTTTTGGAAGTCTTCCACTACTGGTCACTATCACATTGACAACACACCTCTAAGAGTTGACCAAGTAGTCAGGGACTTGAGGACATACATAGACAGTAATCTACCCTTTGACCATCACGTGTGTACAGTAGTGAGGAAATCATTCTATGTTGCGCAACTTATAAACAAAGGTAATTAATCTAGATCCAAGGATGTCATTGTTCCACTGTATTTGGCATTCATCAGACCTATCATTAAGTACAGTGCCCCAGCATGTACCCATGCAGGCATATCCAACAATTGGAATGTTCACAGAGGTTCCTCACTAAAAGAATACAGGGCATAAGTAACATGTCCTATACAGACCACCTCAAAGCCCTATCCCTGTATTCTGTCTCCTACAGGCTGTTGACTGGAGATCTATTCCTGGCGTACAAGGCATTGTCAGACCCCACTCTGATGGATCTCCTGCATGTCTGCAAACCAAACAGCACTAGAATTACCTATTCTAAAGATTAAACTTTGCCTGTGATATCAATAAGACCTGCTGGAGAGACGGTATGTATCCCAGAGACTAGCCCTTCTCTGGAGCAGACTCCCCATCCATGTAAAGCAGAGTTCCTCAGTAACCCAATTTAAGTTTAACTTGGACAATTGGATGGGGAACAGGAAATCCATCCCTGATTTGGCATATATGTCTCTAATGGACATAGGCAGCTTGTAAATGGTTCATCTCTCAGGCCCTTGCTTGTAAATATTTTACCTCCCAATCCCCTGTTTATACTTATCAAGGGTACTAGAACATGCAGAGATTCAGGATGCATGGTTAGGCTTAAAAAGGCCCTTGTGGTCTTTTCTGTAGTACACACCTATAAACCTATGATGCCTCCCAACTGGGGGTGGGGTGGGGTGGCATTTCTTAGGAAGGATGGTCTATATCACTTGGTCTCATTTGGAGGTCAATCTTTACATCACTGTCCTGGAAATGAGGGGAATCCTATTAGCATTACAGGCATTTCAAGATGCTGTCCCTCCAGGGATGGTTGCCATTCAGACAGGCAATATGTCAGTAGTCTGGTACTTCAACAAGCAGGGGGGAGTCTGATCCTATCCCCTATGTTGAGAGGCTTTGAGAGTTTGGCAATGGGTGGTCTCTTCCGGATGCTTCCTTTGGACAACACATATCTTGGGAGAGTCCAGGGTGCTAGCAAACAAACTGAGCAGGTCCATCTTACTCTATCATGAGGGGTTTCTAAACCTTGTGGTGACAGAAATGATTTTTCATCAATTGGCCAGCTGTGCTGTGATCTCTTCTTTTCCCCTCTCAACTCCAAGTGCAGCAGGTACTTTGCCCTAAACCTCCCAGAGGGGGAGTAAACTAGGAACTCTAATTCATGATTGGTCCCCTGGGCTCCAGTATGCATTTTTCTTAATTCTCTAATTCCCAAATTTCTTCAGAAAATGTCTCTATGGAAGAGCAGAGTAATCCTCATTGTCCTGTTCTGACCTCCACAAGTATGGTTTCTCTTCCTGTGGTCTCATCTAGTCATCTCCCATGGGTGTTAGATCCAGCCCTGGATCTCCTATCTCACCCATCAGGGATAACTCATCCGGGTATTCAGATCCTCAAATTAGCATGGTTTCTCCACTTCCAATGATGGCTAAACAGTTCAGGCTTTCTTCCCAGGTTTGATGTATCCTCATATCCTCTGAGAAGGATTCTATTAGGAAAGTATATAAGACCAAATAGAAAAGATTCTCCATTGGGCTTTTCAGAGAGAATTATATCCATTTTCAGCACCTGTTCCAGCTATCCTAGACTTTCTTGCTTCTGTATTCAACAGTGGAGCTAGTTATTCTACAATAAAGATCCAACTTACAGCCATCTCAAATTTTCATTAGAAGACAACCATTAGTCCCTGGCATCATGTAGAAATGCAAAGCCTTTCTCAAAGGTACCTTTCTACTGTGACCCCCCTATTAAGGATCCTACCCCTGCAAGGGATTTAACAATACTGACTCAGCCCCCCTTTGAACCAGTTGCTAAGGTGGACTTAAAGTTTTTGTCTTGGAAAACTATTTTTCTGGTTGTGATTACATTGGCCAGGTGGGTATCAGAACTCCAGGCTCTCTCTTCCAAGCCACCATATATAATATTTCACAAGGACAAGGTATCACTCCATAGTAATCCTTCCTTTCTACCCAGGGTGGCTTCAGAAATGGTTATAAATCAGTTCATCAACCTTCCTGTTTTCTTTCCATTTTTTCCAACAAAGGAGAATACATGCTGCACCTGTTGGATGTTCATAGACAGCTTAGATTCTATCTCCAGAGAATGAAAGAGCTCAGAAAATCAGACCAGCTATTTGTTTCCTTTTCCAATGCCAAGTTGAGCAAGCCAAGTCTTAAAGGCAACTTTGGCCAAGTGGTTCACTGATTGTGTTTCTTTTGGCTATAAGAAGAAACAATTGACACTACCTAAATCTCCTAAGGCTCATTCCACCAGATCTGTAACCACATCTTCCACTTTCTGGGCCAAAGCTTCCATAGTTAGCATTTGTGTCGCTGCCTGTTCATCTAATACTCATACCTTTATTGCCCACTACAAATTAGACATATTGCCTAGAAATAGAGCAGAGCTTGGCTTTGTATACTCCAGAATATCCTTCTTTGAGGACCACCCAGGGGTTTCTCTACCTGGGGACTCTGCCTCATTGGTGGAGGAATAGACAAAAAAGACAACATCTGATACAAAAGTTATCTACTCACCACAACAAGACATCTGTGTTGTCTGTTTTTGTCCTTCCTCAACCTCCCACCTTCCAACCCCCTTCCTATATGGAACAATGACTTTTGGTCTCCTAGTTCCACCTGAGGTGTGTTATTTTGCCTGCCTTCTGATGAGCTCTGGTCTTTCTCTTCCTTTCCTTGCAGTCTAACTCAAATGTGATTGGTAATTAGAATGTATTATTGCCCACTATTGTGTTATAGGCAGGATTATAGGCTGAATAGAGGGCAAACTCGATCTGAGTTAATTCAAGCTAAAGAGGAGGATTATTGGTATGGAGAGGAGCTCAAGCTACAGAGCCAAGGTCTATAGGACTGGCTGAAGTCAGATCTGAGACCCATCGGTTGAGGAAGGACGAAAGCAGACAACAGAGATGCATCATTAGGGTGAGTACATAACTTTTGTTTTCAGTGACTGTCTTGTGACTTGCTGTACTTTTGAAAGGGAGTACATTTTTGTGTTTCACAGTTTAAAACTGATTTAAATATTCTAAAATAATATTTTCTGTGGAGAAACTGTGTTTAAATTATGTTTTGAGGCTAGTAATGTGTGCCAGAATACTTTTTACTTTGTTTTTCTTGGGAAAAGTGACTTTATACTACTTTTGAAATCTTAGCTACTTGTGCTGCTAAGTTCCCTCAGGAAAGAGGCACCATTTTCATCTTGACCATGGATCATACTACAAGTCCCATAGTCAGTTCTTCCAGTCACAAAAAGAAAAATTTAAATAAACCATTATACTAGATTACTTCAATATTGTTTGGACTTCATGTCCGGCTTCTCACAACTTATACAAACCCCTACAAGGGTAGACAAAACCTCAATAAAAGAATCAATACTAGACTGGATTCTCACCAATCACCCATCTTCCACCCATAATTTCAGTGCACTACCCGACACTCTAAGCGACCACCTCCCAACCATCTTCATCAGAAACCAAACTAAACTCACTAGAACTCTCTCTCTCTCTCTTAAACACATCAGATACACTAAAATCTTCATGGCTGACAACCTTATCACAGCCCTTAAACACTCTAACTGGTCCCCTCTTTTACCACTCCCTTTAGATGAAGCAGTTGAGTATTTCAGCACTGTCTTCTTAGGCATTCTCAACCAACTTGCACCACCAAAACAGATCTCAACCAACTTGCCCCAAGACAGATCTGCAAAAAAAACATGGCTTACCAAGAGCACTAGGCAACTTATGAAACAAAGGGACAAAGCATGGGACACCTTGCACAAAAACAAAACAAATCCTAATAGGCAAACATTCTTAGAAGTGAAAAACACTGTAAAAAAAAAAACAAATCAGACTAGACAAACAAAAATACCATAGTGAAATTCAATCTAAGCACAATACCAACTCACAAAAGTTCTGGGCCACTATAAACAGTATTCTCCAACCAGGAAAATCACCAACTCCTCATCCAAGCATAGACACCACCACTATAAACACACCCAGTCAATTCAATGAGTTCTTTACCAACTCTATACTAAAGCTGTCAACAGACCCTCCCTCCTCAACCCCTGCTGTATTATATAACCCATCAAATAATGCCAACTCCTTCACCCTTCAACCTGTGCCAACTTACACCATTTACAGACATCTAACCAAGCTTAAACCCACCACCCTAGCAGTAGACAAACTACCTGCCAAATTCCTACAAATAGCCGCCAAACCCATTTCCTACCCAATCTCTGTAATCATTAACAGATCAATCTCAGAACAAAAGGTGCCACTTCTCTGGGGAATCTCCTACATTATACCAATACACAAAGGGGGCACCTCCACTGACCTAACAAACTACCGCCCTATAGCTATAGTTTGCCCACTGGCTAAAATACTGAAAAAATGTATCCACACCCAGATCCTAACACATCTCCTCTCCAACAATCTTCTTGCCGGAAGTCAGCATGGATTCCACCCCAACCATAGCACTACCACTGCACTCGTCCATTTTAGTAACCTTGTAAATATGCAACGCAACAATGGCCAACTAGTGTCTGCAGTTTTCCTTGACTTATCAAAGGCGTTTGATACAGTCTACCATGCAAAACTTCAAACATCACTCTCAGAATTAAAACTAACTACCCCCACTCTATTATGGTTTCAAGACTATCTCTCCCAATGCCAACACGCTGTTCAGTGAAAAAACTCCCTTTCCCCTCTACTTCCTGTAAAACTAGGAGTACCCCAAGGATAAATTCTAGGATACCTACTTTTCACTATATTTACAAATAATCTTCACAAAGCCACCCCCTAGCAAACTTGGTTCAATACACTGATGACTCCACCTTAATCTGCTCTGCCCCGACCCTCCAACAACTTCACATCAAGACCCGAGAAGCCTTTACATCCATCAAAACCTGGCTAACAAACTCCCAGCTAATACTAAATCCTAAAAAGACACAACTTATGCTCTTCCATCCTTCCAAAGCGGCAGCACCTAGTCCCCCATTCTCTATTTCTGCATCAGATAATATCCCTATTTCCCTGTCACACAAACCAAATTACTAGGGGTCATTACTGACAATAATATGAAATTTGATAAACACATAGCTCATACAATAATCAAAGTCAACAAAAAACTAGGTTCTCTTTACAGATGTAAAATCTTCCTAACCAGCAACAGTAAATTTACCCTAGCTTGTACTCATCTTCTCTCTACCTTATTGTATGGTTCTCCTGTCCTAATTAATCTAAACCAGAGCGATTTAAACAAGCTATCAGTATGCTACAACAAAATAGCAAAATTTGCCACAAACTCCTCCTACTGCACCCACCACTGTCAAACCCTAAAACAGCTTTCCTGGCTGGAACTCCCTATCACCTTAGCTGTAAACCAACTTCTTCTAGCTCACCAAATACTGTACCAACCTGACAAAACTCCAGCCTTACAAGACCTGATCACCCTCTACTCCAATAACCGAGAACTTAGATCCACTAACAAGCCACTAATTGCAATCTCCAAAAGCCATTACAGCTCTGGTGACTCCCTGTATTCTAGTAACATTGCCAAGACTTGGAACTCCCTACCTCTACAAATCAGGGTACAACCTAACAAAACCATCTTCAAAAAACAGCTTATTTCCCACCTAAACAATTCCTAGGCATGCAACTGCCTAGCACCTGGCTGACGTATTCTAACACCCTTCCCCTACCCAGTATCCAACCTCTTCTTTAAAACTCTCACAGATGCACTATATTTATTATCACACATTACTTACCAACTCACTGCCGCCTACTACCCACTGTCCCATCTATACCCACTAAGTCTCCGCTAGACAAAGCTGAATAGCTTTCCCTTAAAATGTCAAAGAACCTTGTATGAACTTGTCTATATTCTCCTCCTTTGACAAACTGGCTAGTATTTTTAGTTTTTCCTTTCTTCTCTTATCTTCATTACATCTTCATAATTATCTCTACAAAACATATATGAACAACAATCACGTTACTACCTGCTATACATTTAATTGTATGTCTAAACCACTATGCTTATGCAAATATCTTATGCAATCATGTTATTATCTGCTATATTTTATAAGTCTTTACCACCACAGCAGGCTAGCAGTTTGTCTCAGCCATAGATAGATGACTCTGCTGTGGCCAAAGCTGGTTCCTCAGACCACTCACCTTTTTCTACAGATTCATCTGGTGTTACCCATAAAGCCACTATGGATTGAGGGTTAGCCACATTCTCTGTGGCTGTTGGAGTCCCCTTAATGGGCAAGGGAGAAATACTTTTGTCGGTGTTGGGAGAAGGGGCAGGGAAGGGGCCCATGCTTAACCAGAATGTTGTGCCCATCCCTGAGGAAGCTGTTGTTGCAAATACAAATCCTGTTTTCTCCTCAGTGTTCTGATTCAGGCTCAAAGAGGAGTATGTTATCAATGATTCTCTTCCTGTGAGACTGTTTCTAGAGTATGACAGGGTTTTCAGTTGGAGATCACAGTGTTTTTTTCAGTCCCTGACTAAATACTGTGAAAATTTACAGATGGAATTCCCAGAACCTCCTGCCATCCTCCAATGCGCCATCACTGGAGGATGTTTGTCACAGCCTGTGATTTCCCTGATAACTAGCCTGCTGTGCCTAAGAAAGCAGACAGAATGTACAAAGTTCCTAAATCTTTCAAATTTCTATACACTCATCCCAGACTTCACACAGCAGCTATAGCTTTTGTCAATCCAACCATTACCAAGCATTTTATTAACTCTAATCTTTCCCCTTCTGAAAAGGGTAGTAAAACAATTGATAGGTTTGGGAAAAATATGTTTCTACAACTTTATTTTTTAGAATTTTGAATATTCAAGGCTTATATGCTCATATGATATGTTATAGTTAGTTCTGACTAATTATGAAAGTATGAGGAATGTTTATCGGCAGTTCCTTCCAACGAGGAAAAGTCTGCTTTGTATGATTTAGTTTCTTCTGTTTCTCAGGTCATTACTCATTGTTTAAAGTGTGTTTAAGACTCCAGAGATACAACATCCAGGGCTACTGCAATTGGTGCTATGTTGAGGAGGTTTGTCTGGCTGCATTATCAAAACCTCCCAGAGGATGTAAGACCTGCGTTTTAAATTTACCTTTGGATAGAGATTTCGCTTTTGGTCCCACAGCTGCAGAGGTTATCAATACTGTGATGAGAGAGGTAAGATGAAACAGGAAATTCATCAGCCATCCTTCTCTAAAAATTCTAAGGGTTTTTCTACTCCCTCACCAAGTTTCGTCAAGAAGCAAAACAAACAGTCTCAGCAAAATGCTGATAAAACAAACATTTAGAAACAATGGCAGGGAGACTCCAAAAAGGAAGCAGACCCCCCCCCCAAAAAAAACAAACAAAGGACAGTAAAATAAGTCAGAATGACTATATAAGGGACTTTGTCCCCCCATATCCGTCCCTGACCCCTTCCAGAAAGTCTGAATCTTCATTTCTGTCTTTGGCAACAGATTGTTTCAGACAAATGGGTTCTGAGACTGACTCAGCAGGGGTACAGATGACAGTGGAAAGAAATCCGTCCATTCCAGTGAATTATTCCACATCTACCAGACCAAGCTTCTCTATTCCCTACTTTCCTACAGCACATTCTTTCTCATGGGTAATACAAACAGTACCTCCTTCCCAACAGGAAAGAGGTTTTTAATTCAAGAATGTTTCTGATGTCAAAGAACGAAAATTCCTGGGCACCAGTTATGGACCTTTCTTTCTTAAAACAGTTTCTGATAGTGCTGATGGTCAAAATACATTCACTGCACAATCTGTTACACTTTCTTCCTCATTGAGTTGTTTAGTTGTTTTGATAACCTTAGATTTAAAATCTGCCTTACCTCTTGGACTATCCACTGCACCAAGAGTGTTCACAAAGTGTGTAGCTCCAGTTATAGCTCTTTGTAGGCTACAGGGTATTCATATTTTTCCATATTTAGACAACTTACGTATCTTTGCAAAGCCTTTTTTAAAGTGTCAGAAATCTTTCATTTGTTGAGAGATCTCTTACACAAGCTGGGGTACCAAGAGAACATTCAAAAGCCTTTTTTGACTCCATCACACAGGATTGTGTTTCTGGTGTAGCAGCTAGACACTTCAATTCAAAGAGCTTTTCTTCCACAGGAAAAAATAGATCCATATCTAGATCTATTTCAAAGGTTTTCATCTCAGACTTTAGTCACATTGTTTGTTTTATCAGGATTTGGATCTCATGGCATCTATGATTCTCATGATACCTCTGGGAGGACTCCATATGAGAAGGATACAATGGTATCCAAAGTCTCTTTGGTCCCAGCACCAACATCCTTTGCCTTTTCAAATCCCAGTGCTGCTGGGGCTGATCAGAAGAGAAATCACTTGGTGGAGACAGCAATTTCCTCTAAACCCAGGTATCCCCTTCTCCCTCCTTGCTCTAAAGCTGTCAGTCACCACAATCAGCAGACTTCAGGAGGGATAAAAGTGCAAGATGTGTGAGACACCAAGGACAGACACAAGCGCAGATGCTTGCCGTGATCAAGGCACTCAATTGTCTGAATGATCTTTGGTCCGTTGTATATCTTTAAGTTGTTGCAGACAACACCTCAGCCATGTGGCACATCAACAAGCAAGGGGGAACCAGGCTGTACCTCCTTTGCAGACTAGCCATGTTAGCTTGGGATATAGCTTAAAAGGACAGTCAATCTACAGGCATCCTATGTTCCATCAGAGCAAAGCTGTGTGTCAGACAAGCTGAACAGGACAAGGCAGATCCCCACAATTTGAAATAAGATCAGGGGGTTTCTGAAATTTAATCCATCTGTGGAAAGTTCCTCAAGTAGACCTATTTGCATCTTTTCTGAACAATCAGCTGGCAAGATTCTGCTCCAGCATTCCATGTAAGAAGGACTGAAAGACAGATGCCTTTTCCTTTCCTTGGACAGGAATGCTCATGTATGCTTTTTACAGTCTTTCCACTGATATCCTGGGTACTTTTGAAGATTCAGAAGGAATCCCCAGGATCACTGCATTGATTCCCTTCTAGTCCAGATAGTAGTGGTTCTCCCTTCTTTTGGAAATGGCCAGGGGCAATTACCAAATACTTCTTCACAGAACGTATCTACTCACACTAGATCAGGAGTGTTTGATACACTCCAACCCCAATCAACTTCAAATAACTGCCTAGATGATAGGGTCTTAATCTCCTTTAGGCACCTTTTACTGAAGTCGTTTAACAAGTACTAATCGAGGCTAGAAAGCCTGCTACTAGAAAACCATATACTAGCAAATGGAAAAGTTTTCTAGTTGGTGCCAACAACATAACCAGCACCCATTCAGGGCTAGTTGTTCTCTTGTTTGACAATATTTGTTTGAGTTACAATCCCATGGCCTTTCCTACTCCTCCATCAAGATTCATTTATCAGCTATTTCAGCATGTCTGTCTATGGATCCCCTGTTTCAGTGCAATCTCATGTCAAAATGTTTTTAAAAGGGGTATTGCATAAGAGGTCTCCAAGAAAACAAGAGGCCCCTCCTAAAGATCTTAATTTTGTGTTAGAGAAGCTAACACTTGCTCCATCTGAACCAGCTAATCTGGCTGACTTGAGATTCTTAACATGGAAAACAGGTTTACTGATTGCTTTGACCTCTGCAAGAAGAGTATCTGAGTTGCAAGCTCTTAATGTGGGTCAATCCTATCTCATTTTCCACAGAGACAGTGTTTATTTGATAACTATCCATCTCCCCAGTTTCTTTCCTGAACCTAAAAATGAAGGAGAAAGGATCCTCCATAGATCGAATGTCCACAGACAACTCGGGTACTATCTTGAAAGAATTAAATCTTTCAGATCTTTGGATCAGTTGTTCCTTTGTTGTGAAGGTTAGAAAAAAGGAACAACCTCTGTTAAAACAGACTATTTCCAAATTATTATCTCAGGCTATTACCTTTTGTTATACTCATCATAAGGAAAACTATTCCAGACAGGGTCACGGCCCACTCTACAAGGGCCTTGGCTTCATCTATGACTTTTTGCAAAGGATTAGATTCTAGAAGTATTCTAGAAGCAGCAACTTGGTCCTTTATACATACGTTTGCAAGGTATTACAAGTTTTAGTCTTTCTCTAGGTCTAGATCAGGTTTTGCTAGGACCATTCTCCAGGGGCTCCTGGACCCTACTCCTTTTACCTCTCAAGTGGATTAAGCTAGGTCATATAGCTAAAGCTACTGCAGCAGTGATCAATATGGTGAACATAGTACAGTGGTATAAGTAAACTGACCATAACAGCAGATGTCTGAATGATCACTGCTGCAGTAGCCCCTCTCTCCCTCCATTCCTTTTTTTTTTTTTGTTTTTTTGATTATGCCAGGGTGTGTTTATATGTATATATTTTTACTTGTAGCTATGCCCTCTTAGGGTTCCGTCGCCCAGTCTCCATTGGCATGAAAACTCTGAAGGGCTTGGTGCTCAAACTTGTGTTTTAGGCAATTAATCTCAGGCTGGCTAATTGCTTGAGCATGTGGAGGGTGTCCTAAAGATTTGGATGATGGCCGGCTGTTATATCCTTGGCAGAATATGACCCATGTAGCTAAGGCTACTGCAGCAGTGATCACTGAAAGATCTACCATTATGGTACGTTTACTTATACAACTTATACTTTCCTTGTTTTGTCAAGATGGAGAGTGAAGCTGAAATAATGGTCTAGGTATACACCAGGATATCTGAAAGTGTTGTTATAATCAAATATTTATAGCTAAGAATGAAGGTTTTTTTTTGATCTTCTGCCTGGTACAAAAACTTTTTTTTGTTTGTTTGTTTTGGATGTCAGGTACAAAAACATTTTTGTTTGTTTTGGATGTGTTAAATAGTGTATGTTTTCTTTTCTAGTCCACTGTATAAGGGAGAGGAAATCCACTTGAAGTTCTGTTCGGAATACTGTGAGGGACTGATTTGAACAGAATAGAACCATGTCATCTACATGAAGTAGCAGAGAAAGGTGAAGAAAGTCAGGCGATTGTTTACTGACAAAGATTTAAAATAGGAGGGGGACAAGGACAGAGTCTTGCCGACACCTTTTCTGAGAATAGCTGAATGAGAGAGTGAGGACTGAACTTGGACAATAAAGTGACAGACAGATAGTTCCTGGAATCTGTCTTAAATTGTTTTTTACATAAATGCACCAAAAGGTTTAAGGAACTCTGGGTAATAATTAGAAATTAGAATTAATTATTACTGATATAATTCCCAGAATTTCAAGTTATGAAAATAGAATTTCATTTTTAACGACCATAAATCAGTATCTTCGGCTATATTTTCCTGAATTATATAATTGAGCCTGCCAGGTTTATTAAGAAAATAAATCACAGGTAAAGCAGTGAACACTAAGCTGTATATAGAAAACTTTATA